>NC_092827.1:79718014-80035826 GCF_039878825.1 Excalfactoria chinensis
GCTAACAGCACAACTGCATCACACACCCACTGTATTAGGAGATGAGAACCATACAAAATTTGGCTTTACTATAAAAACAATAAGCGTAGTTTAAAAAAAGCATTTGTTTCTTTTTAAAATGCATTATGCACTGCTGTCAAATACACCTCAATCCTTCTATTGCTTTGCTTCGGGGCAATGTGATTTATTCCATCTTGGCGTTGCTCCAGCAAAGCACTTGCAAAAGGTCTTCATCTTTAAGCATGAGTAGTCCTGCTGAAATCAACAAGTCAATTACTCCATCACTTAAAACTAAGCGTGTGCTGAAGGACCTTGGTAGATCAAGCTCTTTTTGAGGAGAAAGATTTTGAGAGTCTCTTGCAGAGGACAGACTGTAAACATGAGTAACATCAGAAGGGCCGGAGCCTGTCCACTGATACTTCAAGCTCACTGTCCGTGCCTCTCAGTGGAGGTGATGACGGAAATCAATCTGCCAAAAGCCAAGGAATTCACTACAGGATATTGACTCCAAGGACCTGTGGGCAAGTTTTAGCCTGCGTTCTGGCTAAGGCAACCCACCATACAGTACGACAGCTCAGAAACAGTGCTTTTTGTGAGATGCTGTTCAGCAAGTTATGGGAGAGAAAGTTTCTATGCTAGCCTGAAAAAAAAAAAAAAAAAAGGCAAAGACACGATAGAAAGGTAAAAGTTACAGGAATGAAGCAAGCAGACACAAGCTCCTTTACTTCAGAGAAAGCCCCACAGAATCTAGAACAAATCCATGTTGTGGTAAGTAGACACTAAACTGCTGAATTCACTGCAGAAAATCCGAGAGAGAAAGAAATGGATATGTCGCTACCAGCAGGAATCATATTTATCTACATCTGCAAAGCAAAGCCATGATGTAATTACAGTCTGTGTTAGCACCAGTGCCAGCTGAACACGGCAGCAGGAAGACACAGGAGCATGACCTTTAAGGCAGATGTAGGGCTAGACTTCAGAAACCAGAAGTGCTACGGAAAGTGCTGCTGCACTTTCACTCCCTCCTTGTGAGCTTCAGTTAACCTAACAAAACCTGTGCTTACCATTTGGTGCTGCAAAGCACTATGCCTAAGAAAATGATACAATTGCATTCAGGGCAGCACTGGGCTGCTTCTACACCACAGCTTGTTTTTGCAGACATATTACCAAAGTTCCTTTCTTAGGAAAGTCCTTTTTCTTAGGAGAGAGCTGCATACAGCCCTGCCGAACACAGATAGAGTTTGGAATCTTGCAGGCTCTATTGTAGAGGTAAAGATTCATTTCTTAGCTTTGCTGGAAACTTCAGTGTTGCACACAGGACTCCAGCAGGTGCACATTATGCTGTACAAATAAGCTGAGTCACTGCTCCTGACTAACAAAGAAATGCCAGCATTGTCTCTCAGCCTGTCAGAAATACCCAACAAATTTCACTAAGAACTGCCAACCACAACAGAAAACCTCAAGAGAAAGGTGAGAAACACAGCTGAGGTTAAAAAAGGAAAAGAGATAACCCATAGCAGATATAAGCTTAAATCAGATTAATGGTTTATTTTCCTGCAGTATCTGTTATACCTACTCTCTTCCCAATATGACAGGCCTTCCAGATGTGCTGATAAAAGATGACACAGTATTACAGATCTCAAGCACTGTATGCGTGATTAAGAAAATCCTTCGGGGAAAACATGCACAGTTATTATATTTTAAGCATTCAAAAAATGGCGACATTTGGCCTTCTTAACACTAACAGCCTGAAAACACTCCTCAGTCAGCAATCAGAAATACAACTTAAACACTACAGAGAGTAAGATAGGCTTGGCTGTTGAAAAAACATCTCACTGATAGAGTACAGTACAGGTGACAGGACTAGTGGTCTGGGATTCCTTTTTTGATCCTTCATCCACAGGTTACTGAGATGTTTTGCTTTTTGGAGAAATGGCCCAGCACTTCACAACCATCGCTCTTCGTGTATTTTTAACACCGTAGTGCTTTACAGAACTGAGCTCTATTCCATAATTTGCAGCTAACAGCTGCAGTGAAACAGGTACAAGGAACCGAACGATCAGGACCAGAGAACCGAAGGGAGTGAGCTCTGTTCAACTGAAATGAATGCTTTTAATCTCTTCATACTAGCTGGGGACCTGGCACTCAAGTTTCAAGTCAGAAAAGCTGAGGCAGGCTGTCTTCATCTCCCTCAAACCAGCACGCCTCAGATAAACCCAGAAGTGAAGTACAGCGTCAGTGCAATTTGATCAGCTCGTACCAGCTGACTTCCTCCCTTATCCCTTTAAATAAGCCATAGATTTTCAGAATTCTAGCCCGCAAATTAAAAAAAGAAATGAGCTGCCTGAAAGACTCCCGGTGACTCACCAAAAAAACACAACTGTTCAGTTCTTCCATAAGGATACTGCAACTGAAAAAAGGAAAGGAAGAGAAGCGATGACAAATAGCAAGCCCCAGCCTTTCACACAGAAAAGCTTTATATTTTCCCTTTGTGCCGAGAAGCCCTCCATGGAAATGCCTGTCTCATTCTGCGGGGCTGCTGACGCTGATTGGTGATGCAGCCCTGCAGCTGATCTGAGAGGTGCCTGGGGGCAGACACTGCACCTCCAAACCCATCTGAGATGGGAGACAGAAAGGGGCTGGACTGAGCTCCGTCATACCTGCTCCTGCTGACAGGACATAATGACATCTCCGCATTCATTCTGTTTCATGCAGCCTGGTAATTCAGTACAGAGCTCTCTGCAGAACAAGAGAACTGAGCATACTGGGATAAATGAGAAGCGTGTATTTATAATCTGTGCCTTCTGATAAGCTAGCAGCATGTACCAGTGTTTCCTTGAAATAAGTCTGAAGCGGAGGAACAGATGTCAACCTCAAAGTACAACAGTATCATATTTGCCCTGTATTTTACCATTATACATAAAAAACTGCTTTGCATTTATGCATGCCTCATTTTTTCCTCACGAAAGCCAACTATAACCCAGAGCACACAATTTAATTTCTGATTCCCTTCCTTTCTAAACCAATACATCGAAAACACAGGTGTTCCTCCCTGCTCCCATTGCAATAAGGGCATTGTACTTGCATTACTGTGTCCTAAGTACCTTGCTGAAAGGATACCCAAAGTCACTGCACAGAACTCCTTATTCACTCCAGTGCAACTGAAAGCTCCTAGGCTCTTACTGACCTGATCGGCAGCTTTGCCTCAGGAAGGCTTAACAGAGCCTGTCATTGTGCATGTGATATATCCTACCATAATTAATTCCCTCGGGGAATGACATCCAGAGGAAGCACAGTTCAAATACACAGTGTGCACCTGAAATTTGATATTTTGCATCAGATCCCCAGCACCAAGATGTAGCTGGGGAGAATGTGACACTTTCATTTTTCTTGACTACAGCTACATGCCATTAACTAGATCCTGCTGTAAAGAGAAGGGCTTAAAAACTGTTGAAACGTACAGATAAGAATCAGTGTTCTTTGTTCTTGAACAGATCCAATTTAATTCATTAGAAATCCAGAAGGTGTTTTGAATGACCACGTGCTATTTAACAGAATATGAAGTAATAGCTTCCTTCAGCCTTACTGGAAAAGATTCAGAGCTGTAATCCTTTTTCGAGTAATTACCCTGTTTATCAGGCAGGCTTCAGCACAAGATGACCCCAAGCAGAAGAGAAATGGAGTAGCCAGCCATGAAAACCTCACTAGATACACGTACCAAACTGAACGGTGATGAGAGCACATTGCATGCATTTGTCAAGTCATAATTATGCTAAATTACAGGTATGAGAAAGGGCATGAGCATGTGAAAGTATCAAGTCCACCTAACATATAAAAGGGCCTTTGGAGGGAGGGAAATAAGAAGGGGGCAGGGAGGGATGCTGCCTGGGTGAAGCAGCTCCTTGAACCTGCAGCAGTGAATTAATGCTTTCACGTACCCTGTGGTTCTGACTCAGCCGCAGCCCACTCTGCGTGGCTACCTAGGGAAACAGCTAGAAGAGAGGGGATGTCAGTGGGTGATGTACAGAGCTGGTACAGCTTACAGACATCCTGCTGGTACGTGAGAGCATTTCACTTGTGCAATTCCTATACCGCACAACTATATCCTTGCCCAGGATAACTATGATATTTGCTACCCAGTTGCTCAAGGAAATCCTGCATCAGCTTACACAAGTCATTTTCTTGAGCAGAAACAGCAGCATAAATTCCAACACACTAACTGTACAATACTGGGAATTATGTCCCCAAAGTCAATTCCTGTACAGAGTATTCAAGACAGCAGCCTTGAGTATCTTTCTCCAGGAGTCCCTGCAGAAGTTACTAAAAGTACAGACACATGAAGACACGTGAACTTCAGGGCACTTTTAGCTTGAATGAGACACAGAATGGATTAATTCAGAGAAACACGGTCTCTGTTAGAAGCTGACAGGTTCCTTGATGGGTCTGATTTGTGATTGCTTATGGCACGACTGAATTTGTTCATTGTGCTTTTTTACGACCACCTTGTTCCTTACTTGTTCCTTACTTGTTCCTTATTTATAATAAACTTCCACATTTGGAACATCAGAACAGCTGCATTTGGCTGTTCTGATATAGAAAAGGCCTTCCCGTTTTAAAATGTTCCCCAGTCCCCTTCTGCTCCCACTCTATGCTAAGCTCACAGCTTCGTTTGCCAGGTCCCTCCACGTATGAACTTATTTTCCAGGTAATACCTGCTATTCAGTCAGTCTAAGTGCAGGATTTTTAGCATCATTCCAGTTATCCTAAAGCTTCTCTACTGAAAACTGTAAATAACGTCATGCACTTAATTCACTCAAATCTGGTGAAGTCTGCCTCAGTAAACCTTGCAGATCCGTGTATTTCAGACAACCATCTGTTCTAAGCGTGGCTTGCCGTTTCCAAGGGATACAAATTCTGATCGCTGCATTCAGGATTACAGCCAATGGGCATCTGAAGCCCGAAGTACAAAAATATCACCTTTGCAAAGCCACTGCATGGCAACAATCCTAGCACGTAAATTTCCAAGCACATAAAAGTTACCATCTAGATACTACTTAAGTTGTAAAACATAATCTGCTCGGTTTGCTTCATAATACAGTTCTGTTGAAGTTATTCCAGCAAAGGCAACCCTGGGAAACAGATTAAGCCACTGAAACATTTCTCCCCTAAGCTGCATGTGCTCTCCTGTTCAATTAACTAATTGCACTGATGTGGCTGCATGACACAGCTTGGTACAGCTCTGCACCACCGTGAACCATCTCCTGCATTAAAACACCTTGCTTCGTTGGCACTGTGGGCAGCACCTGCAGCAGCAGACATGAGAGGTTTCGTTCAGGTGCATCAGTCCTCTCTATCTACCCTGAAAAACTCCCCTCGCAACTGAAAAAGCACAGCCAGGGCACTGGACTCGTTCCTCCCTCTCCCCTCCCGTGGGTTGGTTCCTGAAGGAAGTTGTGATCTACAGTTGAGGAACTTTGTTCTAGAGAATCCAAGAGATGAGCTGGTCCAATCCACAAGCATTAATCTGTAGACCACAAATCAAGAGCATAGTTTTGCAGTTATGTCAAACAAAACAAAACAAAACAAAACCTCTACTGTTAAAGCTGCTATAGAACAACACACAGTTAAATACCCTTAGGAAAACAACACGAGCTGATATGATAGAAAATGAAGCCTGAAACTTACCGCCTGCATTAAGTCATCCTATTATTAATTTATAAAACAGAGAGAGAAAGGCAAAAGTTCAGGTTTTCATTAATAATCCCAACCAGAACAGTGCAGCAAGATGGAAAGCTCAGCCAGTCCTACTAATTTTAGAAGGTTTCTATTATAGGATTTAGTGCTGTAGCTGACTTAGGGGGAGTAAAAGAAAAATTCCAACCATCAAATGAAAGAGATGGATTCAGTAATATCTGGCCAGCTTTCCTTAATACATTCAACTACATAGCTTTTATTTGGGTCTTTAAGATTATATTCATCCCCTTAAGATTCATCCTTTTTAATACCTGCTCCCATATTTTGTTAGAACCATTAAATCATTTTAGATGAAGTGTAAACCCCAAGTTGT
The DNA here is from genome assembly GCF_039878825.1 of Excalfactoria chinensis. NCBI lineage: Eukaryota > Metazoa > Chordata > Aves > Galliformes > Phasianidae > Excalfactoria > Excalfactoria chinensis. Next base: position 79,724,082 of record NC_092827.1, read on the forward strand.
AATTAACTGAAGATATTAAAGAGTTTGTCACGCTTTTATACAAACGCAGGTGTTAAATCATATAGTATGGTAAAAATCCAGTGCTGGCCTTTACGTTCTGCCTTTCTACAACCATCTCACTAACTTGAGCTGGACAGATTATTTTTCTTTACAACTTAATCTGACATTTGCTACACTATTCCCTGTTAAACTGCTGTTCTGTCCCAGCATTTCACTGGTGTACAAAGTGATCACAAAACTTGTGACACACCACGAGGATGCTGGCAAGGTCAAAGAGAATGTTATTGGCAAGAGGTGGAGCCTGGGGTTGATATGGTTTACTATGGCAATATACTATCTAGGAAACACAGTTTTGCAAGAGAACAACTGTTTCCTTCCAGCTTACTGGTGGACAGAAAGCCCCAGAAAACTACATAAAAGCATCAGACAGATTTTCTATACCCTTCAGAAGGTCAAATAACAGTTTATACTTTTCTCTGCTTTCCCTTGTTTTCCACATCTCCCTTTGCTTACATGGTGCTCTTGCTACTAAATAGCTAGGGAATTACTGAGAGCATGAAGCTGTTGCTTGAAAGAGAAGCTACAATTCGGTGCAAAAATGCGTTTAATTTTATTGGAGGTTCATACACTGAAAGTGTCTCTAACCCACTTGAAGAGAAAATTACTGAACTTTAGATAAGACAGTTATTCAGACAAGCTAGCATAGGGTCAAGGATCTCTTTAAAAAATGGTGCTTTTTTGGTTTATTAAGTTGGGATAAGGACACTTGCACACAGACAGTTGAAATGCCATTACAGCTTTGAGGTGGCAAGGCCAGAGTCCAGCACCGCAATTTCAGCTTGCTTCAGCAAATGCCATTCTTCTTTTAAAAATGTACTCCTGCTCCTCGTATAACATTGGTTTGGCAAAAGAAAAACTCCCAAGTAAAGTTTTATGTTACCATTTTATTTATGGAATAACAGTTCTTCCTGCCATTATAGAAATGGTTGTTGCTTTTAGGCTAGGATTCCCTGGTCTGCTAAGGAGGTTGATTCCTGCGGGCCCAAGACCCCAGCCTTTATTGCACCTCCAGTACATGCAAATTTGAATGGCTTCACTGATCACCTCTTGCAGCATCCCTCATTACCATTCCTTACTCATTTTGCTGTCACCTCTTATGAATGCCAATGACCACGTAAGACAGAGAAACAGTATGATTTATAAGATTCTTCATTAAATGCAATAAACTGCTCGTTTCCCCAGCGGCATTTAATTCCCAACAGCTTTGTACCTCCCTGTCCATCCCCCTAGAGCCATGAGCCGTGTGGCAGGTCCCCATCATGTCTTCTTGCTGTCCTGCTGCCAGCCTCAGCACAGCACAGCAAAGCACTACACCTCTTTGCCTGGGTTTCCCTGTGCAGCCACTTGCTCCTGGGAAATCCGGGCAACAGTATTAGTTGACAGGATATCTACCATTCCATTAACACCTGTTTCAAATCAGACAGTATTTTCAAAAGCTTTCAGTGTTATAAAAATCCCAACTGCACTCTTTTCTTTAGGAAAACAGGTTAAGAAATGAACAATCAGAATGTTTCCATTCAAAGGGGAAAAAAAAATGGAACAAGTCCTTCCACTGATTTTTATGTAAAAATAAAATATAAATAAATAAAAATCCCACATTGAAAGCAAAGGGATGACAATTAATATAAATATATATCTTTGATATTATGGTAACAACTATCGAAATAGCATTGCACAAAAAAAAGATAAATAAGCGTATCTCAGGGGTTGGATCAGAGACTGATGTCCTACTGGCTGGAAATATTCCTTCATTAGCCAGAAACTTTGTTTTGTTGCTATAGTTACTCTCACTACAAGTGGCCCTTACTAAGGCTGGAGGTATTTGTTATATAAAACCTCCACGCAACTACAGCCTTAAACTTCAGAAACTACCAGTCCTGCTTCAATCTCTATTCAAAGACCAAACTCGACATGCTTTAATGATGATTACTGTGTACTCTGGAGAAGCAGTTTAATGGCACTATTAAAGTGCTGCAAGCATAAGCAGCATTGTTCACAATACATACCGAAGCCGTTGTCAGTGCCAGAAGGAATTTAGAGGGACCGTGCACAGAACAAGACACACAGCGACTTCCTCCCCAGCCAATTATGCTGTTAGCAGCAGCTGTCATGTACAAGAGAAAGTGGCAATAAAGTTTAATAACATTTGTTGAGAGGCCTCTGAATTTCATGGAAAAAATGCATGTAACGTCCTTTGAAGAGCAGTCGGTAGGAAAGGCACACACTGCAGCACTGCGACTGTTTTGCCACCTTTTTACTATTTTTTCTTTTAACCAGCGTAGTTTGATAAAGTTTAATTTCAGTAAGAAAAATATATGCTCTTTCCCTCGGACTTTAATATATTCTAGTTTCACATTTTCTTTGTTTTTCTTCTGGGGAATATTTTCAGCCAAACTGCTATTATGTGTAATACTGTAAAGTGGCTTATAAGATCCCTGGTGGAAACAGAAATGACAAGTCCTCACTTCCTAGAGTAGTCAGCGGATGCTCACACTCAGCTACTGTGTTCCAGTCAGATTCAGGCTGTCTACACTATTCTCAGGTGTATTTTTTCTCTACTTGGGTAGGGTATATCAGCTTTGCCAGAGTGGCTTTCCTTCTCCTTCTCTTTAAATCTAGACACCATGCTTTTTATTAAAATGCCATCAGTCCAAACAGATCCCGCTTGCAAGCAAAGATAAGCACTTAAGAGTGCTGAGGACAGAAAATACAGTCCTGTTTGTATGCTTGTTTTCCTGCAGTAAGCATCTCTCTCAGGTTGGGGCAAAGCCAATCACTAGTAATTTTTCTACTACAGTGCTGATGCAGGGCTATTCGGTTAACTTCTGCAATGACAGATACAGCCGTGTATGCTACCAAGCTTAAGCTTCAAGCAGTTCAAAAGTTACGGAAGGCTGGAAGGTTATATTTCTCCTGATTTTCCTTTTCCTTCCTCCCTCACTGCTGACATGCTGTACTATTCTTAGAGAGCAGAAATCAGTGGTGCTAATTTTGGAGTTCACACATCAGAGGAAACGCTCAGAATTTATTCATTCATTTGTTAGAACCTGTATATGGTTTTGCCCTTAATGATACAGAAACACGCTTTTTTTTAATCCCCTCATTCACAGCATCATTTGCAATCCATCTTGCAGCTTATTACAGCCCCGTAAGCGCTGAAGAGCACATCTGCCCTACCCTGTAAGAAACATGATTTCCTTAAGGTGCCATTTGGATACAGAACTACTTCACTAGTTCTTCCCTGTTATAACAATGCTCAGAGTGACACCTAAAACCACGATTTCTGTCTCTTCCACATCTTGCAGCTAATCCCAGACCAATGGCGTAGTCCATGTAGACAAATAATGAGCACCTGCTGGAATACATAATTCGTGCATAATACTTCTACCTTTTCCCAGTACTACAGCTTTACAATGCCACCTTCTTTACTGTGTTAGAGAAAAAGAAACAACTTATTGTTCAGCTACAATTCTGCTCACATCAAGAACTCCTAGATTCACAGTACGTACTACTGCACTTGTAAAATGAGACACCAGCCCATGTGCACAGATCACTTACACGGTATAAGAACTGAATACTGCTATATCTAAAATGCAGTTTCTACTATCAAAAGTTTGCAGGTGAAAATCATCCAGTGTGAAGGCTGAGAAGGGTGCATATATTGACCCCTCCCCACCTTTTTTTCTCGAGTGGAATTAAAAATGAAACCCTTTTCCAGCTGGCATTTCCAAACTGACAATGCACAGCCTCTCAACTCTGTTTATACCCTTGGCAACAAAGGAGATTCCAAACAATTCCATCTGCTTTAACACATCAGGAACAGCAGAATGTACCATCTAGTTTAGTTACAGAAGAACTTTTCCTAACTGAAAGGTAATTCAGTATATGCATTCTGACTCCAAGGTGCAGTTTTATGTGAATGAGTCCTAATGCAAAAAACAAACTTACCCACCCTCTTCAAGCAATGAACTCCCAATATAGGAGGGCACAGCTCTGAACAAGCCTCTCCATACAAGAGAGCCACAGCTCTGGAAAGCAGAGGGAGTGTGATCATTCCTCATCACAGAAACACATCTTCCTGCAGGTGTTCAAAAAGCACAGATTAAAGCCCACCCACACTAATCAAAAGTCACCCCAAGAGTGAGATCAGTATAGCTGATTGGTGGGGCCCAAAATTGCACATAGTGCTTGAGGTGAGGCAGCACAGAGTGGGAGTGTTTGCAAGAAGCTCTAAGCCTTGGACACTTCTTTGTGCACCAGCATATATTCGGTTTGTGTTACACAGGAGAACCTCCAGCATTTTTCTCTTGTCTCCCACTGACTTCTTCGCTCATCTAACTTGCAGTCACTCTAAATATTTAGTCGAAGAGATGCTAAGAGCAGTCTAGCGGCTCTGTAAGACTCAAGGCTGCATGAGCAAACAGCTGTGCAGATGGCCCTAAATAGTTCCATGTCCCCACAGTGGCTCTGCCTGAGGAGCTGGGCTGCAGATCCCTGAGGATATTCCAGCAGCGCAGATATCTGCCATGCAACTGGTACTCCCTTGCACACAGCAGCTGTTTTTAAGAGGGTCTTGCAACTGGTGCACATCTCTTTTGCAGTATAATTTGGCAGGAAGCACCTTCCTTGTGGGTCAGGGCACCAGACACACGTGGCTGGAGGTGGGCAGAGGGCACCAGTTCCTCTCAAGCACCATTTTTGTCACCCAGTGTCAAAGCAACCTCTCCAGACACTTCCTCTGCAAATACTCCAGGTACAGCTGAAAGAGGCTCACAAACCTTAAAGGACAACCCCAGCGCATACATCCTACCAATTTTCTTTCACATTGAGTTACATCATTTCTACTTCATTGCTTTTCCCACTTACATTTATTAAGCCAAACAACGTTTTTTTTCTGTTCCATGCACCAATACAGCAAATATCTAATTCTTGAACAGGACAGAACAACTGTTTAGGTAAATTCATAGAGTAAGAGGCATGGCTTCCCCCTTTAAATGGTCATACAGCTCCCCTGCCTGCCTGTGGGAGGACCTACTGGTGGCTGTCTCTTTTGTTCATCATATGCATTGCAGTGGCATGCTATATTCTCAGCTGGGCTCAGAGCCCTACTGTGCAGTATGCTCCACAAACACCTGAAAAACAGCAACTCTTTTCTAAGAAAATGCAAGAAAAACTACCAAATAACTTCAAATCATTCCAAATGCTCAGATGGCCAGATTCCAGAGGAAAAAAGATATCCAAGAGTCCTTTCACGATGAATTTCAGAGCAACTGCTTACTGTTATGATCCTCATTTCAGGTGCTAGTTACCAGCCTCCTGCCACTTCTCCAGCTGATTGAGAAACATGAAGTAGAGGTCACTGTATTCATTTCTTAGCCTGTTAGACTTCCAGCAGTTCACATTCCAGGAGAAAATACATAGCAAGAACTCTGCTAATGACAATGACACTGGATTAGATCACCATCCTCATATTTGCTCTTCCTCCAAAAATATGGTCATAAGACAAATTTACTCCTGAGCTACATACATAGTAGAAAACTTCAAGCTAAGGTACAAATGAATAAGGCAAACATTAAAATGACTCACATTATATGTTGGTTTGGGTTGGTGTTTTTTTGGTAAAACGTTTGCATACTGAGGAATATGTCTGTATGTTCTTATTTTTAAAGGCATGATGGTAATACTGAACTTCTACGCTGCAGTCTCTCTCTCCATTATTGCGTCTCCATTCATCGCTTTCTTTACTAAAGAAGACTAAAATTTTAAGTAACGCGAATGTTGACTAATATTGAATAATATGACTGTGTCTGCTTACAGACTGGGTTCTGCAGACATTAATGATATTGGCAACAGAAGCAGACTTACCACTGAAGAAGCAATTACTACCAGTGACTGAGAGAGTGAGGAGCAAGGGCTTTTTCTGTTTTCAGATGACAAAAAACATTTGTGACTGAAAAATTGCTATGCTTAGTTTCTGTTCCCTGATGAGTTCTTTGGAAAGTCTAAATACTTTTCCTTCCCTCTTCTTTTCACAGAAAATAATAAAAATCAATCTCTTTTGTGCTTTTCTCATTAGATAAACACTCCTAGGACCTTACAATAGAAATCACTCAAGTCTGGAATTTCCAGCTGGATATGAAAAAAAACCCTTTCATTGAGTGATCAGAGCACAATACTCAACTGTAGGAAAACACAGCCTGACTGCATTGCAAACTTCTCGGAAAGTCATTTACTATACCAAAGAGCAATTTGCTAAGTACGACACTCATGCCTTTACATATTTGGGCACCTGTACTTTCCAGCAACAGTCATTCTCAGTGAACACTCATAAAGGTGATGTTCTTTGTTCTGAAAAATTAATTCTAACCCTGAAAATGAGACTCCTGCTCACCCTTCCATTTTCAAAGGTTTCAGTAGAAACAGAACTGTATGGTAAGACAAAGATGAGCATCTCTTCCTGTACACCTCTGGTGATTGGCTTCTGGGAACCTCAAGAAGCACTTTCAGATTATCAGAGCTGTATGTCTGACAACGTACTTCCTTTTGCCTTTTCCTTCACCTTCACCAGATGCACAAAGATGAAAAATAGCCAAGCAAGGGCATCTTGCTCTCCCCTTCATATTTACAATTGAACAGCCTCAAAAGCATTTAGTGCAGAAAGGCTGTCATTGTGATGTCAGCAGAACCTGATATCTGAAGCTGCTAGTAAATGATGGAATCCTATGCAGCCTCCCTACATAGTCTGCTAGCAGGTAAAGTCCAGAGATGGGCTTCCTGTGCAGTCATTACCATTCTCCCCTATTTCTCTGTTTGATTTCCAAGCAGCAAGAATACCTCAGGTCCTCATTCTTCATTACCCAGCTCTGCCTCAGGGGTTCACAAAAGTGCCTAACAGAAACACAGTAATCCCAATAACCAAGCCCCATCTCACCTTGGATAATCCACATGCGCACACTATAGATGAATTCCAGCCAGCAGAGTTCCTGATGGCAACCTCACTCACTGCTAATCAACACACACATGCTATTTTTCAATATACTGTGGCATTCAACATAGACAGTCAGGGCTCCTAAACACTTCCTTTGAATATAAAGCAGAACACCCTACAGCCATTGGAAAGAAAATGACATTTAGCAGGGAGAAAAGTGTGCGGGGGCAGGAACTGATAGGGCAGAATATACAGCGCACTGAAGTGAGCCAGCAGGAACTGAAAAACATCCATCTCCCTATTCAGATAGGGAACTAATGGAAAGGAATTAATTGTGAACAGATGAATACAGAACTGACATTTTGCTCTTTCAAAAAGCAGCTGTGCTGAATGGTCAAAAGTTGTTCTGTTAAGGCCTGACCCTTCAAAGAAGCACAGATTTTAAGATCCATGAGTAAGATTGCCAGTTATTACTATCACAAAGTGGTTTTAAAGGTTTCATTTTCCTCTAGCTTGTCAGCAGTCACTAAGCCTTAAACAAAATGCTAAGAACAACAAGCACACAGCAGGAATCAACGGGGAAACCCACAAAAGCTGAGCTTGAAATCTAAAACACAAAGTTTGTGACATTTCCTTATGGAATTTCCTGCTTTTATGCAAATAAATCGCTCTTAAGTACAGAACCTTGTGGGTGCTGCCTCAGATCATACTCTTGCATTCCAGAAGTGATGCCTACGTATCTGCAGAACTTGCGTTACTTCTCCAGTGCCAACAACAGTATTTGGAAGCCCTGTTGCTCTCTACAAAGATCTTACATGAACTGACACAGCAATCATTTACTCGGGTGGAAGGAGGCAACAGCATGGCTCCTTCCTTTCATACTGTACCAAGAAAGCAAGTCTGCAGTAGGTTTCCACTCTAAATTCTGTCAAATGCCTTTTATTAGTTTTCTGAAACCTGTACTGTGTGGGCATGGAAGTATCCCCAGATATCACTGAATATCTCCATAAAATTGTAACATGAATTGAGATGTACGCTAACACATGGCATACACAGACACAAACCAGACAGGGGGGTATTTATTCCCGCTACATTAAATTGGCAGACAGAAGACTATTGTGCTCAATAAGACTGTCATCCTTAGAAAAGGGCACATATATTTCTTTAAAACCAACCAGAAGGGGAATCTGACCTTGGATAACATAAAAGAGCTTTCTGTTTCCTCCTCATCCAGGAAAAGAAAATTATCCAGGGCAAAACCCAAACAAGCTAAAAGTGCGGAAGTAAATCCAAAATAGAAAAAAAAAACAACCACCACCTAGATTCCTATTTCTAAAATTCTTCCAGCTTTAAATATCTGCATTATCACTATAAGAGCCAGGAGACTAGCTTAAAGATTTTCTTTCCTATGTTTGGCATACAAATGCCCAGTATAGTTCCCAGTTCCACAGGGTACAATAATGATCATTGCAATATATCACTTGCGTTTTTTTTAATGTTAATTTTCTTACAACAAAAACAGAACCTAACAAGCCAACAAAAGCAAATGTTAGTGGTTAGCGCAACAAAAACTCAACGCAAAACAACCCTTCTGATATATCTCCACCTTGTTCAAGTGAATCATAGATGCCTAAAATGTTTTGTATTCTCATAGCACAGATCCATCACCTCATCCCAAGTACATACTCCTTTCTTTTTATTATCACTTGGTACTGTCACCTGAGGCATCAATACAGAGATAAAAACATTTGGGGGTCACTCCCATGAACCGTGGTGCAAACACACCACTACAAGACGTCAATTTACAAAGCTCCACCCTCAGGAGTTCTGAATATTCTAAGACTTGCGTACCATGATTAGATGCTACAGAGAAATATGAATTTATTGCTACTTTAGATCCTCAGGCCTCACACCCTTGAGGAGTTCAGAATACAATACAATATTCTGAGAATTTTAACAAGCTGTTTTTATCACCATGACTGCTCACAAGATGTACCAGGCTTCATTGCCTCTTGCATAATGATGAGCTGGAGTCATATAAACACGATGATCTGATTCTCTAAAGCCATAATTCGAAAGCTAAGTGAGGCCACCACCACTTTCAGGAGAGAAGTGGTAAAACAGCACAGAGAGTTGAGAACGGGCTACAACTATGCCGACAATAAAAACTGTAATACTGAATAGGTATAACACAAAGGTTTGCAAACAAGCAACTTAGGGACAATTGACTACTTATTCTGTATGAAGATTAAAGGCAAAAGACAGTTCTAATTTATGGTTTGGCGACAACATATAGTACTCCACCAGTGCCCCTAAAGATGTTGCCCAAAGCAAGCGTGAATTGTTTATTTTCAACATAAAATACATAGCCGTAGAAGTAATAGAAAAACTGGAGATGACACAGTAATAATGCATTTGAGACCTTGATTGTATGTTGTTGGCTTTGTTTGTTTGCTTTGCAGTGAGCAGAAGCACCTGGTCAATGACATCACTTATATATCACATAATTGCTCTCTCAACAGTAAGTCTGCAACAGACTATGACAGATAAATCTTGCCAGAAGATTACTTTACATGTCCTTAATGAAATCATTGCAGCAGTGATGAAGCCAAGGACATTTGCTGTCAGTAGATCACTTATGATATAGAAGAAGACAGTATTCTGAAGGCTGACCATAACAAATACCCCGCTCCAAAACAGAAAAAGAAAAAGCCTTCTGCTAAGACACCATCACTATTCTCCAGGCAAAATTTACTTCATTTTATTGGTAGTATCCAGGATACATATTAAATATCTTTTGCCTTCTGAGAGTTTTGCACTACACTTACAGTAATTGCTTCTGTAGTATCAAGTACTCTGACAGAACAAAAGCATCTGCAATTGACAGCTGCACTGCTCTCAAACCACAACCCACCTACCTCTCTTTGCCTAATCCTGTGTTATTTCTCTTTACAATTAGTTTTGAGACTCTGTAAGCACAACAATGACTTATAGCTTAAGAAGAAAAGGTATGTTAGAGGCTATTCATTTAAAAGCATTACAGCTCAAGAGTCAGATGCACAACTGGATCATTTAATAAAACATGCACTGTCACACCGGGCAGTGATTAGAAATTGCTGGAAGCTATGTCTTAAGATTGTAGTGTAGGGTGCCAAATAGAAGGGAAAAAGCAAGCCAGTAAACAACAGAAAAGGATCTGATAAGCAGTCCAGGAGCCATTACACAGCAATAGAGTACCAGAAAAACTGATAGCCTATTTCCAGCTTTCTAGCAGTTGTTTTGTTTTCCAGTGCTGGGAGCTAACAAAATAGAGTTAAAAGATGACCAAAGAACAAAACAGTCTCTGGAAGAGTGGGAGAGTCAGAATGATAGAACCAATGTTACACGAGTAAAACAGGAAGAACAAAATATTGCTATCTGAAGATAAAACAACAACAACAACCACCATGTCATCCACTCTTTGTGGTAGCTACTGCAGGCAGTCAAACCTGAGACTTCTGCACGGAACATTTTTTGAGATGTGAATACAGGTTTCAAGAATGGAAATCCTTTCTTTCTAAATAAACAATGTTTTATTCTCAGTAGATCATCTGAGGGATGTGAGGGATGCTCACTAACACTTCTTTCAGGTAAAAGATCAATTCTTAAGACAAGCCTGAGGAAGTAACCTCAGCTGATCCCTGAGTTGGAAAATAATCAAAGAAATTCATTGGAAGAGGGGCATACAATTATCAGCATCACTGACCTACATGGGAAATACCTGAAGCTAGCAGGATTCTTTCCTCCTAAACATGCTTGATATTGTGGCGGAATTGCATTCACTGACTTATTTTAAAAGCATACCAACATCAGCAGGATATAAAAACGTAAGGCTTTTTCCTAGGCATTCTGCTTCTGTAAGATTAAGCCATTTTTCATGTGATATCTCCCATGTAAAGAGTGCTATCCTCTCTCTCTTGTTCAGCAATGGGAAATATGACATACATAGCAGTGTAAGTATTTTGGTTCACTCCACCTCGCAGTGTTTCCAACCTGGGTAGCTCCCATTCTTCCTCTATCTAGCCTTTTTTCTGTCTTGCTTGAAGATACATTCCAGTGCTCAAATTCAGTCATTTGCTGACTGCAATGCAATGTACTTGTTACGACATGCAACAGTGCTCTTCCTAAGTTCATTTTTCTTGTAGTGCTTTTGGAAGTTCAGCTGTTCTTTAACATCCTGCTCCAATGGCTAGATCCAAAACATTCGGCTCACCCCTCACTGTTCTCAGGGTCTAGCCTTTGTATCTCTGCTCACTATGCACCATACAGAGCTCCAAACTGTCAAATAAATGTCTAAGTCTAAGCACTTCAACAAGGGGTACTTCTAGACACATTTGGGTAAGTCTTACAGGGCTCACACCAAAGGATGTTGCACGTTAGCTTAGCAATGCAGTACAGAAAACCACTCTAACCAACTGTGTGACTCTGAATTACTATTTCTTTAAAATACATACTGACACAATTCAATGCGAACCACTCCCCATCCTAATCCCCCCAACAAAAAGAAAAAAAAAAAGAAAAACAGGAGCAAACTCGATTATACAGAGCAAGAGAGACCAAGGAAACAGCAGATATTTGCAGTTTCAGATAACTGAGAACTTAATTTTTGTGTTATTTTTATGTATTATTCTCTCTTTTGTTCAAGATGCACATTCAGGTAGTACTTCCATGTTTTGCCATGTACAGTGCTCTAAGGTTCCTTAGAGCAGTTTTCATCTTCTTTTATTGGCATGTTGGTACATGCAATCAAACTATGCTTCCAAAAAGAGTTGTCATTAGCAAAGGAACCCTCAGGCACCAGATTACACAGTTGCCTGGTTCATATCAATGAGAACTGGGAAGAACATTCAACCACTTTTAAATGTAGCTTTAAAATAATGCAGTAGAACTTGCCTGTACCATTTACATCAGGTAATCTGTAGTTATTCCATGCAGAGTTCAACATACCACAATTTTCCTTCAAGGCAGTAAAAACTAGAGCTACATAATAGCATCAGGTCTCTCTCCCTACAAAGAAGTTTCACAAAGAGTAGAGCTCTCCTATCATAAGCTGCACTTAGATCCCTTTTCAGAGACTGAAACAGCTGCAATACTGGGTCAAAGCTGTATATATACATTATATATATTCTTATTCTTGCTTCCCCCTCTACTGGATTCCTATTGTTCTTTTTTAATTTTTATTTCTATAAATGCGTTATTTTTCTTTCCATTTCTCTTTCTTGAAACCCTAACATTCTTCCTCCATTCTCTCACTCATCAGTTTGTGGGTTTAGAGAAAGACCCATAGAGACAGGCTACTCAGAGCAGCTGAGCATGAAGCCAGCTCTGCTCCTGCACCCCAGCATATCTGTAAATGAGCCCCTCTGCCAGCTGTGTTACATAAAACACTGCATGCCTCGTGCAAAAAGGGGTTCTTTCAAGAGCACACATTCCAGCAAGTGCGCATCTAGGATTAAGTATGAACCTGTGGTTTTCACTGCCTCACTTCTCACAGAAACATACCATTCTGCCACTCCTTGCAAGTCTTTTTTCCATGAAGATTGGCAGTGAGAAGCAGAGGAGATGTTATTTCCTGCATTAGAGAAAACAGATTGCCAGATATCACAAAGCAACCTACCCAGCAGCCCTTCAAGCTGACTTTGCACACCATGTTTTCTTTGTTCTGACCCCCTGCTGAAACATAAATTATGAGTGCTAGAGGAAGGATCCCAGACTTGATCTGCCAGTTGTTTCATCTTCTATGGCAAATATTCTGTTTATAATAGAACCGTTTTCTTCTTCCTCACCCACCACTGCCTTAGCTTAGCTGCCTTTGAGTGTCCATAGTGGAAACAGTGGAAAATTCTTGCTCCAAGAAATTTGTGCTGGTTGAAAACTGGTTTTAGGCAGCCAAACCATCTTTCAACTACATGTTATTACAGTTTATGACATTCAACTGCTCTTTTCCCCCAGTTGCGCTATGATACAGACTAACATCATCATAGGGGTCTCATCCTCATTCCTCTACATGTGAAAAGTGACACACAGAAATGTACAGGGATGTGTGTGGGAGAAAATAGCATCAGCACAATACCAAAAGACAGATAGTAGCAAAGCAAACACAAGGATTAGTTATAAAGACTATGAACACACAAAAAAAGTTTAAAAAAAAATACCCCGAGCGTGACATATTTCAGTTTTACAGTACACCTACATGCAGAGTAACACACCAGTAGAACACCTGATTGAAGAGGCTTCCGATGTATAACCAAGAAGAAGAAAACAGCTAGTTAGCAGATCATTCCTAACTGGACGCGTCACATAAGAGAATGTGTAATAACTCTTACCTAAAGCTTTCTGGGTATTCAACGACAGCCATGTTGATAACTTCCAGTGCATGCTGATAGTGCTTCTGAGCTGAAAAGAGGAGGGCCAGTAGATGTAGTGAGTTCATGTCATCTTTGCACAGTTGTAGTGCTTCTTGAAGATGTTCTATAGCATCAGAAATCTGGGAGGAAATGGGGTAGACATAAAAAGAAAACATTTTTCTCCTTCAGTCCTACATGATAACTCATTCCCAAAGATAAGAGCAAATACAGTCATTAGAAATTCAGAATAAATCTTATTCAGGCATCTTATGAGGAAGAGTGCTACTATCTGAACAGTCTGCCAAAATTAACAGGCTGCATTGCTCAAGAAAACCCACACATTCTAGCAAAAAGTCGACAGCATTACTAAGTTACTGCTTATAAGCAGGAGCAGCAGTCCAGACTCAGTTAATCCATGGTGCTTCTACACTGTAAGAACCTGCTACAAAGGCCTAACTCTCAACTCCATTTTCTAGCATGGGCAGCTGCCTCTTCAGCAGTGTGATAGCATTACAGATCTTAGCTGCATTCTGTCTCTTTCTGATTTGGATCAGGCACATAAAAATTAAGTATGGGTGCTTAAAAGTAAAAGAGGCAAGATTCAAAATGCCATCAGAAAAATAAATATCAGCTAGATGAAGAGTAGTCCAGATGGATCAGTGGCATGTCATTTAGAATCAAGTCCCCCTTGGCAGAAAAATAAACATCTATAACAAATGCATTTATATCACAAGATCTTAGTGATCTTAAGCTATACATTCAAAAAGGATTTTTAGTACAGCTTTTTCCTTTGGTTACCAGTAAGTTTCACATAGAGAATTTTCTTTAAGTTCCTCTAGTTTAGAAATTACTTTTATTTGCTTCTTTCCAGAACTGTGTTTGGCCCTTAAAGCTTGCAGAAAGCAAAACAGAACAATACATAGATTTCTCTTCCCCCTCTCTTCCCCTTTCTCTCCTCAAGGAATGGATAAAGTGGTTCCTTCTTTCCTACTGCAAGAACTACCCATCTTGCAAAGCTCTGCAGAGTTCTTCTGGCCTGGCATACCACCAATGGGGAATTCCCAGCACTTTCACAGTTCACTCAGGAGAAGAAGTTGCACATAACAGCGGAGAGCAGCCATTGCACCACCTGCAGTTAGAACAGTTTGTGGAACATCTAGATCCCAGACAGAGAGACCAGTCCATGTTGCATTCATGCTAATGTCCAAATGACTTTTCACTCTTATGTGCTGAAGCAAGCAAAAGTACATAACGACAGTAATTTCTGTTGAATTCATGCAAGCCTGGAGATAAGTGATTGACTGATCCACAGACAGAACCCCAAACTGGCATCTGGCCTACTGTTGAGCGTCCTGGCCTAGGCTCAGGTTTGAATATACAACTGAGTTCTCAACTTTAATGAATTACTGTTTGTCGCGTGTTATTATAGCCTACTGCAAAGCTAAAGTAAACAGATTGACTGAAATCATCAGTGTTCCTTCAGCAGCTTCCTAGGACACTTTTTCATTACTATGTAAAAACACTGTCAGTAACAAGAGAACATGGATGCAGGACAACAGATGTGAGACTACTGTACGTCCAGGTCTGCCAGTCTATGAAGAAGGTGTTGAGGAGGTACACCAGAGATGTATAAATTCAGCTTGCTAAATAAGGCTGCCATCAAGGCTTTTATTATCCGCAGGTCTACAAACATTTCTCACATTCTCGTTTCTCTACCCCAGACCCGCACAAGTGGTCATTAAGGAATTCTGCGTTTGGGGGGAAACAAGTTCATTAGACAAAAAAACCAAACAAACAATAACAACACAAAAAGAAAACAGAGGGGGCCTTGAGTAACCTGTTGTAGAGTTGCAGGGAATGGCAGGTGCTCCCTGACCCCTATTTGTTTTAACTCAAGCACCCTGAAAATCCTTAGCCCTGTAACACCATTAGTAGCCTAGAGTTTTCCTGCTGCAGTGGACAACACACATAAGAAAACATACCTTTTAATAATTTCAGGATATTCTTTTCAAGTACAGAAAGCGTTATACAGAATAACGTCTTTCAACAGAATAGTCATGACGAAGTATAAACTGAATTTCTACAACAATAAAAACAAGATACTTGGCAGCAGCAAACACAAACTTCTTTTGAAAAGTAGAGATCATTGATCTATTGAAGAAGCCAAAGCTTATTTATTTAAGTAACTATGTAATAAGAGAAAGATGGAAGCTGGCAGCACAGATGGTGCTCTGAAACTCAGAGGTAGGCTGCCAGTTTAAATTCCCCACAAGTGATACGCCTTAAAGTAATCCTATTTCAGCTGGACCGCAAGTCCAAGTGGGGCCAGCAATTAGACCATGCTACCCTTCTCTGATTCGTCTTTCTGTTAATAAATATGCCACATCTATTCTGCGTGGCACACAGGTACGTTCAGATCACATCAATCAGGAAGCAAAAAATACTGCAGTAAGCCAGAAATAGCATCCTGCAGCACTACCAAACTGTGGTTAGTCTGTTTATCCTTGGCTATCCACTACTGTGGATAGTTTAGACTGCCCCTTATAATAGGCTTTATTTTGATAATGCTACATGCTTCTTTAAAAATACTTCGATGTTATAATTGTAGGTATAAAAAGGAAAACAGCATGAGTGTTTTTCTACCATTTCACAATGGCAGAATGCACATACATATTTAGAGTGCTGAATCAAATAGGATCTCATAAGATTTTGATTCAAATGAGTTTTCAGGCCTTACATTCTCATACCAGTTGTGAGTTGCAGTTAATTAACCACCAAAACTATCCCTTTCCATCTGTCTTTATAGCACAAGGATTACAAAAAAGAGAAAGCTTCACTGACTGTCAAGAATGTTTGCTCAAAACAGACTTGCTGCAGACCATCAGAAAGCAAGCATGAACAAATCTGTGAGCTGTGTTATTACTTGATTCTCGCTGCAAGTTGTTTTTCATCACTGGAAAAATCAAGACCTCAAAAGAAAAGCTGCATGTTGCTCTTCAGCAGAGAAGTCCTGGTAGGCCTGGGACAGAGAACAGAGCTATCCTCATTAGCAACCACTGAATGGAAACAGAGCTCCTCTCCTGAGGCAGAGAAAAGCTAATACTTTTACTCTCTGAATCCAGAATAAAAACTGCAGAGAAAACAGCTGAAATGTTTTCTCTGGTATTCACAACTCCTGTTTCTTATTTTCATATACTGAAAGGAAGGCAGTAGGTGTTTTCTGGATATTGCCACTTGAAACTTCAGGTCTGCTGACAGCCCACAGATGAAATTGATAAGCGAGACCTCTAATTCTCAGCTGCTGGCCCCGGCTGTCTTTGCCTTCCTATTTTCATGCAAAGAAAGGTCAAATCAAATATTAAAATGGTATGAAAACCCATGTGTTGTTTTTATGTATCCAGAACTGATTTACGTGGCATTTGAGGTCAAAAACAACAGCATCCCCAAAAGCAGAATGGAATCAGCACTTAAAATTAACAAGAGCTCTGACTCTCTAGAGTCATTTCCATAGAAACTGGCCTACTAAAAAAACAAGGCAAGGCATTAAAATCAGTGAGCATTAAAATCTTCAGGCTACCTTGTTTGTGCTGATCCAAATGCTGTTACCACAGAAACAGGAGAAGCAGTCAAACCAGCAGCCCAGAGCTGGGAGTCTGGCTTGTCTGCTGGCCTGACCAGTGGTCATCCAGACCTGTACTTGGAGATACCCACGTCAGCACCAGCTAACCTCAGTGTGATGGCACTGCCACGTTAGGAGAAAATCTAAGTGATACTCTCCTCACAGATGGTAGAATTCTATTTTGCTGAAAAATCCACTTTAAAATGCCTTGGGGGTGACCCAGACCCTCTGAGAATTGTTGGAGTTCTTTAAGACACAGTCATACCCATAACCATGAACATCAAGCATAATGCCATCTTTCATTCCGGCTGATGATTGGAGTTGCATCCAACTCCATGAAAACTTGTTATAACCACTCCCCTTCTTGCCACATTCTCATTATGTTTTGGAGGGAGCCTTATGTTTTTCCAGTTCCCCCTTCACGTTCCCAGCACTGACAGAGACGACTGCTACTGGAAATATTTCTGAGTCTTCCAAGGAAGAAGAATTGCTCAGATTTTACTCAGCACTCTACCAGTCATCTGCCTCTTCTGCTTTGTTCCATGAAAATGCTTTCTTATCTATGCAAGCCGATATCCAGATTATTCATATGGGTAGGGTACCTCATTTACTGATGTTGGCTATGGAAACAAAAAGGCCAGTTGCTGAGAATAACATTCAGGTATTATCTTGTACTGCGGCACAGCCTGATAGAAACCCCAACTGTGGCATTTAATAGTTAATGTAACCAAATATAATTAAAAAAAAAAAAAAAAAGTATCATTAATCTTTCAGTTAATCAGAAGGATAATATATTAGATAGCTTACATAACTAAGCATATTAAAAATGCATTACCAAATGTTTACCACTAAGTAAACTGGCAAAAGAAGAGTAGGATATTTTACAGCAATCTAAAAATAAGCATAGCTCAGGTATCTCCCTCTCTCCAAGCACGCGTTAAAGATTTATACCTCACTAGATGGGGAAGAGCAGCAGCAGCATAGCAGGGCTCAGGTTGACACTACATAACACACATAGCACAAAGCTAGGGTAGCAGGGGTAACTGGCAAAACATCAAGGGTGAGAATATACAGGTGAAGACAAAGGAGAAAGTGAACATGAGGACAAGAGTTTGAAGGAAAAACAGGAAGGTTAAAGAATAATGAAAAGATGAACATGAAACAGCAGTGTAAAGACAGGCTATAACCGGAGAAAAAGAAAGCATAATGAGTTAAACTGCAGTAGTCCGGTAAAGAGAAGAAAGAACAAATGACCACGAAAATCTCTTTTGCTTTGAATATATGAATTTTTATTCTCAGCAGCAGTTGAAAAGCTGTAATGCTTTTACTCTGGGCAAGAAGCAAAAGGGGCAGCAAATCAGACAGGCTCTCTATGAGGCAGAAGCTGCGGGAGAAAGAGGAGTAGCTGGGTATTTTTAAATCAAAGACCCTGAGCAAACTGCATCATAAAGCAGGCAGTAGGCTGATGACAAAGTTAAATAAGCCATTTTAATTATCCTTTCTTATTGCAAGCTTCCTCACAACGCATCGCTCTCATTATTAAAGGGTTACAAAAGTGACATTATCAAGAGTGTGTTCTCCTGGAACAATTACTTTAACCTAATGAACACACAGCTTCCCTAATTATCTCAGGAAAGTAAGAAGGATCCAACTTTTTGACTCTGGACTAAGAAGATAAAACTGCAGCAAGCAGAAAGCCTGCCAAAGAAGGAAAAGGCCATGAAATTTCAAATCTAGCTAGAAGAGCATTTAATAAATAGAGACAACTCTAATTAAGTCTTTGGCTTTTAAAAAGAAGGGACAGAGAAGTAAGATGGTGCAGCGAATTTGCTGATCAGTTTGATGTTTATGAACTAACACCTGCAGCAGCATTCAAATGCCAACTAATCCCACTCACTGCAGAGCTCCAGCACCCATCAAAGCCTAACGCTGAATGTGCCCAAGTATGGAATAAACCAGTCCCCAGCGCTGAGAAAGTGAGATCTGGTGTGATACAGAACCAGGCAGTAACAAGAGCAGTCTGTGGCAGGACACAGCATGATATCCAGAGTAAATAATCTCTCACGCAGCCTACCCAGACAACATTGCTCAGAGTGGGAATGGCACCACTCATGAGTTAGGGCTAAAAGCATTGGGGAGGATACTCCCCAGGGCCACGCACACCATGGAATTACTGCTTTAAAAAAATAAAAATCTTTCACAAACAAATTCTGATTGTTACTGATTACACTGAAGGTGGGAATGAACCTTGTTTAGCATGGCTTGATCTTGTACAATTTGATTGTCCTTCTCCCACCTTCTTAATGCCTCGGTGGTTGCTAATTATTGCACATACCTGTCTGACAATAGCCAGCTGCAGCGATAAGTAGAGGATGATTTGGTGATCTTCCCGGTCCAACTCCCGTGCTCTTTAAGAACACAACATAAAAAGAAAAGTGCCTGTTAGATTGTGCTTTCCAGTACTACTTTGCCATGACTCACACATAAACAGAACAAAACCCAGTCCTGTCCAATAGAAAACTAGACCAGTAATGGGATAGCATACTGAAACTTGACAAGAAGTACATTGATGCTCACCTGGATAAGCCAAGCTCACAGGAACACACACGAAAAATACAACTGCCAGGATTCATGTAACCTACATGCTCATTCACTAAACGTTGTTAACTGTTTTGGAACTTAGATATCTGATGGAGAAAGTAGCTTTTAATTCATGACCCAAACTCCTTATGGCATTATTTTAAGTAATTCAAGAGAAGGGAAACAGCCGTCTAATTTGTTACGATATTACCACCTTTCAAATAATAGGAGAGGGTTGTGTTGGCACCAAAAAGCAATCATTATTTCTGCTACTGTTTCAACTACGAGCAGGATCAGGGGATCAGGAGTCCAAGATACCAGCTAATGCTTAAACACAAAACATCTTCCACCCTACAGCTCCCATTCTAACTATTGACAGCATGCTCCTAATTTGGAAAAGGAAGGTACTGTGTGAGGGCCTGATGACCGAAGCTGAGCCTAGCTGAGAACCAAAGCCTTTGCATATCAGGCTAGGACTTCTTCCACTAAACCAGCTTTGGCTTCTCAGTTATTATCTTCTGGTCAATGGGTAGTAATAGTGCATACTGCAGAAAGTGCTTGGCTAGTGAAGACTGCAGCATCTCCAGATCTTGATGTGGCTTTTGCAAGGCCAGAAGCCGGAATGGACAGACAGGGAAGAACCATTCCTTCCCAGCCATGCCCAACATGAAGCTGCAACCTGAGTTCACCACTCTGCAGAGAAGCCCCTAACCAAGCTAACTACCAGACAAAGTTTAAGACTCCTAACCTAGCAGCAACGTTGGACACTGGCTCATGCCATGTAGCAGCCCATCTCCGATACAAGTCTTTATGAGGAAGAAACGACAATCTGGCAAGGCTAGTGGTTAGAATCCCTGCCAAAACTACTCATTTGCCAAGGATAAACAAATACAAATCAAGGAATTTGGAAATAAAAGTTGAGAAAAGCTGGTGACACAAAGCTGGAGGAGTGGCTGACACACCAGAAGGCTGTGCTACCATTCAACACGACCTGGACAGACAGGAGAGTTGAATGGGAATGATTAGTTTGACCTAGTGATGAGGTTTAAAAACAGCAAGTGTAGAGTCTTGCACCTGGTGAAGAATAACTGCAGGCATCAGTACAGGTCAGGGGATGACATGCTGGAGAGGAGCTCTGTGGAGAAGGATCTGGGTGTTCTGGTGAATAACAGGTTGCCCATGAGCCAGCAGTGTATCCTTGCAGCTAAGAAGGCCAATGGAATCCTGGGGTTAATTAAAAAGATCATGGCCAGCAGGCCAAGGAGGGCCACAAAGATGATCTAGGGCCTGGATCATCTCCTGTATGAAGAAAGACTGAGTAACCTAGGTCTGTTCAGCCTGGAGAAAAGAAGACTAAGCGGGGAGATAATTAATGTTTATAATCATCTAAAGGGAGGTGGGAGGCAAATGGATGAGGTCAGGCTCTTCTTGGTGCTGCATAGTGATAGGATGAAGGGTAGTGACCTAAACACCTAAAACTCAAACACAGGACGTTCCATACAAATATGCAGATAAACTTCTTTACAGAAAGGAAACGGGTTGCCCAGAGAGGTTGTGGAGTCTCCTTCTAAGGAGATACTAAAGACCTGTCTGGACACCTACCTGTGCAACCCATTGTAAAGCACTTGCTTTAGCAAGGGGTTGGACTCGATCTCTTGAGGCCCCTTCCAACCTCTGAGTTGCTTCAGGAAATAAACTGCACACCACATTAATGGCAGCCACCTCTCAAATGACGCTATGGCCTATGAGCAAGAACAAACCTGCTGGAGTTGACCTACTTCCCACTGCCTTTTTCTTAATAAAAATCTGTAAGATAGAATCCAGCTTTACTCCAAACTGCTGACATAGGTTGAGCCACCTTTTCTGCAAGTAGCTCCTGTGAAATCTTCAATCCAACCATAAATAATGGGTAAGTTCACATGGGTGCATAGGAGAAGAGATTAACAATGCTTTTGAAAAGAGACAGAGTTTTTACACTACTATTAAGTTTACTCAGAATGTATTAGGAAAATACTTCATTCAAACTTCCACCTGAAAAGGCCACTGATAAGGATGGATACAAGCCAAACCATTGTCTGAGAAATTCTAGAAGTACTTTAAAAAGAGGCGAAAAGCAAGAAAGAAAACAAAACAGACAAACAAAGAGACAACAAACAAACAAGGAAAAGCAAGCCAAACCCAGGTATATAGGAAGATACTAGCAGTTACTGTCAGTACACTCCTGTTGGCTGAAATCTGAGTACCTAATTTCTGACTAGAAGCTTGTCTGCTTCCTAGCTAGAGTTAAGATACCATGAAAACAAGCTACAGCCAGTGGGAAAGGTCAAAGCATAAAAATAAATGCACTTTAAAAGCACTGCAGTACTGCAATTACAGAAAAATTGGGCAGTAGTGAAGATATTACATTGGAGCCTGGGAACTGGTGTGACTTCAAGCATACTGCTGATCTAAATAGTGACCATACAAATGGCTTTTAAAATATATACTTTTTAATCTTTCAGACCCTTGTGGGGTAAATATCCAGAATTACATTTGTAGTTTCAGTTTGGCAAAAGTTAAGTTTCTACTACCATTTGCTCCTTTCCATCACTACAGGAAAAACATTTTAGTCAACATCAGAAAAACAGCTAGGATCCACTAAAGTGTTCAACTTACTACATTTGTACTTGGAGACATCAGAGAATTCAACTTTTCATCACTTTTTATAATGCTTTTATGACCACAACAAAACCAGAATTAGATACTTCAGTCCAAGACTTAAGACCATATAAGCTTCCATTTGGTTGCCATTTGAGATCTGTAAGCATTTATGTTTACCAACGTTAACTGTCCTACCACCTGCAAGATGTTTTTAGAGGCAGAACACGAACTCTTACCTTGGATATTCAACAAAATAATTGCCACATTTCACCATCACAAGAATGTTTTTGACACGTGACCACTGAAATTTACAGAAGTGTTTTTAAAATTTCAGAGTAACCAGAGTCACATCAAACAGAAAGTAAAACATTGAAAAAAAATTATTCTGGATTCATCAAAGGAACTGCATAATGCAGGAATCAGTACCATTCTTACTCACCTCTCCAAAGTCTGAAGTGCTTTCTTGTTGTATTCATCCTGAGTGCTCTTCAGAGTAGCTGCAGGGCAATATATAATGTGATTTAAGAGTTGAATTCAATATTTCAGATTCAATAAAAAATAGCTACACATGTACAGAGTATTTCAAACCAGAAGCAAGAAAACTGTAGAAATTTCACAGTGTCTGCACTCGTGGCTGGAAAATGTGCTTCTTTAATGGACAGCACAAAGATCGTATTTTAACTCAAATTCTCAATTGTATTTCTATTAAAAACTCTTCAAACTCTCTTGTCTGAAACCCTGAAATATTTTTTATTAACATATGCCACTAAAGGGGTGTGGAAGGAGCAGGAGACACAATATCTTATAGTATCTAACTAGATACTAGACGTCTGCCAGCCCAGCGTACATGCTAATGGCAGTAACTAGCTGGGCATTCTGACCCCAACACCATCTTCATGTAGGAGGACGTTGCAGGTGCAACAGGGAATACCAGAAGCCAGATTTACAGCTCCACAACATATCCCTTGACAAGATAACATTTCCCTTTTACCACAACAAACTTTCAGGTTGCTTCAGATATGGTGTGAGTCACTTATGCCCTCCTTGGTGCATCTAATTGCCTAAGGACCCCACCAACTAGGCTCACTTCTCAGTGTATGACTTAACTCAAGCTCTCTCTGATGAGAAGAATCATCAATCTCTTGTTACACTAGAGTATCATAAAACACCCATTACCATTAAAGGAGGAAGAACTTAGAGAGGCAGGGCTCTCTTAAATCCAGAATATCTGGAAAGCTAGCAGTAAAGTTCAGATGTACACTAGCTGGCTGCCTTGCTCTGAATCTTAGTTTTCAGATTTTATATAGCACTTGTTTCTTGTTCTATCTGTTTTGAATTTGGAAGCTGCTGATCACCAGTACAACAAAGAGGCAAGTAGTTAATCATTCAGCAAACATCCACCTACGAATATATTTCACTTCCTATATCAAGCCAACGTAAGCCCCGGAAAAGACATATAGTAAATAGTATATATTTCAGCAACAACCCCCCCCAGAAATCAAATACCCATTTAAGTTAAGAGTTGTGTTCTTCTACAAGTTGTACAAGGTAATAAGTTTCTTCAGATTATCCAACATGCTAGTAAGAGAAACATCATAAATTATTTATTTTTCCCTAAGTAGTTGCAGTCATCAGACCTTCTTTACTCCCATGCCTTTCAATAGTTCTTCTAAATATCAGCTTTCTCTGGGAGGAACAGCAATCTTCGGGATTTCCCAAATCATAAAGATAAGAAAAACAAATGCCAAATACTGAAAAATAATGAAGGGGAAAGCTTATAGAAAAATGTTTTAGAAAATCACGATTGACATTCACGTAAAAATACCTGAGAAGATGCTAGAAAGGATTTGATCACAGCTGTAAGCATTCACTCAGAAAAACACGTCAGATTATCCTCCTTATGGAAACCACAAGATTCCCTGTATAAGTAACTGAGTAGTTCTAGAGACAAATTACACAATGTGGAAGATAGAAAGAGATCTATCTTTTGCCCTCCAAACAACCACAAAAGGGAAAAGAAAAAGAACTCCTGGTTTCAGTCTGGTATGACTTGACTAAACAGGTGTTCAGCGTAAGAGTACCAGTACATGGTGAAAATGATATCTGCACTGATGAGGTGAGACATGCAAGTCCAATTTCCCACAACATGAACTGCATGTTCAGTCACAAAGAAGTTGCAAACCTGGTTGTCTGTCTCTAGATTTGTGTTTGATTTGGCCAAGCAAACTGAAATTTGAGTTTTTCCATTTCTACAAAAAAGGCAACTCAGTGATTTTGGGAGAGATGCAAGAGAAGGAAAGTCGAAGTGACGACTGAACAAGTTTAGTGGAAACATGACTTGGTTTTAACTATAAATAAAAACTGAACTCAAAATGTGATTCACAGGCTCCGTTCCAATGTTCTACCACAGAGCCTTCATGACCAATCCCATGTACAAAGGCCACATACAGTTAAGACGTAACTCTTAACAGCAATTGTTAAGTTATTCCCTCTTTCAAAACAGAGAAACGGACATTTCTACACAAAATCTGTGACTGCAAGAGAAGCTGAGTCATTGGCCATTCCCTCAACATGGCAAACATTTTCAAGCAAAATGCAGAAAAACAGGGAGCTGAATTTGGGAGGTCAGTTTGGAAGAGCACTGACTGTATCTTTACACATCTAGCTCAGCAGCTGCTGAATCCATTTTTAGCACAGTTAAGTTAGCTTTGCATAAAATGAACAAACTCCCAAGCAGACAGGTACTGAAGGGCAGACATGAGAGCAGTAAGCTGGAATAGTTAACAGATTGGGAACATCTTTTAGGTTCTTCCTACTGCTCCTCTCCCATATTTTGCTAGGTCTTTATCAGAGATAACACACGTACATGCTACATGAATAAATACAGTGATGATATGACTCAGTGTTTAATATTTATGCCTCAAGTCTACAAAACCTGCACAAGTTCCTCCTACTGCCATGGCCCTCCTCACACATGTTCCTTCCCTCTCCCTACCAGAATTAGGCTTTTTTTTTCCCTTAGACAGTGAGAGAAGTCACTGCTGCCGCAACCTGCATAGCTCACAGAAAACCTCTCACACCAGCCAAAGAAAATCTTTCACTATGAGGACAGAACTGGATGAACATGACTAGAGCTCTGAAGCTGTGCAGGCTTCTCTGGAGCTGCTGGTACCAAAAAACTTTTGATACCAAAATACAAAGCTCTGAAGTCACATTTGAAAACAGAGGAAGGTAAACTGTGCTAGTAAGAAGGTGCAGCACAGTAAGCACTGAATGCACAGACTGAAATAGTGATGCTGAGGGCCACCATCAACACTAAATGTACCATGGACTGAAGAACCATAAGCAACTGCAGCATAATCAGGTCTAATTTTGTAGCACATTAGTTTTATGAGAAAATAATCTAGTTTGTGTTTTCCAGCACTCTTCTGTTATGTGAATCACAATATTGAGAAGTGGGGTGGAGGGATGGACTTCAAAAATACATTTCTGATCCAAACTAAAGCACCAGTGTGCATGCATCCTTTTGCACATACCAGTGTGTTTCAAAACCATTCCCCCGAGTTAAGACAACTACATACAGCAAGTTATGCAGCTTTTGCATCCAAAATTAATGATTGCATGTGCTGATTGTTACCTCTGGATGCAAAAAAAAAGGTGTGTTTGTTCACTAATAATGGATTTTTAACTTTATTTCCTCTTTTTATAACATTAACTGGTACTGATTAACATTAACATACTGATTAACATTTACCATTGGCTGTTTACCAATTATTTATAACAGTAGGAAAAATCTTCCAATTCAGTCTCTGATTTGTGGCCTTGTAACAAAATTCTAAATGAGAACAGAGATGCAGCACACTCTTTCATTTCTGAAAAAGAGAGTGAATGTCTGTTAATCTACAAAGGCTTAACATTATGTGTGGAGCTGACATTAGATAAGAGCAGTTTTATTTCACAAAGCATGCTGAACTTGTCTCTCCTCTCCAGCCCGTGCTAAATTCATCCCACTTTTCCCTTCTTTAGTTAATTCTTCACGAGGCAAAGCTGACAATGCAGCTTGTGCCATAACTAGAACTACAAGAAGCAAAAGGTTTGCTGTTGAAATCTACTCACTGGAAACAGATTTGAGATGCAGAAAATTCAGATGTATGGATATTCTGTATGAACAAGAGATATATGCTTCTAAGAATGAGGCAAAAGCAGCAATGACTTCCTCTGAGGACTCATCTTTCAGGAACTTCATAGAGTCCTCTTCCATAAACCACATAATTAGACAGTTTGGATGGCAAAGCTACATACTTATGGTCAGCACAAGTTTCAGAAAATCTTATTTCATCCAGGAGTAAATCTAATAGTTGTAAAACGAGTCTATCGAGTGCTCCCATGAGTTCTTCAGATCATCATTCAGTAGGATTCTATCTTCTCATCTCTGCTAAATGCACTTGCTAAAAAGCGGTCATAAAGGAAGGGCTCTAATACAGCTCCTCAGCACCTTTGGCACATAGGATGATAAATATTTACTGAAATTACATTAGAGAGAGAAAACCTAACCTTGGTTGGAAGGCAGCTTTATATTACTGCTTTATAAGACAATTGGTTGAATATCTCTGAAAATGATGATTAACTGAATAAAACTTAAGTGGGAGGCTACAGAAAATCATGTATACACACAGACATTTGCATGTCTGCATATATTGCTATGAACTGGTATAAACACAGTGATATAAGACTATGAAGCAGGATTCACAGCAGAGTAGATGTCTTCCTTTCAAATGTGTTCTGTTCTTCATTCCTCACTAACAAAAGTTCATTGTTGTTTTTTTTAATGTCATACTAGCGCAAATTTGACATTTTCAAGTAAAATGCTGCTACTTATTCATGATCACCATTTTTTTGAAGGACATGGTCCATTTTATTAAAAGTAATAAAATGCAGCCTGAAGATGAAAATACGTGATTCGGATTTTTCCTAAACAACTGCAGCAGTGGCTCTACTGATCTACTGGCTACAGATAAGAGTATGAGAAGGCAGGTATTCCAGTGTTTCACAACAAAATCACATACTAATCTTGACAAAATTGCAAGGCAACTGTTGCAATGACTTTATTTTCTGCTACAAAGAACACTTACCACAACACCTGAGCTGAACTCTTGTATACCTGGAAGGCTTCCCTTCTGTAAGAGTTTGCAATTTGCATTTTGCTTTACCAAGGTATTTTTAGAGCCAGAACACAATACATGCCTCTACAACTCCATTCTTTAAAAACCTTCTTCTTTCCATAGAGAATAACAAATGAATTGTAATGGACTTAGGACAAAAAAACTTTACTATCTCTGAAGACAGTCTCTGAGATCCCATACAGCTTTTAAGACAGTTTATACAAAATCTAGGCAAAATGCCCTACGGATCTAGGCTATAAAGCAGAACTCACTGTTAAATGAACTTTTTAAAACCAAAAAAAAACCAAAACAAAACAAAAAAAAACAACCAAAAAAAAAAACCAAAACCAACAAAGTTCAGATTAGGAAGGGCATACATTTCTTGACACTCTTTGTAAGGGGAACTATTCAGAGTCAGAGACACGAAGAACTAAAGGATGCAACAATGCATGTTTCCCTCCATGCTGAAAAGCTGTTCTCAGAAGGATTGATAGATGACCGGGTGAAAAAAATACACTGCACTACTGAAGAGCACAAGCCACTTCCTCAATCACATGCCTTGCAGAATTCTGGTGTAACTTGCAAGGTCTAAGCACTTTCATCGCATCATACAAACTGTCACTTTAGCTCTGTTTCAGGCTCATTTGCCTGAAGAAATCTGTTTATGTGGAACACAGCTGACAGAAAAGCATGTGGTTTGAACTGCCAAACTGCTGAGGAAACAAAACAGCTCAGCTATTATTTAAAGAAACTATGTTAGGAGGCCTTTTACCTATGTTAGAAATCACAGAGAAAGGAAGGCCGTCCCCAGCTGTGAGCCTGATGAAGGTCAAATCCAGATCTCACCCAGACACAAGAACTCTGAGCCCTTCAGGTTACAAAGCACCAATTCTACAGAAGCACAGTCTAATCATGTAAAAACCAAGCAATCCATATTAAAAAACTAAATTCTTACTTTCAGTGATATGCATCTAGTCAATCCATATGTACCAATGAGACAGATATTTTTATCTTGTTTACTTCTAAGCAAAGAAAGAAACTACATCATGGAGAGGCTGAATCTCTGCAGGGAATCAGTATCGTGCCAGGAACCGAAGTCAGGCATTTCTGCCTCCAGTTCTTGGACCGTATTTCTTTATGTGATTTATGAGTGGGTGACAAAAACATGAAAATAGATTGAAAGTTCCATTTTTTTGTTGTGCAAATAAGTGAAATAAATGTATTATAAATATCCAAATGAATCACACCAAGAATCATTGCATACAGTCAGATAAACATCTCCTAAGCAATGATCTGTGTTTCTTCCTTTATTTAAAAGCTTCACTTTTACTACCATAAAGGACATTTCTCTGAGGAAGTGAACAGTCCCTGTTTGTCCTGGAATCTGATTTTTTCCTAAATCCAGCCATCACTAAAGGCACAGTTTCCAATAAATTTCCCACTGCTCTCACCCAAGAACCAGAACAGATGTTTCATACAGCACACTTGACAAAGAGGATAACTCACCATCAGTAGCCTGAAGACTATATGTCAGACCCAGTGCCAAGTAACCCTTTGCTAGGGACTCTCCAGCATCCTCACCCAGGTCTATCACCACTTTAGCAAAGTATTCTCCTTCTTCCAGCTGCAAAAGAAGACAGAGGTTGAGAATTACAGGCATTTCTACTATACCTGCATGTCTACTATACCTGCTTCAGTAAAGTTATCCTTTTATACATACCCATACAGTCACCTGAGAGACACTGACAACAGTGACTTCAGTGACCACACTATGCACTTACAGAAAGAAGAATGTTGAAGGCCAGATTATCAGACCTTGGTGCGCAGCCATAGTTTTCAGAAGTTCAGGCTTTGTTTTAAGCACCTGCCATAAAACTATTTCCTGATGTTTAAGATTAAGGAAGGACAATATCTTCTTTTTGTATTTCTCTCCAGGGAAATCATGTAATCTTAAATATCAATGAACTACTTATATACGATTCTGGCAGTAGATTGAAAGGTCTAACAGGTATCTTTCTTTAAAGGAAGAACTTCTAGGTTTTCTCTACATTGCCTTTAAAACTTAGAACAGTGCTCCTCACTTCTAATCTTAAGGGTTACCACATCCTTAATAAGCAGAAAAGACTAAGACCTCTAGACTATTTGTATCTGGAAACGTCAAGGTTAGACAGGTACAGGCAAAAGATGTAAGCGATGCTTGGAAGGCACAGTCTACAGGAATACCTCACGTGCATACAAGGTGGTTTGCAGATCCCATCAGCCATAATCAGTGAGTGTTAACCAGCAATCAATCAGACAGAATTACACTATCCCAAAAATCCTACTGTTGCAAACTTTTATGACATGACTACTGACTTTCTGGGATGGAATTACTTTATTTGGAGGAAACATTTTTTGTTTGAAAGCCAGCCGCTTTAGATGCAAATACTGCAGCAGTACCTGAAATGTGCTCTCTCATTACTCAGCTCTGTTGCATTTCAGCACCTCATATTTCTTTGACATCTAAAACTCATAAGGAACTGGTATCAAAATTGTATCAGAAGACGAGAAATTTTCCTTCTGCAGCGATCTATGTGTATATTACTTAAGAACACAACTGACTTGATATACTGCAGCCTGTCAAGGGAGTTCCCAGTTACATCCCTTGCAGACATTCAGGTGATGACACGAATTAGCAGCTACATAAACAGAGGAGCTGGTATTTATTAGATGACATCAAACATAATGAAGTCTTTACCTGATAATCTGTGTATGGCAAAAGGCTGAAAAGTCTGCAAATGAAGAAGCAGTCTCCACTGCTCGGGTCTCTTCCCCACTGGTACAGCTCCCAGAGGCCACAACACTTCAAATGAGGTGCAGGCCCGTCATTTAAAATTTCCAAAATCTCCAACAAGTCAATGACCTACAGTCACCCAAGGACCAACATGTAGTTGGTCATCAAGCTGCTGACTGGAAGCACTATGAACTGTCATAGTGTTGCTGGTTACCTAGTCAATAACGACTCTGAAAAATACTACTTGATAAAGGAATACCTCCCAGAAACACCAAGCAAATTGCAAGGATCATCTTTAGCAGTATAATCCAAAGTCAACTGCAAACACTGGAAATAACTCTGCTGACTTCAGTGATGCTCAGATGCTACCCTTTAAGCTTGCAAACACAACAGGAAGACCAAAGCCTGTTCAGGATACTTTTTAATCCTGTAGTCAGCTCTACTGACTTCCCTGCCACATACTAAAGCGTGTTCTGGACCAGAGCCTAGGACAATGGAAGAAGAAAAAGTCCCATGACTCAGCACAGAGAGGGAGAAAAAACACCAAAAAAAAACCCACCCTTCTCATGAAACAGTAACTAAATTATTCAGCTCTCAGGAACACTTACATAAAAAATGAAATCTCTGCAGTCAGAAATTTAATTATGCACCTCTTTTGCTACCATAAACAGCCATATTCCCTCTCTATTTCTTCATTATTTCTCCTCTTCTCCCCACATGCACTTTCAGCTAAGAAGTCTCCATCAGATGAAGAAAAGAGCTATGCAAGGTTTGGAGCTGAAAAGGAGACATTTAACACTGAAGAGATTTTGCTCCATTGTTTCTCAGAACGGTCACCTGATGGCGTCTCTAGTTCCTGACTGATGGCCTACACTGAATAAATCAGTAGCACACCGTGCAGTTTTCTTGCCTGCCAGTTATTGAGGGCCACCTGTGTGTGTCAGATTAATATTTGGTATGAGTAATTAAAACCACAACTTTCCAGAATGACTGAAAGAGCGCTTCCAGCATAATTCTTGTAAACATTATTCATACTAACACTAATGGCACTTTGACCAGCCACAAAGGTTCTCATGAATGCAAACTTTGGTCAGCTGAAGGCTGCTTTGAAAAAAAAAAGAAAATGGCGTTGTAAACACCAGCACAGCTCAGCAGCTGGTTCTGCTTATGAGAACATTTACTTTTCCTACTTACAGCACTCAGCCACTTTCCCTGCCAGTCCTGCTGTGACTGCCATCTGCACCCTCTTCTCCCATTTGCCTACTCTTAAATCACTCCGAGCAACCATGAAAAGCAAAACCTTCCATTCAAATCATCTAATGCAATGTTTCAACTCTCCAGAGCAAACTGCCTCTAACCTGCCCGTGCTCTGGGTGAAAAATCCTTCTTTACGCACTTCGATGACTGAGACACCAGGAGCCAGCCTGAGCTGAGATCTGTCAGATGAGCTGTGTCCAAGGGAATCCTTTACACACATGACGTGTCTGAACTCTGCTGGTAACAACAGGAAAGGGAGGGTTAAAAGCCTCCAAACCAGTCCTCAACCCCTCTAGATCCCACTAGGTATGACTTTTCTCAGCCACAGCTCCTACAGTTTGCCACATATCCTGAAGCAGCAGGAGCCACTGTTCCTTTTCCCTCCCCTCATGCAGTGAGAGGCATGTGAAATCTCACTCTCTGGGACTCCCAGAAGTTGCAAGTTTGAGGTACACAGAAGTCAGATAAGACACAGAAGGCAGAGCAGAAGACAACCATTCCTACTCCAGTTGCACAGCCAGGCGGCCAGCCTCAGCATGAAGGGAACTCAAACAGTTTGTTTACTTCAAATGAGGACTCCAACTTAAAATGGTGCAATGCTGCATTGGCAGGGCAAGGAACACGTATCAAAACTTGCTGCAACATACAGGCCATTGCTAGCAAACTGTAGGCCACAGGATGCCAGGTGTCCCCCAGACAGCAGGGATGGCACGGTATGACATCATCACTACGAAACGCACAAGTAGTGCTATTACCCGGTTGCCAGCAGCGCCAACAGCAGCTCCCAAGAATGTGGAAAAAGGCATTTCTTTGGTCAATTTACTTGTAACAGCTTGAATTCACTCCCCTTAGAATCATTACTTCCTATTCCTTCAGAAGCAGTAAAACCCAAAGTCTTAAAGCTACATCTCTGATTTGGCCCTTACCCTTGCTAAATCCTTCTGAGTACTTCACACTGAATAGCTTTTTGAGTAAAGGGCTGCAGAGAGAGGCTCCCTGCCTTCTGAGATCTGTATGGCAGAAAGCAGGTGTTGGGGAAAACAAGCTAAAGGGAACTTTCCATTTTTGAACTGAAGCTGTACTACCTGTCAGGAGGCACTTGGAAGCACTAGCTAAACTCGTCCCCCACACCAGAAAAGAAGCACACAGCTGGCACCTGGAGAGATAAAGGCTGCCAAACCACAAGCTGACACTGATAAGAGTGTAATGCTGTGTTGCTGTTCCTTTTTTTCCCTTCCACCTTCTCCATCCTCTTTGATGGAAAAAGAGTAGTTGTTAGCTGCACAGCCCAGAGGGTTGCTTCCCCTGAGAGCTGTACTGTACAGCTACTCCTGTTATTTGACCGCAGGTTAGGTGACTACTCCAGCCAAGCCCAGAGGCACACTGACAAGCGGGGAACAGCAGGTGCTGTCTCCTGGCCTATCGCCACCCAGCTGGTTTCCAACCACCACCCAGTGTGTTTTTAGAAAAGCTCAAGCCCTACACCACTGAATCTATACCCTCCAGGGCTGAAAGTGGACTGTAGTTCCCACCAGTGTGGATTTAGAACAACTGAAGACAAGCAGAATTGATGTTACACTGCAGCACAGAAATGATGTTCTACTGCGCTGAGAAGGGGAGTGCACAAGGGAGGAGGCAGGAAACACACCAAGTGACACTGGACTAGGACAGCAGACAAGGTTAGTGAAATGAGCTTGGACACCCCCAAGACTGAGAAACACCCAAGTATCTCAGAGATCCAAATCCTACAGGAAGGGCTTCTGCACAAAGCTATATACTATTAACTAGATGAATTAGGCTTTGATCCTTTTTTGTTATACAGGCTTGGAGGTTTGGAGGCCATGGTAAAGAACAGGAAAAATTAAATAATGGGAAAATTAGGAGAAAAGGGGAAAACAACAGAGAAAGAAAGTGCCCAGTAAGGTTCTGTGTAACAGAAAAGCTCTGACCCACAGCTGTTTACAACACACACCACAAATCATGTTACATGACAGGAAATAAAAATTCCTATGCTTTCTATTGCTGGTCTTTTGACATTGCTGATTGCTAAGCCTGTCAACTTATTCAGCACGTAAACCCAGCTCTCTGTGCTTAGTAATATTTGAACCTTTCCTCCAGTGTATTAGGAGTGGTTTGTTCACAAGGAAAATGTATAGGCTACAAAATTCTTGGTTGCCTTTAACATCTAAAATCCTTGGGATCGCCTCAGTAACAGCAGCTGTGATGTCAGGGAGAATCTATTTTAAAAGATGGAAGAAATCTTCAGCAGCTCCTTACCATTCACTGTGTTCTCAGTAGCCTCTCCTCACAGTGATGTCAGTCCTCTACAGTCTGCTTAGCAGGTGGGATAACTCAGATAATGGGGCTAGATTCGGTCTAACAATGTTACTCATACCACAGTAAAACCTACGCATTGCCATGCACCTCCAGAGCTCCTAGGTGACTGGGTAAAAGCACACGCACATCATTTATCATCTGTAATGACAGGGTCAACAACAGAGAGAAGGAAAGAGAAACACTCTCGGATTAAGCGGCCTGTGAAAGTAATGAAGGATAAGCTGTTACCTCAGAAGCATGCAGCTCTAAATCTCCATGCTGCCAACCTTCCAACCCTCCTTCCCACCCCCATCATGTACGGACCTCACTGTACAACTTATACTTTACAGATTTGGTGCACGGTCTGATCTGGCAAGACCCCACTGCTCTTCTGCCTTTGCCCTAACAGATAACACAATCTCCAATTTCCCACACTAGGATCTGCAAGTCGAAAGAAGCAAGGAAGCAGCTGTAAGGTGCAGCACGCTCTTGTGCTGCAGTTTTTGCCATAGGGTGAAGTCTCTCCAAAAATTCATACAAGCTGATAACACTGGCATCATGTGATATTACACAAGTTTGACTCTACAGTACTATTTCTGTGGTGTCAATTGTGGGTCGCTGAAAACAGTAAGAGCGTGTCTCATGTCCTCCTACTCTCTGTTAGACCACTGTCCTTAGAAGATTCAACCCTATACTAGTGCCATAATTCATCTCCATGGGTATTTATCAAATTTCGAATGAGTCTCAGTTGAAATCAGTGTAGTAAAAGACACAAGAAAGCATCCAAGTAACTAACCATTGATGCCTTTAAATAATAATTATAAAATGGATAAAGTCAGTATTTGACACCTGCTATTAAGCTTTCAGTATTCTTACAACACCTGTCGCAACAGAGTCCTGTGAAACCTCGATGAGTAGAGAAACTACCGGTACCTTTATATTAAAATACTAAAAACAACAACTCATGCTGCAGCTTAAAATCTCTGCCAGTATAACTGAGAAGGAGTGCTAAGTGAAGGATGAACTGCAGCAAGTCTTACTAAGTGACATTCTAAATTGACAGTGGATCAAGACACGACAATCCCAGTATGAACACTCCACTCCAAGCTATGTGGACTTAGGAAAATTTAAAATAACACTGTGAACTTCTGTAGTCCAAAATTTCATAGTGATTTTTGGAAAGCTAAATGACAGCTGGTTAAACACAAACAACCTTTGTGTTCCCTTGCTACAATTGTTCACATTTAACTTCATCGAACCATTCTGCTGAAACCTTGGCAAACTGGAATGCCAGGCAGCATGGCACCTCAAAAACCATTCTGAGTTCACTACAAAATCTCTTTTAAAGCACAGCAGGGCAATGGGCTAAATACAGCATAAGAGATCCAACTTCGTTGTAAAATTTGTACGCTATCAGCTTTATTAAATACAGGTCCAACTGCATCTTGGCCAGACAAGTGTGATCGGTGTAGGTGCACTATTTAGAAGTTCCTCAGGCCCACTAAGACAACTGGCATAAGCTTTAGAACAACTGAAGTACGGATCTGATGTTCACTCTCTGGTGGCTTTTTTTCCTTTAATTTGTGAAAACCTATAATTTTGAAAATGGCAACCAAAACATTCCTTACCTCACTGAGATGTTTAAAGCAGGCCAGACTCTGAAAGATAGTGGTTAAGGGGCAGATCATCTGCTAATGTAAGCCAGCACAGTGCTAGTAATATGGCAGTGGAGTAGTGCCAATTTACATCCGCTAATAAATCAGTCATACTGTCACAAAAGAAGCTGACGGCATCCAGTTCTTTTCCACATCTGGTGTGCACTGATTTGCACGGCACAGTACAAATGCATGCACATTTGTACTTTGTTTTGCTCTGTGATATTTTTTCATAGATATGATCTGGTTAGACTCACTGTTCTACATCACATTGGTACGTTTCAATTACTTTATTTCAGTTGGGTTTTTGTTTTTCAGAGTGTATGGAGTTACCATGTAAAAAGCCAGCAAAAAGAGTTAAAATGACCATTGCACTAATTAGGACAGAAACTGTTCTGTGTTCTTCATATCATTTTGCATTTATCTGATAGAATAAATTGTATTTTATTATTATTATTATTATTGCTAGTAGCTGAAAGAAGACTAAACTAGTCCTAGTCCATGGACTATAAACCAACTGAATACAACGTAACACCAAATGCACACAATAGACAGATGTAGGACATACAAACTCTGCATTTTGTTCATATGAACACTGATCTGTTTCTGCCCTTTTCCTGCCTAACTAGCAATGAAGTACACAGATATACTTTCTAACTGAGAAATTATGCATTTTACATGTTCTGAAAAGCAAGATGCATCTGAGTATTTGTTACTGTTGATATTTGTCCATTAGACTATTCCAGTGCCCCATCTATCCTTCTTTCTATTTATAATGGCATTGATCAACTTGTTCACTTTCAGTTCACATGATTCAATTCTGTTTTGATTGCCATGTAATTTAAATGCAAATAATTACTGTAAGGATGACATTTAGAAAAACAGCTCAGCTAAGCAGGAAGGTTTTTATTAGACAATGGAGTTTGGCAGTAATATCAGAAGCATCCCTTTAACTATGCAATGCAGAAACCTATCATGCTAAGATGCTCAGATTTCTCTCTAGCTCCTCTTAATTAAAACTATTCTATGGCATCATTGAAGCTTCGTGTCAGGGTAGAGCATAGGCCACTCAGGCAAAGGAAGAGAAGAATATTACTGGATTTGGTTTGAGTTTATTAGGTTATTTTCTAAATAACTACAGTATAACTATGCTCCTGTGGAAAAAATGTTCTTATTTCAGACTGAACCTCACTTCTGATCCAAAAATACTGGAAATTGTTCCATGCAATGAAAAAGCAACTGTTAGAGGGAAAAACCCTTGAAACAGTCAAAAACAGTTCACTTCCCCTTCCTTCCTTCTATTTTTTAAGATTATACTGTTGCTATAACATTTTTGCCATGTATGAGAAATTCTGGACATACCAGACTGGCTGAGGAAAGAGCTGTGACTGGTAGAGTTTCACCTTTTTTTTCTAAATCATAGAATCATAGCATAATAGAATTATTCAGGTTGGAAAAGACCTCAAAGATCATCAAGTCCAACCGCAGCCTAACCATAGTACCCTAACTCTAACAACTCTCTGCTAAATCATATCTCTGAGCACCACATCCAAACGGCTTTTAAACACATTCAGGGATGGTGACTCAACCACCTCCCCGCGGAGCCTATTCCAGTGTTTAACTACCCTTTCTGTAAAGAAGTTTCCGAACGTCCAACCTAAACTTACCCTGGCGCAACTTGAGGCCATTTCCCCTCGTCCTGTCACTTGTCACCAGTGAGGAGAGACTTGCCCTGCTCTCAGTGTAAGCACCTTTCAGATACTGGAAGACGGCAATAAGGTCTCCCCTCAGCCTCCTTTTCCCCAGACTAAACAGCCCCAGCTCCCTCAGCCTCTCCTCATAGGGTTGATTTTCCAAGCCCTTCACAAGCCTCATGTTCCTAAAACAAAGTATTCTTTGTCAGCCGCACTAGAGGAACCAAAGAGATGTTGGGGAGAAGTATCAAGGAAAAAAACAAATTCTACCTTTGTCTATTTTACTGGCAAAGCAGCATCTTCAATTTGGGCTAATAATTGCACATTCAACCCCTCATCCATCATAGCCAGCAGACTTTAATGGTACCACATGAGATTTTGTCCTCAGCTAGTGAGAGTTGCATAAACACCAGGGTAACATAAGAAAAAGAAGCAGTCTGATATTTCTTTTCTCATATTACAGAAATCTGGTCCTTTCACCTCAACAAACAGCAATGACCCAGTATCAAGCAGAGCACCTTTGTTAAAACTTCACCATTCCCGTTAAATGTAAGACCAGCACAGGGATCCTGATTTTAGCAGAGTCTTACAAGATGAATACACTGTCTCCGAATTTTGTCCAAATGCCAATTAAGGCAGAAGTCACGTGTCAAGGAAATAGTGAGAGATGACAGCCTGCTTGAAGCCTCTATTTCTGTTTAGAAGTAGTTGACATTGATGATTCATGTTCTATTTGTCTACCAGAACCCCAGGTCCTCTTCTGCAAAGCTGCTTTCCAGCTAGTTGGCACTCCAGCATGCGATTATTCCTCCCCAGATGCACTTCTCTTTGTGGAACTTAGTAAGAATTGTGTAGGTCCATTTCTCCAGGCAATTAACATCCATCTGAATGGTAGACAGATTCAATTGCGGGTGGGCTTTGAGATTTTTCCTAGCTCTTCCCTACTCACTTGAACAGCATCTTTGTATTCCTCCCAGGTCACTTTTCCATGCTCCTGCCACTCTTGTTTACTTCCTGCAAGTCTGAATGGACAATTCTGCCATCTTTCTTCCCTCCTCTCAGCATCCCAAACTTAAACATTTCATGGTCACTGCAGCCAAGTCTACTCTCACCCTCTGCATTCTCAACCAGTTCTCCTTTTTTGTAAGAATCAGGTCCTACAGAGCATCCTCCCTTATTGGCTCCAGTGCCCCTCACCTTGTTCACACAGCAAGAAGTCAGAAGAGATGAAGAACTACAGGTAACAAAGGAGACCTTAAGTTTGTCTTTCACAC
This sequence comes from Excalfactoria chinensis, assembly GCF_039878825.1. Taxonomy (NCBI): domain Eukaryota; kingdom Metazoa; phylum Chordata; class Aves; order Galliformes; family Phasianidae; genus Excalfactoria; species Excalfactoria chinensis. The sequence goes on from NC_092827.1 coordinate 79,762,426, forward strand.
TGAAGTCCTGGCACTTGGGCAAAACCTAGCTTGATTTCTGAAAGATTTTCCTTAAATTTGACTGTTCCTGCCAGCTCACCTCTTCCCCCTCCCCCAGCTCTCCCAGCAATCATTGAGACAGTAGAATTGATATGGTAAGCTCTCAGACTCCAAGTCCCCCACTATGGCTCTAGACGAATGTAAGCATTTAGACCGTGAAGCAACTCTAACTTCAGAGTCCATACAGAGAAAAGAGATCAACATGATGTTTTAGACTAATACTAAATTCACCTTGCTTTTAAAACCATCAGCAGAGATGCTAATGACAGCTTCCAGTACAGCTGTAATTTATAGTTTTTAAGTCTCTAAGAATCAGGAAAAAAACTATTTGCTTTATTAAAAAATATCTACTGTCTTATTTTAAGCTGCTGAATAACTTTCAGCCATCAAAAATTATATACTGAGCTAAGGTTACAAGACAGCTAAATCGCTCTGTAATTCATGTAGGTCAGCAAGGATTCCCCCCTCGCCCTCAGACCTGACGGGTTTTTTCCTAAGACACAATGCTTCCCACTTTCTGCTGACTCACATATGAGTTCAACCATTACAGCTGATTCAAAAACACGCATAACCAAGCGTTCTCGCTGACAGTCATGTAAATTGATAGCATTCAGTCAAGTTCATCTCAATACCAATTTTCAACACACAGGGATGTTGAGGATTGCAGCAGGAGGCAGAACATTCTGTCACCAAAATCTGAGCAGATTTTTCTGGTAGTTTCTTTCATGCTTTTTTTTCTCCTTGTATCTTTTACTTGTGTTAGCAATTATAATCCTTCACTGACTGCAGGGACACCTCGTGGTGAGGACAGGTGAAAACAGCAGGCTGCAATTCAATTAATTAAACCAAACAGTACAAGACTGACAGATGTTTCAGCTCCTTGGGATAATGAGAATTTCACTGGCACAAACTTCAACTCCCACTCTGCTTCTGGGGCATACATTAACACATCCAGAACAGAAAACACTGACACAGGAACTTTAAGAACAAAGGATTGAGTCACACAGCAGACCTCAGCTACCTAGGAGTTCAAGGGTCAGATTCACTTATTAACTTTTGTCTTCCAGGGGCTAGCAGGGTGGCAGATCCAACTCTGGATACTCATTTGAAGAGGCAGTCTCCAGAATAGCCGTCAAGAATTTATCCCATTCTTTTGACAAAAGGCCAGCAAAACCCATTCCCATGTCTTACTGCATTATTTATTACTAGTATTTTTCTTTTCTTTAAAATGTGTGCGTATGTGTATGATCTTTAACATGGATTTCCTTTCTCAGCACTCCAGCTACACAATGGTACTGTCACTGCAATATTAGATACGCTGCACAACGAGAACTGCATCAGCTTGCTTACCCAGTGCAGTGACCCAATGCAGACCTTGGCAGCCAGAAGAGGAACGGTGGGATCTGTTGGTCTCAGTTTAGCACACTCTTTGAGCACTGATACAGCATATGCTGACTGGAGGAGGAGGGGAGAGAAGAGGAAGAAATAAAAAAGATAATAAAAACATTAGGCAGTGTTGTTAGGGAGTCCGCGCAATATACTTCAGTGAAACATACAACACAGTGAGATGAAGTTAAAACATTGCATCAGCAAAAAGCTAGCAACTTTATTCTCACCTCCACACACAGGGACACACATGTGCGCATATGAACACACACACTTCCCACGTTCAGAAGAAGCACACCGAAGAACCAGCCCAGTCTGCGCACTACACAAGAAGCTGTTAACATGCTGGTAATTTTAACTCTGCCCTTCCAACTCACAGGAACTCTGACACAGTTTCCCCTGCATGCAATCATCTTCTAGCAAGCCAGAGAAGATCATAAAGAGCTTATCTTACAGTACATTACATTTTAGGCCAACTATATTCAGAGAGCTAAAGTAATCTGTTCTGTAGACTGTTTTCTGTCTTTTCTAGTTCCAGGACATAAAAGAATACAATTGGGATCCTACCATGCAAAGGGTGGAGCAGGCAATTGCAGAGCACCACACTGCTCGGCGGGTGGTCTGAATAGCATGTATTAGAAAGAAAGCCCATAGAAATCTTCCTGGTGTTAGGTTACCATTCATGAATGCATGAATGGTGTTTATGAAGCTGAGCAGCTACACAGCCCGTCTGATATTCAATGTGCTCTATAAACACTGCTTCTTACAGCAATGCCATTCACAGCTGCCATATATCAGAAAGCTGAATAGGGAATATGGAAAGCTCAGGTCTGAGAGGCTGTTGAGAAGGTATGCTCAGCTCTGTTAGTTTTGTACCCCCCCATCGTCCTCAAAACACAGCCCCTTTGAAATTTCCAACTCTCATCTCTAATGACCCAGAGCCCCTCTAATGCTCTCACCTGTGAACTCAAGGGGGAAGCTTTATCATAATTTCTTCTTACATGCCCCATTGCTCCCAACCATGTTAAATACCCATGGCCTTTTTACATTACAGGAGAGCAGTAAATGCACTACTAAGCTTGCAGAACCAAACTAATGGCTATTCCTATCAGGCCATGGCCATCTCCTCTGGACCCTGACCCACAAAACCCCTCCCCACCAGGCCTCCTGGCAGTGCACATCACGGGGTCTGGAGTCTGCTCTAATCCCAAGGAATTGGCAGCTCTGCATGACAGCTTCACACTCCCACGGGCTATCAGCACTTCCCCTCCCTCACACTGCACAGATCTGGCGCAGCCTGCCTCCTCCTTTCTCCACAGAACTGAAGGTCCAGCTCTTGCTAAGGGATTCAAAGCTTGGCTAAAAACTGGCTTGGAAGGGAGCCTTGGAAAGGGAAGAAGGGATGTACAGCAGTTCTGCCAAGGAAAAGATGAGCTCTATAAGGGAGAACATAGGCTCTACAGTGGCACAGTGTGAAACCTCCTCCTTGAAAGCTTGGGTACCTGTAGCATGGTCTAGAAACATGCCCTACATTCTCCAGGCTGCTTCCTTCCTACGTGGGCCATCAAATACCACTGGTACAAGCAATGAAATATCTGCTGTTTTACAGTTCCAGACACAATTCAACGGCTTGTCCAAAGCCAGAAGGATGACTAAGAGCAAAGATGGGAACATAAACTGTTACCTCACTACTCTAAGAAATAAGGACTTTGGTAAGTCAGTTCCGAAGTACAGGCAGAAACACATCTCTGTACTCTACTGTTACTAGGTGACTCTCATCCCTCAGAATGAACCTTCGTGACACCTATTTGTTTAGAACAAGTTGAATCTCAGGTTTTAATGGCATCTTATTCTCACCTTACAGAAGAAGTCTGCTTGCACTGCAGGAAGCTGGTCTTCCCAGTACCACCGCTGGATGTGCTGCTGTTCATAAGGGTATTAGCCCATCACATCATCTTCCTTCCTGCCCCTATTCCAGCCCACAGGTGTTTCTAGACCAAAAACCCAAGCAGCACCATATGACAACATGCCACCCCAATAGCCAGCATGTGTGCAGCTGAACAACACCTCCAAGCCATGCTATTCCACCAGACAAAACCAAAATGGACAGGCCAGGTACATACAGGGTATACCCCATCCAGTGCCACTGCTTTTAGAAAACCTATACTGACCCAACAGGGAGGTGGTTTCTCAGTTCCCTGCAGGAGAAAGCAGTAGGCACCTGGGTGTTGGCTACAGCCATGCTGTGAGCCAGCCCAGATTGAAGGAGTGAGATGTGTGTTCTAATTTGAGCCACAGCTGCAAAACCTTTCAGGGTCCGCTCCAGAAGTGAAGTGACACAGCCCGGCTCCCTGCCAGCTGCTCTTGAGCTCTGTCCCCTTCCGCAGACCATTGAGTAAGGCTGGCCAGGATGCATGCCAGCTCTGCAGCCCCTACAGCCCCAAGAAGTGCTTCTGCAAGCTGTCCAGAGACTGCTCAGGAGCCAAAGACAAAACCACTACAGCAGAATGTAGCTAAGCACAAAATCCTGCCTTGCGTCCACACCCAAACACCTCTCCGTGTGCAGAGCGGCCTTACTGCATGCACTCAGGAGCTTCTGAATGCAAGATGACAAAGGTAGAAATAATGTTTCCGTGCTGCTCTTAAAACATTTACAAAGATATGTCACTTTAAGCAAGTTTATAAAAATTGCAATTAAACACAGGGAGCAGGAGTGGTTTCAGAAACAGCGTGACATGAAGCCTTCCTATCCAGCCGCATTTAAAAAATTCAAGAGATCTATATAATTTCTACTCGAAGACTTTATCCAGCAGAAATTACACCTAGATGAAACTGTTAGACAAGGACTAACTGTAGAAAGAATACCCCACTCCCAATGTAACCTTACCCCCCTTAAAGGGGCACTGGTGAGAAATAACACTACTAAGCTGTAACGCAGATACTCATTACAGGCTGGGAACAAACATCATAGACTCAGTATTGAATATGCATGTCATTGGTTAGTAAAAATATTTACTGTGATAAAGCATTTGTGCAACAATGAAATAATCTGATAATTAAAACGTACACATTCTTTCACTTAGTGTGGGTGGACCAGGCAGCAAAGAGAATTGTTTGTGAGATTCCCTACAAGGCAATAATGATTAGATTTATTGGTGGGGCATGTTTTGAGAAGAGTAGAGCTTGAACTGCAGGTGACTGTGTGCTTCCTGCTCATCATTCTGAGCTTCAGAGCAGCTCACTTAGAACAAAAACACAAACCCTGGCCTGAATTAAATTCTGTTTGTGTTTCTGATTGCTAGATTCTAATGACTGCGCTGGAATCAGTTCTCAAGGATTTCAGGCAAAAAAGGGATTGGCCTCCGAGTCTCATTTGGAGCCTCACTGGGAAAAAGGCTATTAAATCCTTCCAAACACACAAACTCATTGAACAGACACAGTTTAAAGGAATGGCAACCCTGCCAATAGTTGCCTCATGTGGGTTTCAATTTTGTATGTGGAAGGTCTAATGCAGGAGTTCTCAGCCTTGCGATCCTCACCAGGTTTAAGGAGATTCACAACAACTCTATTTTTTGTTAGGTCCAGCAAGGCATGGAGCTCAAAACAGGCTATGGAGTGAAAATACTGGCTTTATGGGAATGTTCAGCCACAAAAGAGGATTAAAAAAAATAAAGAAGTAGAGGTGAGCTCTATGAAAGACTTAAGAACCTCTATTATAAGAGATTCCATACTTCATACACCAGCCCTAAGGTTTTTGCAACAACAGAGGAAGGACATTGAGCTACTGTTCCACGTTTAAATCCAGTATCCGTATAGGAATCCATTCTTCTCCCTGTTAATTCTTCTTCACCTAATCTATTTACAAACAATATTCTCCTGCTGGGAAGGAATATTAGGAAAGGCAGTTGCAGGGAAGTAACTGCCAACACTGACAAATGGCTGCTTTCAGTTCTAACTTCTGAAAGAGCTCCATGCACTGCATTCAATATACAGAGTGCAATTCTTGATCTACAGTGATAACACAAGAAAGCTAGTGGGAAGAAGGATGGAAAAGACATCTCCCCCTACATAATTAAAGCTACAATGATTTTGAATCCTGTAAGGGAATAAAACAGCCAAAAACTTTTATTCAAATACTAAATACTCTTCTTCCCCATTTGATAGCTATACAATGAAGTACACAAGCATGATCTTGAAAGATGTTTGCACATGACCAGTACAGAAGGAAGAACAGTTTACTGCTAGTTTCCTTGCTTTTCAAAATGGCTCAAGAGATTCTGCATTCCATTTAGGTAAATACATTGATGATGCCTAGATACTGTATTTCCTAGTGTACTTTGATACTATTTACCTTTCTTTACTCTTCTCTTCCACTATACCAAAGGAAGAAGGATGTTAGAGAATACATTTCATACTTAGAAGATAAATAAACAAAAAATGTAAGAAAAAGGAAGAATTTCTAGACAACAAATTGTGCCAAGCAGACCTGACAAACCACACATAGTTGCTTTTCTCTTGCAAAGGTTCCAAACAATCTTTCCTGACTTTTTCTCTTTAGTAATACCTTCCAGACAGAGAGAAATAAACGTTCCTCAAGAAGGTGGTCTTGGTAGAAAGCCTCAACAGGCAACAGCAACAGCCAGCTCAGGACACAGCTGAATCTCCACAATTAACACTGCTTTATCCCTTAAACCATCCTCTCTTAGAAGCTATGCTATCTGAAAGGGATTTGGAGTGAAGGTGATGTTTGGGGGTGGGGAGGGGTCATTTATCAGTATGCAAGAGTAAGTATTTCCCTCATCCTGGGATTCAGCCATCTAACTGTAAGAGATCTCAAACCAGCAAGGGAAGATGACATATGAAGGAGGTAGCAATTAAGAACATGGGAATTAGCTATTCTGATGTTAGCCGTTCATTGAATTTCTACAGTTCTGTGAATGTGTATAAACAACATTCCCCAAAGATATTCACTTCCCTCAATGTAAGGACCCTTTTCTTTGATCCTGTGGTTTGCAAACTGGAACACTGCAGCTAAGAAGCTTCAGACATTTACTTTTAGAAGTACCTCTCAAATCTTACGATTTAAAAGAACAAATTTGTCCATGATAATGTGACAAACACCCCAATTCACACTTTCTGTCAAGAAAATAGAGTGAAGCCTCAAGGCAACTCTGCAGCCCGCCCAGGTACTGTGCTCAACAGGCAGGAATCTTTCCATTTTTAGCACTACCTACAGCGCACACATACACTTTTGATCTTTCTTTTGCACCAAAAGAAACCAAACTATTGCATATCCCCGAGATGGCTGACCTTTGTAACAGGATCTTTAACCAATGACTGTTCAATATTTTAACTTCCAGTCCCCAGCAATGCTATTTAAGGAACCATCTGAGGCCTCTGCTGCTCCCAAGGTTCCTGCAATGCGAAGAGAAATGAACTATTTTTTTTGCCAGTTGCCTAGCAACCAGCCTAAGCTTTAGCAAGAAAACCAACAGAAGGAACAGCCTAAATCAGAAAATTTGTCTGCTGCTGCTGCAGAATTATGCTTCAAATATATTTATATCTTTCTTTCTAACCTTCTGGAAAGCTGTATGTTGGCATTACAGACATGACTGAGTCAAACTTGAAGCTCTCTGAAGCTATCAAAGACATCCGCTTTTGCTGCACTGTTTTAAATAAGGAGAAGTATTCCTTTTTTGGGTGCAACACAGATATGAGCAGCTCAGACATTAGCTGTCTCTATTTGGCTATGACCAGCACATATCAGCGACTCTCAAAGGGCTTGGAAACCAAAGTTCATGTCTGTGTAAGGCTGGTTTCAAAGACCTAGAAGTGCTGCTGGCACAAGCCCTGGGCAAGGCTGCATTATCTCCCCTGCTGAGCAGCTGAAGGGAGCACCGTGACTGCATGCGGGGCTCTGGGACAGCTGCAGCCTGCTCCCTCCTGAAACCAGCTGAATCACAGATGCCAAGGAGGATGCGATTATTTCCCTTTGTACAGCACCAGATGCTTCCTGAAGTGTTACATTATTAAGAACCATCCAGGTAGACAAGCACAGCTCTTCCTTCCTTCTTGTCTTAAAGATGAGCAAACACAAGAAGGCTAAGAGGAGACAGGAGCATTCTGTGTAGTTAAAATCAGGTTTCTCCACTTAGTTTTGCAAAGTGCCATCCTTCTGGCTTCAATTCCTCTAACTGGCAGCCATTCAGAACAGGAGGATTGGCAACCCACACAATTGTTTCTGGACTCATGCAATTGCTGTCCTGAAGGCCAGCACTGGGCTGATGCGATGGTCTTCTGCAGGCTGGATGAATACCTCGACAGCTGAACACCAGGCATCCCAGCAACACCATCAGCAGCCCCTGCACAAGGCCTGCTGAGCACAGCCCTTGCCTGCAGAAAACTTCCCCCTGCTCCACTGGACTCTCCCCTGCAGCCCCTCCACCAGCTCCAGACCTCTCCTCTCACACACATCCTGCTGCTCTTCATCTCCTAAATGAGTATGAGGGAGTGAGGGGTGAGGGCAGATTATCGCCTCTCAGCAGATACTCCAAACATCCCTTAGGGTGGGACTGTATCACCCCCTACTTCTGCTGTCAGGAAAAACAAACAATCCTAGAGCTTTTAAGTCAGTAATGAAAAAAAACAATAATAAATAGAGCAGAAACATTAAATCTGAGCATGAAAATGTTTCATGCACTGAATATACTAATAATACGTATCCACTGGACATAAAAGCTGACTAAGACTGCTGCAGGTTGAATGGCTCAGCTAGGGCACCCAGACCGAGTACAGTCATCATTCACCTAATAATTTCAGTTCTCCCTGAAGCAGAATCCTCCCTCACCACCCTTGGGGAAACAGCACATCACTGTCATGAAAGACAAATCCTGTCCCCTTGGATTGGTACTTAAAAGAGAAGCATCAACACTGCTTTATGTGTGTCTTTACAAGGTGCATTGCTTATTGGTTCACCTTTCCCTTCAGCTGCAGCACAAGATAAAAAACACACGACGTGGAACCAGAAGACTATCAAGTACAGTCGATCTAAATCAGAATCCAATCCCGTGATGTTCTTCAGAGTCTCTAATCCCAGATCGCTCCAGTGACATTTTGGGACACTCAGGATGAGTCCTGTGTGGGGCTATGAAGTGCGGAAAGGGACAAGAGTCTGAACATGTAACTGATCCAACTGGTCTGAGGCCAGAGAAATGCTTGCAAGTGCACAAGGACCCTATTTCACATCCCTCTTGCCTATAATACATCACCTAGACCCTGACAACTTTGCCTCCAACTTCAGACACCTCAGCAGAATGCTGTGTGCAGGTCATCTCCATGGCCTTCAGTGCAAAACACTCAGCCGTAAAGCTGCAGATTCTCATTGTACACAGTCTTCTACTCCGTATATACAAGTTTGGTCCTTTCCCACTCTGCTGAAAACAGGTCACTTTCACATTCTGAAAGTCTCCAGACAAGCAGATGCAACCTACTGCACTCATTTTAGGCTGGCAGCAGGACAGTGGCTCATCTCACAGCCCGAGGACTGTGCCAGATGGCATTGGGCTATCACAGCGCTCACCACTCAGGCTCAGTCTGTCTGTGCGTGGCAGGCACAGGGAGCTGCTATGCCCACTCTACCCCTGGCTGTCATGTCACCAAATTATGAATGTTACTACCAGCAGAAGCAGCTCAAAGCATCTGTGCAGAATTCTGCATCACTTTCTAGCACCAATGCAGAAGGACAAGGGTTTTGCATCAGTCTGATTTAAACTTTTCTCTTGCCTATCCAGAACTACACTCGCTGAAGCAGGACATCTCTTAGTGTTCCCTTTCTACAGCAGGTACATCTCTTGCCATTACCTACAACTTCCCAGCATTTCATCTAAAATTGTCCATAAAAGCATCCCAAATTTCAGGCCATGCTGCAATCATCAATTCAAAAAAATAAAATAAAATACAGAGTACGTGCACTCCCAACAACAGCCTTAAAAACAAACAAAACAAAAGACCCCAAGAAGAACCAGATAACACCGTTTTTCTCATTAAGAGCACTAAAGAAGCACAGGCAAGTTAAATTGCTGTCACTCCATTATTTCTACTGCTTTAAGTGGATAGAAGAACAATAAGAAGGTTATGCTTCTCTGAGCTTTCTTATTCACTGTTTTACGAATCCCTAAGGCCTTGCTGCCCTGGATGAAATTTCTGAAGTGACATGCCTATTTTTATTAAGACACATCCTTTTTAAACTAATGCATAAATTCAAGCATGCACACAGTAACGAGCTCAGCTGTTTGACTTAACATTCACAGTGATCACTTGTGAAAAACGAGAGCCACCGTTTGGCAATTTTTGGGCTAGTTCAACACAGCACAGAACAGAGGACAAGGTGGATCTTTACAGCATTTTTAAGGTTAGATTTTGCAAATCCTAAAGATGTATTTAGAAAAAAGAAAAGACCAAGTTCCAGCATTTTCAGGTTGGTAAAAGGGTTCCTGTCACGCCCAAGATTTATGAGCATGATTCGCTGTACTGCAGAACAAGTAACACTGCAGGATGTGAGATTTCATTACCAAGAAATGAGATCAGGAATTGGCTGTGACTGAGACAGGTGAAAATAGATCTTTTACCTATAAAAGCTCATGTGTGCTCTGCATTCTGCATTCCAGGCAAACTACACTTATCATCAGCTCTTCCTGCTGCACTGGAGTACTTTCATGTCAAAGAAATCTGTTCTGCTACCAAGCTACAAAGAAGAATAAAAATGTATGCTGTATCTCCCATTAGCAAGATGACGCATTGCAGAGTATATGACAGGAATCCTCAGAGAATACTTGTGGATTAGAAGTGAAATGCTGCACAGGCGAGATTGCTGTGTAAGGGAATCCCCTCTGCCCCACAGGAGGCTCAGAAAATTGAGAGCTTTTACATTAACAGGCAAGATCAGGCTACTTTACCTTCTAAATATTTGAAGTTCAGGCAAAAAGACATGACATAATAGGACATCTGAAAAGATGGGACGGTTACAGAGATATGAATGCTTATGGTGCTTTTTTCACATATACAGTAACTTCTAGAAAAGCTGAGAAGGTATGCAAGCATATAAGAAGGACAGACTTCTCATGCAAATTGTTAGAAGCTAAAGATCAAGCTCCATTTCTCTTTCACAGACAAGCCTAAAAACCTAAGAATGAATCAAAGTTACCCTCTAGATACGCTCTCAACTATCACCGATTAAAATCCAGATTTGCTCTAAAACAGATGATTAGGGTTACAGCATCGTTTGCTGTCAGAAATAAGCCACATAACTTTTAAAGCCAATGAATCGTCCAGACAAGTCAAGTGAGTTTAGGGGAAGACACCGTGCCTTCCATCACTGAGTATCTAGTCATTGTTACCCTGAATGTCAACAGATCAGGTATCCAGAGGATTTGGAAAGGCAGAGGGCAGCTATGTGCTAACTCCAAGGGGAGCTGCACCCAGTTTCTACAGCCCTCACCTGACAAAGGCCAACACAAGGTATTACCACCATAGCACTGAGCTTGCTGTTCCGCTATTCCTCCAGTGGCTTCATGTTTCCATGTATGTGACTGAGTCAAGCTATCATTTTCCATATCCAATTGTAATTGCCCAGGGTGTTACACAAATCCCCAGTGACAGAAGCTCCACACAAGCTCTACAGGCAGTCTTTTTCCAGTACACTGCAATTCATTTTTTTTCTTCCTAATTGGAAACATGAACTTGAGTTGCTGCAACTGGAAGACTCTGCATCTTATCCTACTCACCACAGACAATATGAAACCCTTCTTCTTTACAAAAACCCTTTAAGATTTGTTTATCTTGGTCTTTTTATTTTTCCTCTCCTTTTATGGATAATTTTTTTTTTTGTTTTCTCTTCCCACAGTCTTCTTAACTTTACCCTTAGTCACCCTTGATGCTCTTAATAGACTTGCTCTTGTTGGTCTGCCATTTTCTTAACCCAACAGCAACCAGTCTTCTAGATGAGGCTTTGTCTATGCTCAAAAAAAGACAGGAATCCCTTCAGATATTTCCCAGGTTTTACTGCTACTTATAAATTGCAAGATGACAATTTTTTTTTTTTTGCAGAAGCATGATACTGTGTATTTATCACCAGCTTTCACTCCAAAGACAGTTTCCAATTCCGCTCAAGGCCATGAAAGGCCAAGAGAAGGTATCACATGACTCATGACAGTTAGTTGGTGATCTCTGCCTGGTTCCACCTGGACCACCATGCATGGGCATGGAATATAGGACCATGCTATATATGGTCTTTTACCACATAGCATTAATCTGCTCACAGTTCCTAATGGCTGTAGGTAGAGACTCTCAGCACAAACCAGCTTTTTTTTAAAATCATCTACTTTTCCTGCAGGAGATCTTCTCTTTTAAGAATAATAAAGAAAAGCTCGTACTGCCTCTGCCTATCTTCTGCAACCAGACTTCAGATGTATCAGTGGCTTGCTGGTAACTTGGACAAATACTACATTAATTTTAAAGAACTTGTGTTATGACAGAAGAACATGCAATCAAACACCCTTTGTTTTTCTACAGAAAAAGCATCAACATATTCTTGAAAATCTTTAAGGTCTCTTCCAATCCAAGTCATGCTATGACTGATCAGATGGAGAAACACCTTAGAGAGAGGCTAAGACAACTGCCCAAAAATACAGAGTTGCTGGCAGTGAGACATCAGTAGCCTTCTTATACTAAGAACTTCTTCATGTTGAAACAGCGTGGAATGGAAAGGAATATGGTGCTTCTCAATCCACAGCCATGCATAAAATCAGTCTTCCTTCTGACAGTGAAGATTAAACACTACATGGAAAGAACAGTACAGGATATGAAATACATATACATTAAGTGCAATCAGTCTCAAAAGAGAGCACTGTCCTTTCACATAAACTATGTGGTGCCACCCCCACAAAACACAACTGAACACTTTCGAAAAGATAAGCTAGACACATTCTGCAAGAGGAAAAACTGCCATTTTGAAGTCCTTTGGCTTGAACTTTACCTTTCCACATGCCACCATCGATAGGGCAAGCTGGTACCAGAGGTGAAATTCATCAAATGCGAACTTCATGGCTCTCTCCAAGCACTGAGAAACAAACATTGGAGAAAAGTAAGATTATTTTTTTGTTGTTTAAATATACATCTGTCAAGACTGATGCTTTGGCATGGCTCAGTAATCAAATGAGGGGTGACAGCTAGTCATGGAGAAGGTCAGGTTGGTTTTTGTTTCTGTTTTTTTTCTGATGACATCATCTTCCTCCTGTTAGTTAATGGGGCCTGCTATCATACAACATCACTTTAAATTAGGACTGTGCAAGCACCTACATAAAAATTAGTTTAATGTCTCTAACAGTTCTGGTCTGTGTGGCTGTAGGTCTGCAGCAGTTTCTACTAATTGTCAAATAGTATGCTTGATTTTCACCTCCCTGATGACAAGCCAGCAGTTACTGAATACATGGGTTACTCCAGCACATTTCAAGAGGAAGCTGAAAGAGAAGCCAGAGGTACCTCAGAAAGCATGACATACTGCCCTCTTCTGCCCAGAGTGATGCTGAGAAGGTCGTAGACTTCAGAAGCATCCCGAAGGCTGACAGCGCGGTCATCCTGCTGGTCAGGTGCACGGCTGATCACTGCATCCCGGTTTGCCTGGGTACAGATACAAATGGAGAGTCAGACATCAAAACAGCAAGAGAACTGACTCCTTCACAAGAAGTTCTACCAATCATCCATAGCATGCCAAGGAAAATCACCAAGTTTGGGTTTTTTATGTTTTATTTTATTAAAAATACCCAAAAGAACAGAAGATGTTCCTATGCAGAAGGAGACTTAATTTTTATCCACACAAACTAAACTCAAGAAATCAGCTGTACATACAGAAAGGATCTGTGTGAATACCTCACCTGGTTTGTTTCACACAATAAGAAAGTTAGGAAACAGACCTAACATATCAGATTCTCCATAATTAGAAATCCAAAGCTATCCTTTATCTATCATAGAACCATCTGAATTGAAAGGGACTCTTTAAAGGCCATCTATTCCAACTCCCCTGCAATGAACAGGGAAACCTACAGCTCAGTCTGGCTGCTCATAGCCCCATCAAACCTGACCCTGAATGTCTCCAGTGATGGGACATTCACTGCCTCTTTGACAACCTGTTCAAATCTACGCTCTTTATGAATTCAATTGCCTATAATTATGATGTTCCAAAGTACCATATGCCACACAGTGAAATTTACCAGATTCCAGCCTCTGCTTTCTGAGGGCAATGAGAAAAATCTTAATCCCAGAGTAAAGAGAAAACTTCCTCTATTTTCCAAACATTCAGGCTGGGCTTGACTCAGCCTGCCTAACCTCTGAGAAAGGCAGCGCTATATGCTATTGTGCATAATGACCACACAGATACAGTGCCCTGGGCATCCCAGCTCAGTGGGCCACAACATAAGAAAACATTCAGGTCTGACGTCTAAAAGATCAGAAAAATTAGGAGACTGCCAACAGTTCCACCTGAAGCAAACACAAACAAAACATTCCCTCCCCAAAGCAAGGAGGTTATTTCTTTTTAATTGCAGGAAGATATATTTTTTATCCTAAAAAGGTTAAACATGGGAATTAAATGAAATAAAATTTTCAGAAAATATACAGCCCTTAAAGCCCACACATATTTTAGCATGATTAAGCTGTAACTGTTTCATCATTATATTATCTGTGTAGTACCTGGTTCCAACCACTCTATCACAACTGAAACAGCAAACACAATTACTGACGACCAAGCAAATCACAAGCAAGAGCCACACAGCGAATGCATTTAAAGTCAAACTGACAGGTCAGACTCAGTACAGTGTTTGGACCGTGTACAAAAATGTATACCACCTCTTGTAGCAATAAGAGTGGCTTCTTTCTCACGTTACTGCAAAAGACAATCAGTGATTAAAAAAGGCAGATCAGAACAAGACATGTGAGATACCATGTAAGACAGTGAGAGCAACTTCAAACAGAATGTTCTGCAAGCAGTGTAGAGAAGCACAGCTCATCTGCCTTTAGCAGCATAAGTAAAATAAAATGCTCCAGCTCTGTTTGGATTCAACTCCAAGACTTACCTAAATAAATAAAACTTTAAAAAAAAACTCTTAAAAAAAAGCATATATGGGATGCTTCTGAGATTGTTACTTTTAAAAAGACTTAGAGCTTATACAGAACAATCCTCATTGCCATGTGAATTCTCCTATGTATATACAACAGCATGAACAGAATTTTCTGCATCAGTTATCACTTAACTTCTTTTTGACAGAAAATAGCACAATCTGATCGGCCTCCCATTAGAATCAATCATTGCTTGATGCTTTTTTGGGTATCCATCTAGCACCAAGCTATGATTTTTAAGTTGCCGCATTAGCACAGATAGAAAATTAACCAGAACTGGTGGGTGCTCATTAACATCTGCTAACAGATGTTGGTACTAGATGCAACAACAAGCCCTAATTCTGCAATAAGCAGGAACAGGACGTATTACTAGGAGGTGATGTTCCAAAATTGCAGTCATACTGAACACATCGTACTTCACCTAGGCAAAGAGTAGTTAAAAACAACATATGCATAGGCATGACTAATGTTCTTTACAAGGTCATAAACCATATTTTGTTCCATCTTTTAAATCTCAATGCCACAGAAGGTCTCTGCAATCTATCACTCTACTTCCACATATAAAGCTGCCACTGAGCAAATTTATCAAGGCACTTCTATCCTAGCCATTTTTTATGGCTATGTAAATACTGACCCTATCTCCAATTGCTAATTCCAGTTCTTCAAAAAAATCAAGAAACCCTTATGTTAATGCAGAGCTATTTATAGAACACCAAATAATGCAAATCTCGTGACAAACTGACCGATTAGTAGTAGAAGGAGTGTGCAGTGTGTACAAACAAGAACATAAATCATCATCCCAAGGCTCAGGGTACCATTTACCTTTGCAGTGTTACATACAGGAAGGTAGGGGAGGGAAGTGTGAATCAATACTTCCCGAAATCCCCCCAGAAAATGCAAACATTTCTTTGGCTTCTAAAGATGATGGGTGCTGTGATCACGGTCACCATTTTTCCCATCTTTGTTTATGTTTGTGTAAATATCACTGACAGTCACTGGTCAACACAGGTGCAAGCCATTTCCATCAATGCTATTTCAACACAGGTGTTTCTGCTCTTTCAGAACACTAATTTTCCTGAATACAATTGGAAAAAGGGTTATTTGTCCAACACCGATCTCCAAACAGAGCATCAATAAGCTGCAATTCACTGGTTTGTCCCACTGTTTTATTTCTTCCTCTACTCTAAGCAGAACCAGAAGAGCTACAAATACATTTTTGACATGCCCGGTATGATTCTTCCCTTTGCCACTGTCACATAGACGTGCCTCACTGCACACGGGCAGGACAGAAAGCTGGTGAGTCACACCAGCAGAAAAGACCCTCTGTTTAAGAAGAACGTGTAGAATGAAGAGGGTCACTACCAACAGGACTGACATATTCACAGAGGAAAATATAAAAGTCAATCCCTCTCTATCCAGGGTAACACGGCAACCCAGTGACGTACTGTGTGTTTGCATATTTTGGGACTCATTACAGACACGATGCCAACACAGGACAGCAAGCACCCTCCCAGCAGCAACAGGATGCATGCACCCACGCAGGCTGCAGCTGGTGCCACGAGCTCACACAGCTCAGCCATGATGTTCCCAGGTTATAGCAGGGAAGACATCTGCTTTTATGTAGATCAGCAATGTGCCTAACAGTCCTGCTGAGCTATGGACAGCTTGCATCTTCATACCCACATATACAGCATACCTACATCAGGATAACCTGCCTATCTACAGAGATTTGCTGTACGTCACTGACATTGTTATGCCACAGCCACGTGATAATTGCAGGTTATTTACGGTATGTTTATTAAATGCATCTGTAGAAAGGAAAAAGGCCACAGGAAATCCAAACAGCCATTACTTCATCAGCTATTACACACGCATTTATGCTGCAGAAAATTGAATTTTACCATAGTACAGAGATGTGCTTCTTAATAAAACATCAAGCAATAATATGCATTTCAATAGAGTATATTCCATGGATCAGTCCCTTCACACTACAATTAGCTATGAAGTATCCTTTAATTGCTCACTTTGAAAGATGGCTCCCCCTGCTTTGTTTCAAATAAGAAAAAGAAAGCAATTAAAATCTTTAATGAGTGCCTGCTGCCTGCCCCTTAATTCATGGGCATTCTAATGTTCAACTTGTGTCTTTTCAAAAGAGACATAATTGCCAGATCCACTGCAACCCATCTATACAGAACTGCAGCATGTTTTACAGTGTACTGTAATAATGTAATTGGTGTGATTCAATACTAACATTAAGAGAGGAAAAACAAATGCCATGTGTGTAAGACTGACAACAAGGCTTTGAAATCATGCAGTTGATGCCTCTGCTTAGAGGTGGGAAATGCTCAGCCCACATCCTCTGGGTCTCCATTCTGGCTGCTTTGCCTGTGCTGCCAACAAAATGAATGAACTTGCAGTGGCATAGACTCATTCAGATGTAAAAGGCTGCTGAATTCTAAGTTACTGATGATCGCTACACAGCACTTGAAGACCCATCTCACTAATATACACAAATAAAATACTCAAGGTTGACCACAAGGCTGTTGTGAGAATGGGAAGCAGGAGGAATAAAGAGGAAATACTAAACCCCAACCTTTCCCATATCTGCTCAGACTGAGATGCCCAAATTGCTCTATTTCAGAGCAGCAGCTCAGACAATGAAAACTTACTGCCTGCATGAACTGTGTGGCATCTGTCTCCTTTCTGGTACGCAACAGCTTACAGACTACAAGACCCCATTATCTGTCTCAGCAAAAAAGCCCATAAATATGAAGAGGTTGGAAGGCTGAGTTTCTCTCTCACCCACAACAAAAACACAACAGAGCATGGTAAAGGACTTGGTTTGTATGAGCAGCAACTTCACTTAAAATGAGTACATAACTCCATTTCTATAAACATCAAGGAGGCACAATGCAGCCATAAAGTCAAAGTAAGCAAGCAAGCCAGCCATGTCCTCAAAACAAATCAGTCCCTATCCAACTTACTGAGGGTTTGGCCAATGAGTGAGCATATTAATTCTACATATTGTTACTTTTTTCTCCTTTCCCTCAATGTAAGCACTTTCAAGCAAAATGCATCAGTGGTTCACAACAACAGACAATTAGAAAGACAGCTGCTACGAGCTGCTGGAGAATTACAGTCCAAATAAGTAGAAACTACTGGCTATTTTCCACACTCAACACATGGCCAGTTTGCAAAGCATTTAAGATATTCAAATTATCCTTGGACAGCTAATGTGTGAACACTCTCCTCCATTTTCCCCTTGTTTTGGCATTTGATTATAAAATGTGACTGTCATCTCTCTGACCAGGTATGTTCTAATGGTTGGTGTTGGAGCAGAACTAATTCTGGAAAAGTCCACTGAAAGCAAGGCATATGATTCCTCTCAGCCAAAGCGTCCAACAAAAGGAAAGGAAAAAGAAAGGACAATCATAGACTCAGAGAACTGCTCAGGTTGGAAATCCTAAAGATCATCAAGTCCAACTATAATCTAATGATACTACCCCAACTCTAACAACTCTCACTAGATCATGTCCCTGTGCACCATATCCAAAGGCAGGTTTATCTATGGGATAAGACTTAGGTACCAAAATCATACATCTACTGTTAGTAACCTGCATTTCAGAGAGTTCTCTCTCAAGAATTTGCATCCTCTCTGCAATTCTAGAAATAAGATAATCTTCTGCAAAGCAAAAGAAGAAAAACTCTACTCAACTCTCTGCAACTCACATTATAACTATTCATGAATAAATTAATAGGGATGCTGTATTTCCCACTAGAAACATCCAGCAAGCCATCTTCTCAGGACCAATGAGAATCATCTTAATGATTTCTGTTTAAACACAGATGTGTTGAATCTTGCTCCCTTAAAGGCATGCTCAGAACCATGAGCTTGCTCTCACTGGCCAAAAGAACAGGACGAGTCCCAATATCTTGCTTCCCCTCTCACCATCTGCTCTGTGCTCTCAGGCTTTCCAAGGTCAAATTGCCTTTAGGGATTCAAATCAGAGATAAGATGGGGATGACATTTCTAATCTTTGTTACACAGGAACAGAATTTATCAGTTTCGGATACAAGGAGCTTCATTTCCAGTATGACTGAAGTGAACACAAAATATCATGTTATTCAGTATGTTTGGTGGACCATGCCAGCCAGAATCCCTAGCTGTAAGAGCCAGCATTGGCAAGGCCCTAATAAAGGATTCTAGACTGTATTTTAGACCTCTGGTTCAAGAAGGGAAGATTTCTAAATACAAATTAAGAACATTTTTTGGTTTTGCTTTTCTTTTAACATAAAAAATACACACTAAAAGGAATAGAAACGGTTCCATTCCATGTTCTGAGAAACTTCTAGCTTATCTTAAGGGGCAGCACAACCACAGCAAACTCTGGAGAACAGGTACTGAAACAAACAGAACTGTGGTTAGAATTAGCCCTGCCCAACCCCCCTGATGCCTCCAGCAGCACAACAGTCCCAGTGTGCTGACAGGTCCAGCAGAACCAGCACCACTCCCACCCACCGTGTGGGACATGCACACAGCCCTCCCAGAGACAGCGCCACTGGGTTTGGTGGGGTAAACACGGGCAGAAATGGGACTGGCAGTTTAAAAATAGGATGATCCATTTTTTCAGTGCATGACTAGAACCCATCATTTTAATACAGCCTAAGTTTGTGAGAGGCAGTAGAAGCTGGCCTCCTCCCGGGTTAGAGGGTGAACATTTTTCTCCTCTCACAAACAGCCCATCCACTCCCCTACAGACAGCCCTGACTGTGATACTCTTCAGGGTGCCTGATTTGGTTCACTTAGATTCCTCCACAAGAGCTCCACAGCCAGCCATTGCAGCTCAGTAATATCTGGCACAAAGGGTGAGCCCATGCCAAAACCAATAACTGGATGCTTTTCATTGTTTACTGAGATGTCTTTGCTTGTGAAAACAGGTTTCTGTTATCAAAAGGATGGATAGAATACAGGAGAGGCAACTAAGGAGAGGGCCACAAGGAAAAAGCTTTTCTTGAAAGTGTTAACACAACCTTCTGGAACATTTTTAAGGCTATGGAAGAGTCTACCACACTACTAGATTTTTACATATTTAGGCTCTAAGTGAGCAAAACACTGAAGGAACACTTTATTATCACTTTAGAAGATATTCTTACTTCATTCCACCAGAATATGCAAGACTGCTCCCTTCAAAAGCAGTGGAAGTGGAGGCAAGAAGCAAAAAGCACAGACAGCATCATAAGCTGAAACCCAGGACGACTGAGAGTCAGAGAAGGTTTTCTGGAGCATAGGATGAGGCTTATAACACCTTAAATGCATTTTCTTTCACTTCCCCCCTGCAGCAAGAACAAGCAAGAGTTCTTGTAATACCTGTAACATCTTCTGTGGAGCTGCACAGGTCCTGGTGAAGCAGGTGTTGCTTCACCTTAGGAACGCGAGACAAACAGAAGTGTATGGTGCATTTAAGCTGTTGCAGCAAACTGCCTAGCTATGATTCACTCCCATATACCACATCCCATATTCCTTTCAGCCTATTTCTCACATATTTACTCTGCGGTTCTCTGATGATCTACATTCTCGCTCAGGACATGTCTTTGTTCCATGTTTTATTTGGTTGTTAACATTATATCATAAGGGAGACCTCAACTGGAAATCTGCTTCTTGTTAACTTATTTTCCATAAGCTTCAGCAAATTTAACACATAAAAAATAACAACACATCTCCAAATGACCAGCAAACCTGTACACGAGAAAATTCACTAGCTTACAACAAAACAGTGTAATAGAAAAGATGCCTCATTATATAATAAATTAAGCAAAATTTCCCCTTCCACAGCAGTAGAAACAATAAACTAAGCAGTTAAAACAATAAACTAATGGCAAGTCTACTGTTAAGAGGAAAGTGAAGATTCAGATGTTCTGCTCCCCAAAAAACAGTCTGTTATCATTCTTGTGCTGGTCCACCGTGGACTTTAGTTTATTTAAGCGCTTTTTGTGCAGCAGATCAAAATGCCTTGCATCTACCTACAGACAGTTCCTATATATAGAAGACAGTACTTAAAGACAAGCCTACTTATTAAATCTTATAGTCAGTACAGCAATCCAGACTCTATCAATAGCATTTTCATACTGCTTCATCCATAACAACTACAAGATCAGTCTGTCATTTGCGCACTACTGGATAACACAGAGATAACCTGTATTCCCCTCAGCAGAACAAGACTATAGTGTTCAAGGTCCCCTAAGATCGTTCAGCTGCAAGCCCAGCCCTAGAGATGGCTGCAGCAGTCAGTATTATTGCTGCTCCAAATCCTCCTCCTACAAGGATCAGCCCAGACAAGTCACACTGACATGAGCCCTTCTGATTTTAATGGAAGTGTAACGCTACACTTGGCACGCTACAAGCTCCAGGTCCAGCAGTCTATACTTTAATTACAAAAAGCACTTTCTAACTGCAGAAAAAGACCTTGACAAAGCAAAGCAGAGGCACTGTAGAGAATAGCATGCAACTATGGTGAACACCAGCATTTCTTTTTCTTGACAATTCCCCAAATTCTTCATTGAGGTTTCACTTAATGAAAGTGGTATTGCCAGTAAAGGAATAAATAGCATTTCCTGTTAATTAGTAAAAATCCTCATTTCTCTTTATTTAGGGAAGATTCTGTATACAAAACCAACCAGAAGACCTGACATGGAAATTCTAGACACTCCTTTTGTGCTATCAATATTACAAACTTATTTTTGGCTTACCATGGATTCACTGATTAAGAGGAGCAGCAGAGCCTCTTCTACGTTGTCCTGAGGGCAGTAAACACTGAAAGACAGAATGCATTTTTTCTGAAGAAGGTCAAGAATTATCCTATCAGCCTCTCTTTCTCATTTCACAAGAGGAGCAGTAACATGAAACATCTCATACATAATTCATTTGCTAGGTAATACCTTCTTTTGCAGGTTTACACAATTAAAAGCTCTGAAACACATCCAAGATGAGCTATTCTGAACCATATATAGATTATTTCCACTTCTTAGCAAAGACAGCTTTTTGGTTGGATTTTCTTCCTTTGAGCGGAAGAAAATCCAATACTCCAGGTTTGATGGTTTATTTTTCCAGCAGGCCTTTTGGTATGAAGTCAAAAACAAGAACTCCCAAAGCCAGTACATCAATCAGTGACACAATTAGCAATACTGTAGAGTATCCAAACACCCCCTTTTCCTTCTGTCAATAATCCAAAATTAAAAAATGATGCTTACTTCTCTTCTGTGTATAGCTCGGGCTTCCGACAAAGAAGATTGCTAACGTAAGACTGATCTTCCTTGTTCATGAACTCAGGGAGAGGATCAGATAAAGGGCTCCAATAACAGTCTTCACTTAAAGAATGAAGAAGCACTTGGCCAAGCTGTTTGGCTGCAGTCTAGAGATCAGTAAACAGAAAGATGCATCAGTAAAGTCTTTACACATACCCGACACACCTAACAACCATACACATATCACGAAGGCCTAACAACAAGGGACAAGTTAGAGAATGAAGACAACAGATTGCCACATGGACTACTTATAGTCTCACAAATGTAGCTATGTTTGAGTGTAATGGAACTCTGACGCTTTCACAACATCTAGATTTTGCAAGCAAGTCTCAGCCCAGAGGTAACTTCTGTCTTAGGTTTAAAAGAGCAGGCATTAAGCTGTTGGTGCAAATGCAGCTCTTTATAGCTTCTTCTCAGTATTAGTTCTCCCTCTCTTTTGTTGTTGTTGTAATAGTGGCAGAAAAGAGAAGATTAGGAACTTTATACTGAGACTGCAATGTCACATGCCCTTGTTTGACCATTGAGCGTCCTTAAATACTTGCTTTCTAGTTCATATCTATGTAGCTGTCAAGTTGAGCCCAAAAGGCAGCCAGTTAATTCGACTTTGCAATACAACCTTTGGCATTTGTCTCTGTTTACACTCATACAATAAACCTCTTGTTATTTATTTTTTTCAGTGTAAATAGATAAGTGTGCAAACAAGCACAGAAATCAAAACAAGGGCTATCTTCTGGGAATTCTCAGTAGCATGGTGCTTTACACCACAGCAAACACAGCACAGAACAGAGGTAGTCTGAAAATTCAGCCCTTCTGTCCTAAAACCAGTAAACAGTTTTTAACTTTTCTTTGACTGCTGCATATTTATTTCCTATGCTATTTATGGACATGGTATGAGCCTGCCAAGAGTCATTCTCTTTTAAATACCAGAATAGTTATGATTGATAAACTGAAACATTACTCCACTTGAGCTGTTGCATCTGTAGGATTAAACAAATCCTCACGAGTTTTAAGAAAATCCATGTGATCAGATTCAGAAAAATAACTTATTTTAATGCAAGATTCTTTATTTTCATCTGCCTCACCACACACGGAATCACCGAATTAGTCTAAAATGCAGCCACGCTAGCACACACGCTAGCACACACTTCCTTCAGCATCAGATAAAGGCAGGTTTCATAGCTGTATCTAGCAAATGGCAAACTGATTTGGATGTACGGCAATGCCTTAAAGAAATATTGTCACATACAACTCCCAGGAAACCCTGAGACCTTCCCCACACTCCTACCGACAACCTACAGAAAGCCTTCTGTTTCTAACTAAGCTTTTCTATGCTTTTTATAGCAAGCAACCATAGGCAAAATGGCTGAGGGCACTGCAGCATTAGCCAGTATCATTTTTTGTCTCAGTGTGTAATTATTTAGTCAGTTTTACCCTGAGGATCCAACTCTCCTGTATTTTTTCCTACAGCCTTAGAGTGGAGGGAAGAATATTATGCCAGCAACAGAAAGATCTTTACTGTTTCCACACAAAAGAAGGAGTACAGTTTGTGATAAGCCTTTCAAAAGGCAAGAACCACATACTTTCAGTTTCTTTGATTTTAACATACAGTACAGTAGCTGTGTAAATTAGCTTCACTCCTGTTTTGAATAAGACCAAACAAACCAGAACAGGCCAAGCCTGTGATTTATGTTATTACTGCCTTTGGCTAAAAAAAGCATCATTATGCTTAGAGAACACTGTGATCCCACAAATTAGGGGAAAAAAAAAACCCTGTGTGTTTCATTTTCATGCATGAAAAATTTGTTTAATTAAGCACATTCCTTCCTTTGCCCTCTTGACAGCTCTTCAAAACTAAACAAGAAAATGAAAACACAACTTCCAGTGTAATGGAAATCCCAGGAAAAACTACTAGATGGACATCTTCGAATTTCCCCTTAAGGAATAACATTCTTCCCCAAGGGCGCTGTATAGCTCTCCCCAGTTGCGTTGGGACGGGAGCATTTGAGTGCCACATTCTGTCACGGTATATGAACAGCAGATGGTTACATTCATTTCAGCGTAGTGATAAAACAGATGAGCAAAAAAATCCCCTGAGTCCCGATCTCACTCTGGGAAAGGATGTGACCATTTGAGTGTGACAATTAAGTCACCTTTCCTAATTCATTGCAAAAACTTTGGTGTGCATCTGCACTTTCGACTACATGTGGAAGATGATCCCAAGGTAACAAGAAGACTTATTTCTAGAACAGAAGTTCAAAAATAGGCAAATGTGAGAAATCTGAGCAAAAATGCACACAGGATACCCCTTCTGTTTGAGGTTTCATTTCAGCTCCACATTTGTATGTGAGGAAGACACACACAGATCAGTCCCATTCACTGGAACCCACTGCTCTCCATCTTCAAAATGTTAAGCAAAACACAGAAAGCCGAACAAAACACAAAACAAGCTTAGCCATATCCGTGCAATGCTTCTAAGGCTGCAAAGTTCTCATTCATGCTCAAGGTTGCTACTTTCCATGCTGTTGATTTCATCACATCATGAGTAACTTCATGACAAAATTTCTTAAAGTGGAGATAGGAAAGAACCATCTAAGTTAAACTACCCAGTTAATGAGGCACATAACTTTCTCCATGATGTCTTTATCAGAGGCAATCGGGATTAACAAGATAACACAAAAAATAACAATCAAT
Source organism: Excalfactoria chinensis (assembly GCF_039878825.1). Taxonomy (NCBI): domain Eukaryota; kingdom Metazoa; phylum Chordata; class Aves; order Galliformes; family Phasianidae; genus Excalfactoria; species Excalfactoria chinensis. The sequence continues at coordinate 79,787,014 of NC_092827.1, forward strand.
CTGCACTACATTGTTTCAAAGGGAGTTTTACATGAGGAACACAGAAGCACTTTAGTTTAAAAAACGCCCTGTTTATTTGTTGCAAGAGCCAGAAGTACTTAATGCTGCTACATGCAAATCTGAAAAGTTGTATATGCACACACTGACAAGCGAGAGAAAGAAAACAAGGGACAGCACTGTCAAACTAAATTCATTCCTATTCCTATTTATACAGCAGACAAAAAAAGTACTGAGAGAACAAAAAAACAAACCAAAAAACAGAAAAAGGAGAGAGTGAGAACAAAGTAACCCATATGTCCAGATCTGAGGGCTCAGAGGTTTCGATTGGATAGAGCTTTGAATGAAGGACATCACTAGAAATATCACTCCCAGAAGTATTAAAACAAAAAATTCCAAGCAATCAAGTGAAGACATTTTTTTTGTCCTACTGCAGTGGTTAAAAAACAGAGTTCCTGCACAGCACATTACACCCACCTTCCCTTCTCCCATTCATTCCCCTTACCATTTTGAAGGTCTGAGTAGCTTTTGTTTCCACAGTCCGTAATACTTCTCGCAGACTCCTCATTCCCTTCACAATATTGCTAAGGGGAAGGCAGAAAAAAAAAAACACCGTAAAACAAAAGGTAAAAGCAAACCAACATATTTGAGAAGAAATATTTTGATGGCGCACCAAAGGTGGGCAATAAACGTGACATTCATGTAAGCCAAGAAAGGAAACCCTTGCACCAAGCGTGTGGCACTGAGACGAGTCACTCTGAGGCAGAGGACAATGGCACCGAGCGAGGCAGTGACTGTAGCATGCCTGCTCCAGATGGCTTCCTCAGAGAAGATCACATTCACATTTGAGGAACAGAGGGGACATTTGGAAGCTTTTCATAGTTCGTGTTTATAAAGCAGATGCTTCTTCTTAAAAGCATTCACATCCCCTCTTCGCACACTCAGATTGGACTGGTATGAATTATACCGAGCTTAAATGATTCTTTTAAATGATGATGACTTTTAGGCACTTAAGAGTCTTGTGCCTGGTGGTCCAGACATGTAATGAAATTACAGTGGTTTAAAGAGTTTGTTGTCAGGCAGCTACGTTGAGTAGCAGACCACAAGCACAACTTAATCTCCAGTGAAAGAGGGCTAGGCTGAAAAAAATAATAATCACATTACTATGCATATACCATGAGTAATTAAACCAGCCTAGCTGCAAAATGATATCTTAACCATGTGCCTAAGCGTCGAAAGAGATGGAGGGAGGAACAGTTAAACATTGGACATATCAGTGCACATGAAGCTTGTAAGCTCCTCCAGGTTAAGGACATGGCCATACCACCACAGTAACTACAAGAGTTCAGCTCATTTTCACTGAAAGGTGGAAGCTACACAAAGAAATAGAAGCCAACAGAAAAGGAGCAATGTTGCTTTGAATTAAAGACATTCAGACAGCGGTAGTTCTGGTATATTAAAATGCCACTTCAGCTTCTTCCAGGAAAATCTTCTGTGCAGGCAGCATCTTGGTTTTGTTAAAAAGCCACACACCATAACAACCACCTCTGTGAATCTGTTTAAATTCTGAAAGTAATTATGCAGATTGTGTCTGTGCCTACTTCCATGCACTGCAAATCTTCTTGTGCTCTAAAATCAACCGTAAACATCTCAAGAAACATTGCAAAACATTTTCTGGGGAAAAAAAAAAAGTAAGTTGATGCTCTTTGTCTCAAGTCTTGGCTTTGGGAAATGCCACCTTAAGGCCTACAGACGTCAAGTCACACAATTCAAATGTGTGTGGCCTTCCTTCCAACCAAGTTTAATGTTCAAGTTTTAAACATAGAGAAAAGACTTCTGCAAACTACCCAGTTGTGGGTGATCTACAGACATGGTAAGAGGCAAGAGAAAAAAAAACAAGCACAAGTTTTACTAGATGCCATCTCTTTTTTTACCCTTTCCACTCTCCCCTATGTAAAAGATTTTCTCAGTTTTTCATGGAAAACTTCTTTGAGGAAGTTTCAATAAGCTGGACATTAAAGCTCCAGAACACGTTCCAAATAGAGAGCCAAGATACCTGCTGCATTTTGTGGGTTCAGGGAAGAATACTCACACATACATATAGTTCTGGATCTTAAACTAAGGAAAGCAATTAGGCACAGGGTGCCGTTCACACACATGAGCAGTCACACCAAAGCAAACAGAATTGTTCACAAGTTATTTAATGCTGAAGAATGAAAAAGACATTCCCACAGTTGAACTGAAAGCACCAGCCCAACTGCTCCCCTCAGTTACTTAAGAAGTACAGGCCATTCCTGTACTTCCTTGGGCTCCTTAAGAGGCTCAGAAGAAGAAAAAGGCTGTACATGACATTTCCAAGACACTTTCAAGAATGCATATGTTTAGGTTTCTTGTTATGATAATGGTATTTGTCTTAAAAGCATCAATGAATTCCATTTACTAGCAACAGAAAGAAGATTAGTGATAATTTGCAAAGCCAATTAATTCCCCATTTGGCTTTTATTTAGAGACTAAAAACCTAGAGAATGTACTAAAAAAGAGACAGTTTTCTTCTCAGAACATCAGAGCACTGTTTCACTTCCAGCTTTTAGACAAGGCCATAAACTATGTCGATGCCTCACAGGAGGACCATCTTTTTCTGAACTGACAGGGAAAGGAAGATTAAGGAATATGAACCTGAGGTAAATGAAGGAAAAAATGGGAAGCTGCTGCCCTACCACAAATCTCTGGGGCTGAACACAGACCACCAGACAAACACCAAAAGCACCTTCAGAGGGGTAGCAGCACACAGCAGGCAGTTGCAAGAAGCAGCTCCCCCTTCCACTCAGTGCTCCAAGGCACTGGAAGGCTGAGAAGCACACACCTCACTTTAAGCGTGAGTACTACTGAAAACAATAACTAACTTACAGCTCTGTTAACAGATGCCTTTCATACATAAAGCATGCACATGATGAGATTTTTGAAAATAGAACCTGAAGAATACAGAAAAGTAGGTCTGTGAACAGCAGGAAGCACATGCAGATGAGTGGATGAGGATGTAGTCGTAACCCTTAGCAATCCATGGCAAATCCACTTGATCTTATCTAGGTCAGGAACTAAGCAATCTTGAGCACCTCGTGACTTCAACAGAGTACCTGGAAATCCCAGGTGCTGTTGGTTCAAGTCAAGGCATCATAAGTCAACATTAGATGACAGAAATTAAATGAGCTGAAAGATTCTGTAGGCCCCTACTGCACTGCTAAGGTGCCACAGAAATAAAACAAAAATAATAATAATTAAGAAAAGAGGAACTGGAAGGAAACAGCACCTGGCCATTAAATGAACTGCTGTGGTTTGAGCCACAAGGGTGGCAAGAGAGATATTTTAAGAGCCATTATGAAATGTGGTTCCGAATTCAAGTATAGCTAATTTAATAAAGGGGAACGCAGAAAACCATTAGTGCAAGTAGCAACTGAGAGCACGCTGAGCAATGACTCAGTCCAGTATGGAATTAAAACCTGTGTGTTTGTTTGATTTTTGTGGGTTGTTTTTCATTTTTGCTGTGTTTTGTTGTTGTTGTTCTTTAGGGATTGCTTGGCTTTTTGTTTGTTTTCCTGGTAGAAGTACCCTCATTAATACAGGGCAATTACAGGGCTATGAATGGAAATAGTCATATCACAAATGTCACATTAGCTGTTTAACACCACACAAAATTCTAAGGCAAGAAACTTGAGAAGTACATTGTTTTCTGTGCAAAGTCTTTGAAAATAGAATGCAAATAATGAGCCAAAGCAGACCCCAAAAGATCGTGTTCTTATCCTTATTTATTAACTGTAAAAACAGCCAGTAACAAATGGAAGAGATTATCTGGAGGTGGTTACATGGCAGTTTGCAGAGTCACTTCTCCAGAGGAAAGCACACAAACAGCAGCAATGCCATGCCCACTCTGCACCTCCTATATCTCTCCCAGCTTTCTAAGAATTCATACTCTCTCTTTAGACAGCTGCTTATGCACAGGCATAAAAAGGACTCAAAGAACTAGACCTCAGATTCTTATGAAAGATAAAAGACAACTAACTATAACAAAGCACATTAGCGTTTCCCAGCATCAACCTGTCAAGCAAGCTAGACTCAAAAAAAAAACAACCACCATAGCAAAGCACCAAAACAAACACAAAAAAAGCACAGCCTCAAACCTCAAACTAACCAACCAATGAAAAAGGCTTAGCATTTATCTATGCTGGTTGCTCCAAAAGTAAGGTCTCATTTATTTCCATGGAAATTACAACCAATACAAAGAATACAATAACGCTACTTGATAAAGCATACTCTCAAATCTTTCTTCGGGGGGGTCAGCAATGAATAAGAGTCTGCATACCACACACATAACAATCTGCACCAGTGGAGGTAACCCACTGTCACCATTGCTGAAACGCACCACCCACCACCCCGCTGTGCTCACACCCTCTGCTTGGTATCCATGAACATTCAGCAAGCACTGATGAATGTCAACTGGCTGCTACTTTTTCTGCATGGGGGAATTCAGTAACACACCTTTGCTTCAGACACTCTTCTACGTCAGACGCCATTGTGTCAGACTGTTCCTCTGCTGCCATCCGGCATACAGCAACAACATGTAATGGGATACTGGCAAGAAGGTTCAACCTCTGCTGCTGTACCACCAACATCCACCTCTGACATTGTGGGCCAACATAACAAAATAAGAGGCACTGGTTTTAGAGCAGCCCCCATAGACTGATCTAGCAGGCAGTGAGACTCACTTGTGAATTAACAGCTGCACTGTCCTAAGTTTTCTTTATTAGATGCTAGACTTGGAGAATTGAAGAAGGGATAAATGGCAAGCAAGCCCACACAAATTCCTCAGAAAAAGATTAATATTCTGGCAATTTTTTTGTTAGATTCTACGGTAACACTCACACATGCATGAAGTTACTCTTTCCAAGTGCCCATGCAACAGAAGCCTATAACATTTAAAAAATGGAACTGAGGGCTCTGCAAAAATGACTTGGGAAGAGAGAAAGAAGGAACTGCATATGCTTTCCCTAGCAGCCAATTTCATCAGGGCTTTCCAAAGTAACTCAGGTTCCTAGCTTGAGGGGTCATTAGGAAATCTGATTTTTACTAAGCACTTCATACTTACTTTTCAGAAAACCATTCTTTTCAGAAGCACCTACAGCTTCCAAAACCATCCACTTCCTCTGGAACACCCGGATATTTTCATTTCCTTTGCTACTCCATACATAGTTCAAATACCATTAGAAGAGTCACACAGAAATAACCATTACTTCATGCAGATGAATCCTATTTGCAACTGCAGGAGATGTGCTTTCAGCAACACAGTATTTTTAAGTTAACGTCAATTAACAGGGAGAAGAACTGCCACAGCTGTAGGACTTGCTGGTCCTCACAGCTTGCTCCTTAGCAGCACGCACCTTTGTTTTGCATGGGTGCGAGTAAGGGAGATGCCTTTTTTTCCACCATGCACTAAAGGGGAAAGGACATTTCTGCCTCCTGTGTTATTTGCTTTCCAGTGGTGGCTGCACACACAGAGAACTGCCTAGAATTGTACACAGGAAAGTCACATCACAGTGCTCTAGAAAGGTCTGGGTTTGAAGGGACCATAAGGATCATTAAATTAAACTTTTTACTCAGAGAGTGGTGAGGGGCTGACACAGGATGCCCAGAGAAGCTGTGGGTACCCTACCACTGGAGATGTCAAGGTCAAGTAGGATGGGCCCTGACCTAATCTGACATATCGGGCTGCCAATTCTGCCAGTGTCAGGGAGGTTGGATCTAGATGATCCTTAAGGTTGCTTCCAACCTAGCCACTGCATTTCTCTATGATCCCTGATCACGATCCAAGAGGTTGCCAGCAGGAACAAAGCAGGACAGTACCACTCCTTTCCTTTCCCAGTTCATCCACTGAGGGAGACATCAGCTCCCCTTTAGGAAATGAAGTGCCGTTTTGTATACAAATGCCAGGGGGAAGGGCATGGCACCTACCAGGACCCAGCACAAAATATTTGAAAAGGCCTGTTCCCTTTTCACCCTCCCACCCTTTTCCTTCATATATCCCAATGCTGTTTATGCCCTCTCGTGGCAGAAACTGCACATTAATATACAAGCAGGGGCACAGACACAAAAAGGGGATTCCCACTTGTCTCATTTTCCTCCCTCTGGTCCTTTAATTTCACTGGCTTTTGCTTCTGATTTGCACTGGAAGAGGTGCAAAACTAACAGGGCTTTGTTCTTGTCACAACTATGTCAGCTCCACAGCAGTAATGAGGCTGTTTTTTCATCAGGAGACAGCTACAGAGAACGTTTTGCTGCTACTGCAGCGATTCTGCTTATAATCAAAGTGGTGCTTAATTCACACATGTATTTTGATTCCCAATTGTTTTCCTGTTGAGCTGGGTTTTTTTTTCTTTCTTAAAAGGCTGTCATTATAATAACGTGGGAAGAGAGCAACCAGGGCTCACAGTAATAGCTAAAACAACCCACTGGATATATTGAAGTGATGAAGATTGAATTTCAAATGTTGCTGAATAAATGAACATGAGTGAGTACGTTATTCAAAAGGTGCCTAGAGGACATCAGTGCCATATGTTCTAAATGAGATTTTATTTTATTACATGGCTAATGAGTTTACTGGCAAGACCTGAGCTTTTTGTTTGCTACCAAAATGGCAAAGGGCCAGTAAAGCTCACTCTTTGAGCTACAGATGGTCAACCATCATCTCTTGTGGGAAAACCACATATGTATCTTGTATCACTGGGACTACATCTTGGAACCTTGTACTTCCTTACAAATAAACTTGCAGGCAGTTGACTAAAGGGGTCATTTCGTAACACCTGGTCTTTATGAATAAAGCCATTAGGTTAAATAAGGCTCACCTCAAGGCACCCTGCATGGACATGCTATAGTAAGTACAACTGCAGTGTACATGAAGGCCTTTAATCCCGGCTACAAATAAAACAATCGAGAACACCAAGCATATTCATAGATGTATTTAAATCATTACTGGGGGGAAAAGAAAGAAAAAAAACAAAAAAAAAAACAACCAAACAAACAAACAAACAAAAACCTGAAGAGAAGCAGCAGCAACAACAGAATCAAACTATATTTGGGATTTTTCTACAGAAGAATTTAAACTGATTTTTGCTGTGATCTTTTCCCTCGTTTTCTCTTTTTCTGTCTCTCCATGTTTTTCTTTCCCCCTTTCTTCTCCATTTCATTCAGAAGGAAAAAGGAGGTAAGAAAAAGAGAGAAAATATCTTTTGGAGTGAAGGTTTTATAAAAGCCACAAAAATGAACTACTTTCAAAGGTGGTTTGCTAAAGAAAGTTTACAAACCTTTGACCAATTACATTCTACAGAACAGTGAGAAATTCAGTAACTGATTCCATAAGAACAAAAGCTAAAGAAACAGGACTAGGGAAGGATGAACTTTTACAAGTATTATCTACACGTGGCAATCTCTCCATCAGCTAAATAGATTTGAAGATACTGCCTGTATTTGGGGGTCACTGTGCTCTCACTGATGGCCTTTGAAAAAGAGCGTTCCTTCTAGTTAAACCACACAGATCTGGGGGTTTGGTCAAGACATTCAACACCTTCAATAACTAAAAGAAACAACTCTTTAACACTTCACTGAGCTCTAAACCAGGCCTTGGGGCTGCACATTCAAAAAGAATTCAGTAGTATTTGCATTCCACTCGCTCTCTATGGTCAGACTCCTCTCATCTCCACAGGGAACAGAGCTGAGTCAAGACAATAAAATAGTTGAACCCCACCCTACTTGTGAGTATGGACTTAGGATGAGAGGGAAAGGCGGGTGGGAGGGGTAGGATATGAGAAACCTTGAAGCAAGTCAACAGCAGCAACAAAAAGTCACAACAGAACACATGAATACATAATTCTCATCTGTTCTCAGATGAAATATGCAGTATTATCTATTTTTACTAACATCTGCATCCACCTACCCCTTTTTCAAATGAGTCACGTAGGCACTCTGTAGAGCTGCTTCCAGGAAGTAGGACAGTTCAAACTCAGCGTATGCCGTGTTGCTGCCCTTTATACTCCTCGAATGTGTGTTGTTTAAGGTCTGTGAGGAAATAAATCAGCGGGATAACAGAAAACGCTTTGAACTAGCCACTTCTCACAGGAAACCAAAAATAAAATGTTAGCTTCTGTCATCAGATTCCTATTCAGGTTACTTGAAAACCTACCTTCATTAGCTACTCTGATAACCTTTCAAAGACAACTTTAAAATAAACTATACAGTGACTTCTGTGAAGTATTCTATGTGCAGTGTGAGTTCTGAAACACCAACATCTGCTACTTTCTATTCTTAATATGTTTTATTAAGCTACATACCAATATTAAGTACTACTCTGACCAACAGAGCCAGCATCTTGCATAGAAATAGAAACACAATGTTTAAGTGGGGATAAGTGGGATACCACATGACAAATATTTATGAGTCAGTAAACTACAAGGAGTTTTGATGGCAGAATCTTAGCCTTTCCACTTTTAGTCTTACCAAACCCTTCTTGCTTTGGCTTCCTTAGAAGCTCCATCTTCCAGACCAGCTAACAAACAGCTTTCACTGCTGGAAGCAGCACTGTGTATACCCTCCAAAGCAGTACTTTACTTCCAGGAATGAGAAGGTTCTATGGACTCTGAGTGTGTGAATCAGGAATCCTGCATCCTTTTCAGTCTAGATGATGAACAAATTCTTGTTCAAACTTTTTCCCTTCTTGGTGGACACAAGCTGTCAGTGAAAACAATTCCATGCCCAGCACTGCAGGAATTCATTCTCCTACAATGAAAAGGCTACACTTCATTTTAAATAAAAAGGCCATTTAGCTTTTACTTGCACGGAAACAGACCAAACTACTTGTTAGATGGCTACTTAATGGATTTCTGTGTGTGCTGTAAGCTTATTTTTCTTGTTTTAATGCAACTGGAAGCAAAACCAGCAGCCTTGCTGCTGAGAGGAAGAGAAATATCTGGTCAGAAGGTCTGAGGCTGTGAAGTACAAAATAATGAATAATGCCCACTGCTGCTCATGTCAAGCATAACGTGTGGAAGAGGACAGAGTGTGAAAACATATAGCATGTTCCTGTTAAATGCTGCTAGTCAAAGGTACAGGGATAGAGATACCTAAGCATGTACTCAGCAAGGAACAGGCATGTACTACAGTTCAGTACAGAGCTCAGTACTCATTTTACTCAGCATCCTTAGCCAACATCAGGCTAAGCAGTTACCCGCTATTGATCCAGGTTCCTCCAGTTTCATCTGGAAATTGCAAAGCATTGGCAGCTAACGTGCTATGATCAAGCCAAAAGGTAACCTGTAGCTTGTTAGAGATCTCAATATCCAATATTGTATATCATTTACATGGCAGATACTTAAAATGTCTAGGGTTCCTTCATAGTAGCACTTGGCCCATCAAGCCTGTAATCCTTATTAAGAGCTAGATTTGAGATACAGACCTGAGCATATCTCAACTGTTCAGTACTTTACTACAGGCAAAACTGGTTTCTACATGTCATTCTCAAAAGAAACTGGCAGAGACCAGACAAACAACTGTTTTGCAACTGCTTACACTGAAAAGCTCAGCCTGCAGAAATGACACCTGGCTCCTTCAGATTTGCTCTCATTCTCTTTATTGTCTATAACTTCTTGACATTTTAACCACCATTCTGCAGCCAAAATTCCTGGATGTTCTACTCAAGTCACCAGGTAACACCCTGAGCACATTACTTACCTTTTCAAGCTCCTGCAGGTACACTTGAGCAATGACACACGCAGTCTCAAAGCAAGACATGACTTCCTCCTCCCTTTCACACAGGCGAGCACGTGAGGCGATTGAGTTGGTTGAGCGCTCCAGAGACAGACCTGCAAAATAGCAGCACCTTCATTAACTGGCATCCACTAACAGCAATGCAGCCATGTTATACTTCTACTTGCTGGCTGACAGCAAAGCTTTTCCGTATGTAGATTTCCCCATAATTTTAGTGACTTTTAGGAGAAGATCCCGGGAAGACAAAATTCTTACACATGCAAGGCATTTTTGTCATGCTGCTCTAACATATGGTACCACTGCATGCTTCTACAGCACCTTTCGAACACTTCATGAAGACAGAACATACAAATCCTCTATCAGGGATGAGCAAGCAGGGAAATTATGGCCTGTATTTCCAAAGATGGCTATAGGTTTCAGGTGCTTCAATATAAGTGCTATTTCAGAAACACCCTAGCGATGGATTTGAGAATATCTGAGTATCCACTACTCCAAGTGAAGCTTTCAATAGCAGCTGTTTTGAGGAAGAAACGTGGAGAAAGACACCAACACAGAACGGAAAGACCTGAAGCCTTTTGTGGAAAATCTGAGCACTTGCAAATTGCATGTGGACACGTGCATACAGCATATAAATAGAGACTCATAGCTACTGTCCCTACACAAAAATCCCTTACTACCCAGTCCTTGTCTGGACTCCCACCACTATATCCTTTATTTCCTTAAATCCTTTTGGAGAGGCTATATGTATGCAGACTAAATTTATTCTGATCTATACAGATTCTTATCCCCCACAACACTGCTTGGAAACCTGAGTGTCTTTTACACCAAACAACTGCACAGATGCCCAGTAGTCCACACAGGCTGCAAATTGTTTAGTGTGCATTTCCTATGAAATTTTATGTGTAACAACATTCCAATAGTAATGAAAATCTTGTAAGATGTAACACAAAATCCCTGCCTTCCTGACACAGGTCTGAAGGATAAGCTGTTTGGACAGGCTCTCCAGGGAAGCAATGAGGACCACTGCTGCATATGCCAGAAGAATTTGCCCCATGTGAAGAGCTGCGGCTCATATCAGGAACCACACTTTCCTTGTACACAGTCCTGGACACCCAGCAGAGCTCACTTCAGGCCTCTGTGGCTAACCACTGTGAGATGGCAAAGGGGAGCCAGGCTACTCCATGATGAACAGCATGTCAGAAGCACTCATTCTAGAGGAGTCTGAGACTCCTAGACGGCCTTAGCTCTGTTTATTTTTCACATTCAATGTTTCTATTTTATCCCCTTGGTAACCGTGCTAGGAGTCTTCCTGTCCCAAGCTCTGCCTTTGAGCAGACACAAGCAGTTAGTTATGTGGAAGAAGCCCCACACATGAGAGTTCAGGAGGAGGCTCCCCACTGCCCTTTCCCAGATCAGGGCTCCATGGCACATCCCCCAGGACCCACTAAGGAGAAGCACACACTAGTATCCTGCACCTTTGAAAATCCTGGGGGACAGTTATCTTGCTGCTTATCACTAACAACCATTCTTTATTGTCTCCTTTCTACTGACATCCGTCTTGCATAGGAAAAATCCAACTGATTCTGTCCTCCAATCGACTTTCGAAGCCTCTGGCTTTATGTCCAGATTTTTTCCTTACTATCTCAAAGTTTCTCCTCACTCTGTTGCTACGTACTGAGAGGGAAAAGAGAATGTTAACTCAATACAGAAAGAGAAAACATCCAGTGGTAAAGCTACATCAACTTACAAATATTACTCTCAGATCTGACTCAATTCACCTCTGAATTTCAAGCCATCCACCTTAACCAAAAATAAATCCAGCAAAGTGTTGCATTTCAGAGTCACCACTCTGATCTGGATGCTGCAAGAGCCACCTGAGCATGGGCTGTGTGGAGGCGGCTTATCGTGGGAGATGTCACACAGGCTGACACAGAACAGGCTGACAAAAACCATTTACATACAGGCTGCCACCCACTGCAAGGAGCTACTATCTTTAAGCTCTGATGTGGGGGAAGAAAGCGAGCAGCCCTTGCCAGCACCAAGTGACAGCAAACATACCCATCCACACAGCCACAAAAACAGAGGTGGGGCAGAACAATGGTTGGGATACCAACACTTCCCAAAAGATTTCTTGCTGCAGTAATCATAGAGCCATGTACAACATACTGAGAGAAGACAGTATGCTACACTGCACACGTTTTTCCACTTGCAAAGGGCAAGAAGGAATAATGACCCACATGATGTGAAATTAGTCATAGAGCTTCCTGCTCATACTGTATGTGCTGACCTGATGCTATCAGAGGGTAAGATCTGCTGCAGTATCTGAACCAGATTCACCGCCGAAATACAAGAAGAAAAATCAGAGCAGTCAGGGAGCAAATGCAGCAGACAAAAAATGAAGGATGAAACAAATTCCTGCTCTTCAGCCATCAGTTCAGCTCTCACAGTGCAAAGTCCCAACAATTACAGATTTGCCTGAAGTGCAGCTGTGTGTGGACAGCACTGTTTAAATACCCACCAGCCCTGACAGCACTAACTCCACTGACTCTCCTCCATTGCTATCAGCAAAGAAAAACCTTTGCACAATTCCATGTGTTTTTCATTCAACTCAGTTCCCCAAAAGCCACAGAAGAGCACTAACTGGACTTAGCAAAGCATAGCTCCTGCTGAGATTGAATTAACTCATGGGTAAAGCATAAAGCTACATGCTTTCTGGACAGCTGGTTGAGGAATTCTTTTAAACCAGGTACTGTAAGACCACAGTAACTTATAACTCACCTATACCAAGATTTTGTCTCATAAGAATCAGATGCCCAGATTTAAATAAACAAACATATGCAAATACATACCACAGAAACTTTATACATACAGGAGATACTATTTTCTAATGGCTATGGCTCAAGTCAAAGAAAGGCCTTTCATTAAAAAATAAACTCTTTCTACCTACTTCAGAGGCAGCAGCTTTCTATGTATAGAAGCAGTACTTTTCTTTCCTGAATAAAGGAAAGGCTTCTATCCGCTTCCTTTATTTCTCCAAAAAACTATCTCTGGCTCTTTATCTCTCTAATTTTTGCTTGTTCTTCTGCCATTCTGAAGCTAATTTGCATTTATGCCAGAAAAGAAACACAGCATAAGGCATATAAGAGTTGTCACAGACTGAAGAAATTCCTCCCTAGAGTTCAAATGCACTGCTTTCATTCATGGAAACCTGAATGGGGACATTTTAGGAAGGGTTATTTCCAGCTTCATCTCACCCAGTCCTTCCCAAAGGAAGAAAACATGTCATGTAGTTGTAATGTTCCAAAGTGACACTATGAAAAGAACCGGAAAACACATGTGCAAACAGACATAAGGGCTCATTCTCAGCAACAGAGATCACAGCAAAATTCAGGTTGGATGGGGTCCTGAGAGGTTTACAGTCCAACTTGCTGCTTGACAAATGGTCAGCACAGGCTCATCAGGGCTTTACCCAGGCAGGTCTTTAAAGCTCTGTGAATAGATGGAGCCTGCACAACTGCTAAGGAGAAGAGCACGCTAAGGTAGCTTTCTTCTTTTTTTCCAATTCATAATCTAGTTCCTCGAATAGCAGCATTACTCCTACTAACTAGGAGGGATACATCAGTCAATTCACAGCTCTCATCATTTTCATTCTAACACAGGCCTCCATGGTATTATGTCTGTGTCAAGCACATAGATAGGAACTCAAAAAAGAGCTTAGGATGGACTTATAACTGCCAAAAGCATCAGTCCCAGCCTGCAACTCACACACCTATTCTCACAGCTGCACAGACAGGCTATCCTGGCCAGAAGCCAACGAGCTGCTATGCTGACGATATGTAATGGTATTACTACAGCAACATAAATAATTTGTCCCAAGGTAAGCCATGGTGAGAACCATGGCACAGCAGCTACACATCCTCAGTCCTGCAGCCCTCCCAGCAAAGGATGTCTTCTGCTGGGCAGCTGCAGCCACCTCAGCACAGCTCTAGGAAGTCAGCCCACACCAAAACAAGACCAGCTCCTCAAACATGTACACACACACGAACTAAGTTCGGAGGTGCAGTAAACACTTTTTCAAAGACAGCAGAATTGAAAGGCACAACCAAACCCTTGCACAACTGGCATTATGGCCATCCTGCCCCACTCTCCCAGCCAAGAGGCCAGCTCTAGAGCATAGCTCTCAACCAAGCAATCACACTATGGTGTCTTGGAAAGCAAAAAGCTCAGACTTAACAAGACAAAGAAGCTGGATGGCAAGCACTGCTCTGAAAAGCCACTTCAGTCACCTCCCCCCACCAGTTCCATGTCAGCTCCGCACACCTCCCTGCGAGGCAGAAGTCAGCCACCTCAATCCAAGGACATCTGCTTTGCTGAGCGTATCAAGATGTGACGCCTGCAGGCTGGTTGCTCTACAGCTTCACGGCAGATCTTTGAACCTGGACTTTAAACGACAACAAAGCAGTCTCCACACTTTTTGATCACAAATCTTCATTCTACTGAGCAAGCATCTCCATTAAGTACATTTATAAATTATATACAAACTGTGTGTGAGAGACGTTCCTGCTCACTTCCCCCTGCATTACAATAATAATAATTCTACAGTTTAAAGGCTTTGTGCTTACAGAACAACTGAACTGGTAACACCCTGGATCGCTCTGTGTACTTCTTGGTTTCTCTGCTGCAAAATCTTAACTACAACTGATAGCAGATTTCTTGTGATGCCATTACTGCAACCTCACACTAGAAACCATCTTTTCATCATCCTCAAAGCAGCTGCTCCACCAGTGGTTACACTTACATGTTTTGTTTGTCAGAAACACTGTTTTTATTAAGGAAGTAATTTATGGCTTACAGCGTCTTCACCAGTAACTTTCCTTATATATTCTTATTTGTTCTAACACTTCTTCCTTCAAATCCCAAGCAAAGAATTTATTTGCTAACAAAGGAATACATTTTAGCTTGTGACCCTATTGTCTTTCATGTGTTATTTCAGCCACTTACCGCAGCAGGAAGAACAAGTGCTCCCGCAACAGTATGTGGTTTGACCTTTTTGCTATTGAGAAAGAAACCCCAAAAGAGGCTGCTAAAAATTTACCGTGAGGTTCAGTTAAGCTTTTGAATTACTAAATTGAACGTTGCTGGACTTCAGACATCACTGGTGTGACATAATTGCAAGGTAAAAGCAATGACTGCAGAATGTGGCTAATGAAAGCCTCATACTAACAGAAGTGTCAGCCCCGCCATTTTCTTATTGTTCACTTCTGTATACATTATCAGCAACCTACAGCATCTTTATGGAAATCCTTAAGGCACAAGGACTGCCCCAAAAGTAATGCCTCTATTACATGCTGTTGGTCTATGGCATCAGAGGCAGGTGTTAGTCATATGGCAGTAGAGATTGAACATTCCTGCCAGTATTCCACTACGTGCTGATGCTGTATGTCAGATGGCAGCAGAAGGACAGTCTGACACAATGGCATCTGACATGGAAATGCAGATGAAGCAAAAGTGTGTCTGAATTCCTCCATGCAGAAAAATGGCACCCACTGATATTCATTAATGCTTGTTGAACCTTTATGGAGACCAAACAGGGGATGTGAGCACACTGAGGCAGCGAGTGGTGCATTTAAACAATGATGCCAGTGGATCACCTTCATAGATGCAGATTTTCATAGGCTCTTGATTATTGCTGGAAAAACGTACATCCAGTGGTGGCAACTACATTGAAAAACAGCACTTCACAGCAGAGAATTTGTTGTACCAGATAGTACTACTGTGCTCTCTGTATCTGTTGCAGTTTCCTTGAAAATAAATAGAAGGCATTACTTTCAGAGCAACCTATGTATTTTCTTTCGGAACCCCAATGGAGCATTTGTACATTTCTGGTTTGTACCGGGACCGCAGTGAAGGAGATGGCTCTGCTAGACTACAGCAAACAGGTGAGAGCAGCAATCTCTCAAGGTTTGTTGACTTGATCAACATTATTCATGTACTTCCATGGATGAAGAATTACATTCTTCTCTAGTCTAAATACAGTAGACAAAAGTGGAGAAGTAGAAAAGCCAAGTGGACGGGGCACAATACAGAGTGGTTGTGCTGATGATACACCATTGGGATGTACTGTTTGGGCTCACTGCATCACTGCCAGGCAGCAGCACCAGTAAGAGTTCTTGTGTAAAACTGCAGTCACTGAACTGGAGTACACTTTGATATGTACTTTTGGTGCAGAAGAGAGAAAACAGAATTACAACTTAACAAACACCTGCATCTACAAAGCAGAGCTTTCACCTATCAGACAGCTACAAGCTACACTGATGCCAGCACAAATAAACTGCATGCTACCTGCCTAGCTGACATAAATGTTGGCAATAGCACTTTGAAGCGTACATGAGGTACAGAACAAAGTCTCCTCCTCTGATGTGGATCAGCATTTAAAAGAGAGAGCTTTTGTTAAGCAAAAGTGCAAACAAGTTCTGCAAACAAAATGCCTGATTCTCAGTTAGGCAGTTCTCAATTTCAGATTGCACCACACATTCTTGCATTAGCCCATTTCTGCTGTATGGGTACATTACAGAAAGTTGTCCCCCCATCAGCCAGAAGCAGCAATGCAGGCAGGATGTACGTAAGGTAGAAGGGCAGAGGAAGAGCTGGATTCTCCCTTACAGAAGAACTGTAAGTCTTCCTTATAGTCGTGGGGCTAACAAACAGTAATGCAGGAATGGATCATCTTTATCTTGACACAGGCAATTACCACATGCTTTTACTTTCCTTTATTACTGTCCAGAAAGGACAAGGAAAATGATTTATTTGAACATGGAAAAGTGTCATCACCCTTCCAATAATCCTCTGCTACATTTGTCTCACTTGTCAAGACAAGTCATATCCTTACATAGCAAAAACAAGAGAGCATGTAGGAATCTTATGCACTACAAGAAAGCTTTTCTTGGAGAACTTGAACTCTTATGATCAGCTTATGGAATGATACCAAGCACAAAAATACACATAGTCATAAGGTTACACGTAGTGGTGGTGGGTTTTTTTGGCATGGGTCAAGATAACATTCTAAATGCTAGTCTGGGAAAGACTAGGAGACAAGGAGAATGTGACTTGCAAGCTTGTATGCCCTCAGGAAAAAAAAAAGGCCAAACTGAGAAAGTATACAGTTAGCCTGCAACATTTGTAAACTGTCACCTGGACTAAAGATGTTTCTAGCAAAAAGAAATCAGAAGTGTAAATTCTCTTTGAAAGGAGGATTACAAAATAGATGATGAGTCTGCGAAACTACACAGCGTTTCTAAACTCAGCTTATCTGCGCCTGAAACTGTTCAAACTGCTAGTGCTCAAAATTACTCCACTCACTGTTCCAGTACACTCAATAGCCTGGGAAGTGCCATCTAATCCAACGGAGATCAAGTACATAGAAATGCCACACCAGAGAAGTTAACTGGAAATTCAGGTTTCGGAAGGACTCTCCTTAAAAGTATGGCTGTTTGAGTCAAGCCCACAACACGCACTACTTAATTGTTTAAACACAGCTTATATTTGCAGCATGTGATGGGCAGCATTAAGTAAAACAAGAAAATAAACTGAAGTTAGAATTTGATGAAGTGCTGAAATTAGTCTTGAAAATAAAGGATCTCTTCCATTAAACAAGGGGAAAGAAGAAAAAAAACCACAACCCTCTCCTCTCTTTCTTCCTTTCATCTCACTCCATTCCTTTAGACTAATGAGCAGCTTTTCAAAGCTGAAGGATCAATAAAGCTTTGATTAAATAAAACCAAATGGGAAAGGTTACTTTCCTTTTCTAACCTATGTTATATGCATACACTCATCACCAAAAGTCTACGGCTTCCAACTATGAGACTGTTCCAAGTGAAATTCATTTAACTGAGAATATTTTCTTAATCCAACTACTTAATGTGCAAGAAAAAAAAAAAAAGCTGACTTTTCAGAAGTTAGCTTTGTGATAAAGACATTTTTAAATGGACATTTTATTCTAGTTTCCAAACAAATACAGCTGAATACAAATTTCACCTAGAGAATTAGTCATGCGGTAGAAAACGGAATGAAAAAAGAATGACTGACACATAAGCGAATGTAAAAGACTTCCCTGAAGCATATGAACAAATAGGTGAAGTACCTTCTGATTAGGTAGAAAGAAAAAAAAACGATAATACCAATTATGTTTACTGACTGCAAACCCACGTTCTTAATAGCTTCTCAAACACCCTAAGAATTAAATGAAGAAGCACAAAAGGAAGTCTAAGATAAATGGCAAAAAAAAAAACAACAACAAACCAAAACAGGCATAAACTGGTGTATCTAAAAAATCATGCTAAAACCAGGGTGTAGTTTTCAAATTATCTCACTATGAAACCCATCTTCCCATTTATTACTTCTTAAAAGATTTGGTTTTCTGTTTACTTGTGACACCATCACTTTCCATCCACAGAACTACTATAACTTGCAGTCACTTCCAGTTTTACAAATTCAAGATGAACATTTTACATAGGGAGAAAGCGGAAAAATATCCTTTCAAGCAATACTGACCTCTGGAAGTTTTAGAAGGCACGACCTTACAAGAAACATGAAAACATGAGACAGCAGTTTGTCCTAAATGCGACTAAACAAACACAGAACTCTGAAAGCCCATAATGAGCTGATCTAACCCCAGAATCCTGGATGGATTTTCAAACTCACAAATAGCCCTCCCATGCTGGGCCCAGATCTCTGCTACCATCATTCCAACTCACAGCTCGTGGGAAGGCTCTGAAAACAGTGGCTGGCTTGAAGCACGTGCATAACTCAATCCAGAGGCATTGGCACTGTGACCTTATGGTTCTTCAGAAGCATCACATTACTGCTCTTGAACACCTTCAAATGGCTCAAGTAGGGTATAAGACAAAATAAAGAATGTTCCAAGCCACTGGACTATAAAAAAACATTAAAAAAAAATCTTATAAATGTGATTTGTGGTTGAATTGTAACAAAGTGCAAACTCACCAAGGATTCTCACAGTCACAACACTTAATGATCTCTTCCACGTGGATCTTTCAGAGATTCAACAACACTGAGCTTATATTGAAACCTTTTGATACAATGGGGCTCCTTTCTAAGGTTTTCAAACACTTCAAGCCTTTAGAAATCAACATACTAGAGTTTCACCTCAGCCTTCCTTAGCATCCCATAAGTACATTATCCCACAGCTTCTTTCCAGCTGCCACTGAACTGGGCCTTCACTCCATCCACATCAGGCACATACCGAGGAAGCCATGAGTCACCCCAGCACTGCCAGCCTCTGGCTGTACAGACTCAGACCTGATCTCCCCATTCTGAGCTGAAATTAGCAGTAATAACACAAAAATTACCAAAGGACGGACAAACAAAGAGGTAGTGGGACTGTTAAAGCCCCAGTTCCCAGAAAAGTAACTAGAAACCATTTGCAATCTTATTTCACTACTGATTTACATGCAGAGATTCAGATAGGAAGTCCATGGGTGGCCTGGCAGCAGATCTGCTGGATGCAGGGAGCTCCTCCCTATGGAGTGACTCACCCCACTGACACTGCACACCCCCATCAGAAGTGCCGCAGAAGTCTAAAGAACTGTCAGTCATGACAGAGCCAGGGCCCACAAGCCAAATAAGCCCTCCACACACCTTCGTGACTCAGGCTGGCAACAGGCTGCAGGAAAGGCTGGGCACCATGCAGCTCCCAAACAAAAGAGGCTTCGGTCCTCTCTGTGCATCACCTCCCTGCACTCACACCAAGAACTTGGGCAACAAAAGAGGAGAGAGCATATTTCCATTGGGACTAACCCAAAAAGCATTAAAACAAAAACAACAGCGCAAGTATGTAATTCACATTATATCATTTTCATATATATATATATATATAAAACCTACTTTAGAATAGCTTAAAATGGCTCTGACGCAACATAAAATGATTGAGTCAATAGACAAGTTAACCACGGGAGATCTTTCTCCTACTTCCTTTCTTCAGTTTTGCCACTGACTCACAGCATGACAGAAAGCAACTCACTTCAGTTCTTCACAACTCAAACTTCCTATCTGTACAACCAGCTTAATGAATTTTGCTTGTCTACATAAAGCTCATTTCAGTGACACTCACTGTAAAAAGACAAATACCAGAAGCGGCAATATTGCCAGGCAAGAAATTACTCCATTCACATTTCTGCAGAGATCAATGACGTGAGCTGGGGAATTAAAACCTCCAAGCACAAAAGTATAGAAACCCATAAACCTAGCAGCATATAACTACAGAAACTAGTTTACTCCACCACAGCATGGAGATCTACCCACTGGGAGCAGATGGGGATCACTGCAGTTTCTGCAGCAAGGGCGGCCAGAGGGAAGGCAAGCCAATGGACTTACATTAACACGTGCAGTTTTGTAGTTCTGCCCGCATATCTGAGATGGACAACACAAATACAAAGCCACAGCACATCCCAAGTGAATAAGAAGCAATACACAAGTTTTATTACTCAATATGGTTTCTTCCAACAGGCAGAACTGCTTGCATTAGCAATTACCTGTCATACTGTGAACCAAGTAGAGGTTTTAAGGAAGAATTAACCTTATGGAAGATGAGGAGGAAGGAGAGAGACACATATGGTCCAACCACCCATTAACTCACAACAGAGGTTAACAGTCATCACTAAGTGTCAAACTGCTGTTAGTGCTCCACTCAGTGCCCACAGGACTATGACATGCTACTCCTCAGTACTCCATCAACGCAGGAATTTGAAGCAGCCATCAGCTTAGATACCAAAAGAATCTTATATTCTCTGACATTTATCCCATAATTTCCCAGTAGTAGCTCAGCCCCAGTATTCATAAACAACTTCAGGATTTAATGAGTGAACTCATTTTGGGTGGAAGCCAACAGAGCAAGACAGGCAAGAAAACTTCTCCTGCTGTTCAACTTCTACAGCTCAATTAGTGGGGTGGCAAATTTGTATCTCTTCTTACTGTAACATCAACCTACCACCTACTACCATTCCTCAGAGGTCACTCAGATTTAGCTCCAGCCTGAAGTGTCCAGCCTTCGATACTGTGAAATTCAAAAGGTGCTCTAAGAAAGCAACCTCAGTTTTACTATCTCATGTTTTATTTCTACTACACACCGATTTGCACACCTCCTCTTTCTCACTGTGTTTTAGTTTGTCTCCAACATTAAAACAGTTAAGTCTGAATCCCTTTGATTTGATCTTCCTCTTGTGACCCTTCCTGCACTACCCTTGAAACACTACTACCTACACAAAATCCAAGGTGCTTTCATGTTTATATTAAGAAGTAACAAGCTCTGGTGCGTTATTGGGTGAACATGGGTATTCTGGCCCCTTCCTCCCATTATGAAATGATGAAAAATTAATGAAGAATGAAAAATTAAGCAGGGAACTGAAGTTCCTGACATATAGAGAAAATAATAGACAGTGTTCAGGCTTTTCTGGATTGTTGTATTAATGACCCCTGCAGAAATTTTATCAGTGATGCTCAAGACTAACCTTAGAGGTTTCAGCTTGTATAAGCTAACAGCAATTCAACCAAAGGTATTATGGGTCAATGGAACTTCTACACAGACACCAAACAAAAAAAAAGAAAAAGAAATCCAAGAAGTCCTTATGCTAACATGTAGGTAAATTTTAAGTAACTCAAATTCATGCTCTGTTCCTTGTCCTGCAGCTGTAGCCTGAGCAGACACATTTTGAAAAGAAAATGTAAATGCACACAGCTGTTGTCACAGCTTCCTGTGCAAGCTTCTAACACCTGCTTCTGCAAAACCGTATGTTGATCACATAGAATACAGAAACTATGATCCTAGGAGTGAGCACTTCCTTCAAAGTTAGCAGGGCAAGCTCCATCCTGCTGGACCTTTTGGTCAAAAGCTTTGGTAGAATATCAAGTGACTTATTATATATCCCTGATACCCTGGCTAACCTGAAAGTAACCATTATGGAGGATAAATGCTGTGAAACAGAACTGCAAAGAGCTGACTCTGCAATAGTGGGAGAACCTTATGATTTATAACACACACAGGTGCAAAAAAATATTTGTATTCCACACTAAACTGTTGGGGAAAAAAAGTAGAGCCTCTGATGTACACACCTGCACCTCCTGCATCTTCATAAGGCAGTGTGGTCATCATCTACCACAGAAGTCTTCCAGGAGCAATGTCACGTTGTCAGCATTCACACATACCTTGTTATACTCTCATCCCACCTTATCCAATTCCCAGAAAGGCTGAGTGCACCGCTAGTCAGTCTCAAAACACACAACCCTACAATAAATGGACTAGTAGTCACTCACTCTACTGCACCATGCAAGCATTAGTACAAGTAAATTAGTTGTACTCCACAAAAGCTCGTTAACAAAGCAGATTCAACCAGTGTCACAGCAAACATAACCAAAGCAAGCAAGGCAGCTAAAACAGGTTTTCAAAAAACAAAACAAGGGAGAATGAATGTGTGAGATCACGGAACACCCAAACTATTATCAGTAATACTAGCAGCCCAGTCAAACAGTATGTTGGGTTGATTCGGCATCACTCTTTTACATACCAGTTGAAGGTATCTGATCATCACAGAGTTCTCATTCACCTAATTAGCTGGTGGACATGCTGAAAAGAGTAGAAAGCAGTAGATAGGTAGCAGTACTTGAGCAACATTTATAAAGAAACTGAAAGCAAATGAAGGAGAAGGCTACTGATTTTCCCCCTCCCGTATCAATAACCAACCAGAACCTTCCTTTCACCCACTCAAAACTGAAACGCACTTTCACTATCAACAGAGGCAGTTTTGATTAAGATCTCTCAGTGCAACATTCGTAGAAATAAAAAGCGAAGGAGACTCCTGTCTGTACATTAGGTCTGACACCGTGTGACAAACATTGCAAAAACATACTACCCTGATTTGAAAGCACAGATTGCATTAGTCCAGAGTTTAAAACTTGCCAATGCTGTCCTTGTTTATTTCATAGAAATCATTCAGTAGATGAACTCTAAGAGAAAACACAGGCCCCAGTTAAGCTTAATGCTTGATTAAAATTTCCCCCAAAACACAAGCATAGGTGTGCTGCTGATTCGCAGCCATCAGCTACCACACCATTTCCAATGTCAAGCTTTTCTTTGCAAGTCAGCCAATTTTAAAACCATGGACTAAGACTCCATAATGCCTCTAAAATTAAACTCCACAGACCACAGCCAGTAGGATATTCTGAAGGTACAGCACTGCCCTAATTCTGTTCCAGCCTTGGAAATGTAACTTCAGCATCAACAGCACACTTCGAATATACACATTTGATCCTTTACCTTTAATAACAAAGGCTTCAGCCACCAGACGCAGCATATACAAAGGTTCGTCTTTTGTTGAGAGGTCATCAATTCCTGCTCTTGCATACATGCTGATGGCATCTCTGTAGGATCCCTCTACATAATGAAGCTTTCCAAGGATCAGCATAGCTTCTGTCATATACTTAGGCTGAAAAGAAGGATGGGGGGGGGGGAAGGAAAAAGAGTGAATACATGGTAAAGTACCAGATAGCACAAATGAGGTACTTGAGAACAAATTGAGCAAATTAAGAATGCTTTATTCTTAACTTTGCCAACTACACAGGTTGGAGTAGGAAGGATTTAATGTCTAGTGATTTTTGTGACGTACTTGCGAGAGCAGCAAACCACAAAGTTCAAGGAACTACTCTAAAGTAGCTGACCCTATTCTGTTCATTCACCAGCCGCTGCTCACACATAAAAGCCTACCAGTTCCAGAACTAGCCACATGCACATCAATCCCCTGCTCTAGAACTTGGGAGAAAGTGTCAGTTAGCCAAATGCTATCCTCTCCTCCATACCTTTTAACGAAAGAGCAAGAAAACTCCCAAATTTTCTCAAGGTAGGAAAAAAGAAGGCATGTCTATCATTTTGGTTTCCTAAGGATTGAGAATATCCATACAAACTGACAAAGAAAAAAAATCCCAGTAAAATACCAACATTCAGACCCTTCTCATGCTTCAGAAAACATGAAGTGATTTCTAACCCTTTGCCCTCCTTTTCTCAAGGCATGCAATCAGCACAGGCCCAATCTTACATCAGTATTAAAGTCATCACTAAGAAAGAAACAGGAGTTGCTACTCCTGAAGCCAAATCTAGCATCCAGATCTGAGAAAGTTCAGTGGTTCTGTCTGTTACTGGGGTTGAACTGGATGAATTACATTTCCTTCCCTAACCTCCTATTTTTTAATTACATTGACATTCAAGAAGTTAACAAGGAGCACCCCAGGGAAAAAAAACACTGAGCATGTGTGCCCCAGCAAGCAATCTAAGTATAACACACACTGCCAGGATAACCAGCCCATAAGCCGCTGGACTGAAAGTAAAACAAGTCTAGAACTTCAGACTGTTGTGATTCATTGACTTCTTAAAGCCTTTTTTGCAACTGTGTGTCCACGGATGCCAGCAACCATTGATGCAGTCTTGAAACCCTCCTAAAGCTCTACAGCTTAGCTGATGTGCAGCTACAAACCACACACCCAGATCATGAAATACACTCAAGGCATAACTTCACCTATCTTCTCTGGCAGATGCTGAGCAAAATGCCAGGCCCTGCGCTACAATCTCAGACAGCCAGCAGCTGCTCACGGCAGGCCTCATGTGCATCAGTGGCTGCACACAGTTCCCTCAGCCCATGAGTAGTAGAACGTCCAGCAGATGGGCTAAACCAGAAACACTGTTCTATGGCCACAGCCCAACACTGCAGAGAGCTCCACCTCTTTCTCATCGAAAATAAACAGTATATGTTTGTAGTACATCATCTGTCATGATGCACTACATCCAACAGAAGACACTGCAAAGAGATACTGAATTACCAGTACATCAGTAATACCTATAAATACATGATACACAAAGGGACACGATAAGGCAATGTCCCTCCTATCAGGATAAAGAGGCATGAGAAAAGCACCAGACTAACAGGAATCCCAGTGACAGAGCTCACTTACTCGCAGTTTTCCTCTGATTAAGACATTGGTCAGATGCTGCTTAGCCTCACTCAGTTTTGGCTCATTCCTCTCTGTCAGTGGAATAGAGTCCTTCAGTTTGGCAAAGTTTTCCTTCAAGCATTCTTCCAGCAAAGCTTCTGCAAGCAGCATACTCCCATAGTCCTCTGAAAGCACACATCCATCAACAAGAAACTCACTTAGAGCTGATCACTCAAGAATGCTATTTTTATCATATAACTAGCATTACATTAGCTATTAGAGAGCATTAAAGAACACACCACCTTCAAGATGCAGAAACAGTAGAGACAGAAAGAAATTGTAAGGGTGAGGAAAAGAGAGAAGTTGCACTAACTTTGAGCTGCTGGAAACCTTATGACACTTCCTTTTAACTTGAAGATTGCTTCTGATAGGGTCCTATAGCTTTGACAGCACAGTCCATTCTTGTGCTAGAGTGACACGGCCGCAATCCAGCAGGTAACGCTTTGAGAGCGACCGAACTTATCACGTTTAAAGGAACAAGTAAAGGTCCCGGCTCCACGCGGCACAACCTCGCTCCTCAGCGGCGCTCCCACCGCCCGGACAGGATCCTTAGGGGACAGCCGGTTCGGAGTGCCGAGGCGGGGGGCTTCAGCACAGCGACCCGTACAGGAACCCGCACACCGGAGCGCCCCGCTCGCCCCCGGCCCCACCGTAACAAGACCGCGACCCGCCGAGCGCGGAAGCTTACCCGTTTCCTCCACGCCTCCCGCTGCCACTTTCCGCCGGGTCCGTGCCGGCGGCAGCAGCTGCTGCTGCACCAGGAGTCGGAGCTGCCCCCAGTGCCCCTCCGCCCGGCACCGCTCAATCTCCCCCTCCCGCTTCACGTGAGACAGCGGGCCCTTCGCCGCCATCTTGGTGTGCGCGCCCGCCCTGCCCGGCGGCAGCCCCCGGCCTGCACGAAGCCGCCCAGACGCGGCGGGGCGGGACGGGGCGGGAGCTCCCCGCTCCCCGAGGTGCCGTCGGGCAGGCAGGGGGCCGCGGGGCAGGGCCCGCCTCTCGCGCGCAAACCACGCCCCTCGCTCTAAGCCCCGCCCTCTCCGCAAGCCCCGCCCCCAGCCCGCCCGCTCCACCTGGCCGTCAGCGGGCGCTCCACGTGGAACTACGGCGGCGCTGACGGCCGGTACGGCCAATGGGCGGGGCGCGCGCTTGCGGCGCCTGCGCAGTAGCAGAGGGGCGGTGTGATGGTGGCGGGCCCGGCGCGGGGCGGCTCCACCTGCTGGGCACGGAGCGGCGGCCGCTACCCGCCGGCGGGTGCGTAGCGCGGCCGGGTCGCGGTGTGACGGCGCCGAGGGGCAGGGCCGGGCGTAGGGCCGCTGTCACGGCCCACTCCTCCGGGCCCCGGGGAAGGTGGGGGATGAATGTAAACAACAGCTGTGCTGCCTTCACGGCGTCCGGATCGATGCGCCGTGGTGCTGAACGCGACCCTTGGCCCCGTCACCGCGGGCAGGGCTGCGTTCTGGAGTTCGGCCGCGCTGTTTGGTCCCGTTTTAACCTAAGGGAGCGCCCGTGTTTTCTTTTCTTTCCAGGAGACCACGATGGCCCCCGTGAGCTTTAGGAGCCCTCTGCTGTTGTGCCTGGTGGCCGCATGGCTCGGCCCTGTCCCGGCCGAGGAGCCCGTGACGGAGAGCCCGCCCTCACACGGCCGCCTCGATAAGAACTTGGTGCAGGACAAAGAGTAGGTGCTCTGCGGGTGTAAACTTCAGCTCTGCTTTGCTTGTCTCTGAAGTCGGGTTACGGGAGGTGGGTCGCAGCCCGGGGCACCCTGTGTCCTCACGGTGCTGTATGAATGGGTGCAGTCGGAGATGAGGCATTCCTTCACTAAGTGTACTGGAGATGGGAGGTATGGAAAGGCCTCTCTGGACATTAGCCCTGTTGGAGGTATGAAGCATTCCTTACAGGTATCTTGCCTACCTAGAGCAACGCAATGTAAACAAAGCTGTATTTTAAAGAGGTAGGGGAGAGTTTTATTCTTCCTTGCTTATTTATACGTAAAAGAGATGTGGCAGCAAATAACGTTTCCTGGTTCACATATGACTGGGAGTGATCTTCCTCCAGTTACTGGGCTTTGGAAGACAGCCAGAAGGAGATTCAGGGCATTGCTTCACTTGTTTCTATAATCTATTAAGTAGACCAGAAGAAAGAAGAGCAGCTATCTCAGATATCAGAGACCGCTACAGCACCTTTATCAAACAACCTTTGTACCCTCCTCATTCCACTATAAAAATATCTTTCAGCTGTAGGGAGCGTGCAGGGTGTTTTAGAGATACGTGGTTCCCATGTACTTAGCTGCTTGACCTAAGACTAAATTTGATGTAAACAGAGAATTAATAATTAACTGTTAGCGCTGTGTTTTGTCGTTTTTTTCTTTGTTTTTTCATAGCCACATCATGGAACACCTGGAAGGAGTTATTGAAAAGCCAGAGTCTGAGATGTCTCCACAAGAGCTGCAGCTTCATTACTTCAAAATGCACGATTACGATGGCAATAATTTGCTAGATGGGTTAGAGCTCGCTACTGCTATATCACATGTCCACAAAGAGGTAGATGAATATTATAATAGTTTGTGTGTTTAGAAAACAGTCTGAAAAGCAGCTAATGTAGAGCATCTACAATACACCTTCAGGGCAGTTGCAGTACAACAGTTTGGCCTGAAAATGAGACTGTCTCCCATTTGGTTTCACTTATAAAAGTCCTGGCTTCATTACAGTATTTCACATCATCATTTTCAAGAAGACTCCGCTGTAGTTTAAACTTCAGTGTGAATGGGGAGTGGAAGTGATTTGATAGAGAGGATGCTTTGATTGGCAGAGATGGGGAGAGAAGAAAGGGAAATTATCCAAATTGCAATTAGGCTAAAAAAGGGTTATAGAAGTAACGTGTGGAGATGCTGCTGCAGGTCCCAAGGCTGCTGTTTTCAACTCCAAAATGTTACCACAGGAGACCTCTTGCACAAACTTAGTGTAACAAGAACCAATCATAGCATGCCTTTTTCTAAACATGTTTTCGTCCCAGCTATGAACATTTAAGGACAAATGGAGCTATAATTGCTTTGGGAAGATGATGTTAACACAATATCTCACATTGACCTTTTGAAGAATGCAATTCAGAATGTAATCTCATACATACATCTCTGGCCAAACAAAAGCCTGCATCAAGAACAGAACGATGGCTGTTTCTTTTGCAAGGGCCCCTTTTCCTATTCCTCTTTGTTCCCAAGAGCTGATACTGAGAATTTTACTGTCTCTAAGCTACCATGTACTAAACATGCTGGTTTTCTCATTACATGTTGTTCTGCATGCTGCAAGTTTTGATGTGAAGCAAGATGTTTCTGCACTATCTAGAAACTTCTGTCCGTGCCACATCCAGACTCAAATTAAGAATGCATCTGTTAGATTAGTAACTATCCTTGTACGTTTTGCTGTTAGGTCTCTTGGCCAAGAATGTGAACTGGATATAGCAGATACAAAGTGCTTGTTTTGAAAGACAGAACGTAGACTTAGTAGCTTTCATCTGATAAAATCTGCTTATATTGAAATAAATAATTACATAAAACTTAATGCCATCTTAAACATCAAACACGAGCTGCTTAGCAAAAACTAGTTGCCAGTAATCTGTCAAATGTGCCACTACATGGGAAACTGCTAAACTGTGAATTGTGTTGTGTTTTCTTATTGTAGGAAGGTGGTGAGAACAGCCAGGCAATGAAAGAAGAGGAGCTAATTAGTCTAATAGATGACGTCTTAAGAGATGACGATAAGAACAATGATGGATACATTGACTATGCAGAATTTGCAAAATCACTGGAATAAGGTTTTGAAAGGAGCTTGTTTCTCCATCTAACTGAATGGAAATGTGACCCACTATAATGTGATCTATTAATCATGTCAACCTTTGTGCTGAGGTATTCGTGAGCTGAGGTGTACCGGTTCCAGGTGAATTTGTTTGCAAAATGTATGTGCAAAGAGCCTGGCTATCTCAGAGTGATGGCCATGTTTGACTAAATGTAGGTACGTATTTGAATCTTGAATCGTGGAAGCATCAAAATAATTCCATAGGCTACAGCTGTCAAACTCTTAAGCTATAAGCTATATGTGAGTACTTAATACAATCAGATGCAATCTAAATTACTTCTTTTTTTTTTAATGGAGTTATATAACACTTGTTTGCTTACATCTTCTATTTTACCTTATGACATACCTAGAAAGACAGAAAAGGTGATGACTGCATAAAGTTGTATATCAAGAAGGAATTTCCTTCTCGCTAATTTCAAAGGAAATTTCCATACAGGTGTGGTGCTTGAAACAGCAATTGTAGCAGAAAAGTGTTTGAAAGTGGTTTGTGTCTGAGGTCCCTGTAATACCCTGTAATACCATGTGGACTTTAATGCAATCTTCAAAGAAACCGAGTCTTTTTAAATATATGTACTTTCTAGCATACCCTTATGCATTATATATAAATATACATTATTTTCAATTTCTTCTCGTTTTTCACAAATTTACTGTTTATTTTTATCTTCTCTTACCTTCCGTGGTCTTTTCTTAAGAAAATGAAAGTATTTTTAATTCATGTTGTATTAATGCTGCATAACATTTACTAGAATACCTTCTGCTGTCTCATTTTGAAGGTCACGTTAACTGTAAGCCAGTTCAATATACTGAACTTTCTTTTCAATTTGGTCCTTAAAGTATTAGCCAGCAGGATAATCTGTGAGCAAGTAATGCTGCCTTGTTGAGGTTTAATTTCATATTTCTTGACACATAAGTTACAGTGTTACTTTCAGGAGGTATGGAATCACTGTTTCAAGATACTTGAATGTTTGTAAACAAACATGGTTCTAGGAATGTTTTCACTGTCCTCAATACTTGCTAGGTCAAGCAGTGTAAGGATATTAGACAATGATGTACTGCTGCTTTATTGACATTTGGTAACTATAAAGCATAGCTGAAATCTTAAATTGCATTCAAACACTGTCCATGAATAGAGCATCTGAATGTTGGCGGTTCTGTAAAATGCATAAAGAGCTATTTTCTGTACAAAATTATTCTTATACGAGAGAAACACATTTGTAAAAGAAATTACTCCATTTGTTTAAACGTTTGCGCAATGGATCCTGTGTCGGACTTCTTATTTTTATTGGTCTTGTTTTTGTAATAACTACTTTGTGACCAGGGTTGTGCTGGTTGTACAATCAATAAAGCAAAGTTGGGATTGTAGCACTTGGGAGCCAGCATGTAATGTGGGAAGTTCTAGCAAGGCATGTGCTTAATTTTCCAATAGAAAGCCCATTTGTGTTACTAGCAGTCATTTTAAAACCAGTTGGGTGGGGGTTTTTTTGGTTGTTTTTTTGTTTTAATTTCCATGGCAATAAATTTGGACTGAAAGTTGATGCTGAAAGAAGTACAGAGAATTGTTAGCGGATAGGAAGGGAGGGGAGATGCGAGGAGGTTAAGATCATCAGTCCTGAGCATTTAAAGGCTGTTGATCCTGGCAAGTCCTACGTGCTTATTTCATAAGCTTTTTTCAACGTACTTTGGACCAAGAAACTGACGTCTATGGCCAGCTCTTAAAAATCATTCTTTACTTATCAAGCACAGTGGTCAGAGACTAAGAAAAATGCTTCAACTTAGTCTGGTGACCAGCTATGTGGCACGTACTTACATAAATGTCGCATTTATTTAGTTATTAACAGTTATCCTATGGGGCAAGGGAAGCGTTGTATCAGGAGTAATGATGATAAATACAGGTATTGTGGACAGCATTTTTTACCAAATAATTTAAACGTGTTTTTAAGGAGTCGGCTGCTTGTATAAATTGAGAAATTGCTTATCAAAAACAGAGAATAAAATTGGCATCTTTCATTTCACAATGCATTAAGTAAAGTACAATCTGCTTTCCTAGAAAGATGTCCGGCTCTTGAAGTATCCAAGCTGAAACCTGCAGCATCATGTCTTTAACAAAGGCATCCATTTAATTAAGGGCACTTAAAGATAAATGCTTGAGTCAAACTATTTTATTTTTTGGTAGTTTAAGTAACTTGTGTGCTTGTTGTAACTCATGCAGTACCCTAAATATATTGGTACAGGTTATATGGACATACAGTGTTCCATATTTGTGTATATAATGTAGAAAACAGGGCCTTTACCACAGAAGTACTCACCAGCTAAAAAGCTGCTTTACCTTCCGAAGAACAGTATTAGGCTGTTTCACAGTGAGGATAATAAATGGATAGTAAAGCAAGAGGGGTGTTTGATTTACCGAGTGTTAACTGCCTCCCTGTCACAAACAGAAAACTAGGAGAAGCCTGTGCAGACTTCAGCTCTTCCAAGTCTATGATGTCAGGGAACTAGAATTAGTTTTCCCCATTAGAGAATACATCTGGCCTTGCATTACTGTACACTATCTTTTTAGTTTAGTTAAGGTATCTAGATTGTCTACTTTGACCTTAAATAATACTGCCTGATCTAGCAGATAAAGAAAACACTTGAACTGATTCTTGAACCACTCATAAGCCGAGCTATTAATCACTGGTCAGCCTAGATCACAGTCAGAAGGAGAGAAGTCATTTTAAAAAGAGTACAAATTAATGACAGGAATGCTGTCAGCAACTGTTTTGTTTCCAAAGTCACGCAAACTTTAGTATCTTCTTTTGGCTCATCACCTGTAACCTCTAAATGTCTTAGATTCATTACAAAATGGTTACATTTCCAAATCCTGATCTCATCTAAAGCATTTTCTTAATACTAGCCATTTGCAAGAGCAGAAACAGTAATTCAAGATTGATGTCATCCTCCCTACAGCCACTAGATAGCGTATCAACACCACGCACTTCTTAGAGGTACGCAACTTAAGTGTTTCATACATGGATTTCTTTATAGTATCAACCACTACTGTGAATACCAGCAAGGCCTGCTTCTCAGTCTTTTAATAACAGTATGTTGCCAATACAATGCTGTCTACTGCTAATTCATTGTCATTGCTTAGGGACTCAAACCTGATTGAAGTGACAGTACAGCAACCGGTGTAATACAGTCAGTAAAAAGAAGGTAACAGGAAGGCTTTATAAAGCAAGCACCAGGCCTGACTTGACTTCTTGACCATCACTAGTTGACCTACGAGAGGGACCACTGAGGTATGGACAGTAGTCTCAAACAACATGAAAGAATGTTAGGGGTTTTTAGTAGGACCGGAAGCCTTACTGTTTTTGCATCTCATGTTAGTAAGAATCTCTCGTTGTGAGGCATACTTACAGTGTGAGCTGGTCTTAAGCTTAACCTTTTGCTTTAAGTACAGCTTCTTACTTTCTTCTTCATCTCCTCCCGTGACACTGTCGCTGTCTGCCCACTGCATCACAAAACGATTCTAAGTTTTTAGCCAACAAATTAAAACAAGGATCATTACACACTTTAGTCCACATTATTTACTATCACCAAGAGTTTGTGCTCTAAATGTTTCATTGGCACAGATAGCTGTCTACACTGAATGGGATCTATTATAAGAGCAATTATTTATGCCTTACAGAAAGTTTAAGTTCAATTATGTTTTTTCTTCCTGCTCTTCATTCTAAATTCTGAAACATCCTAAATCAGAAGAGCTAATACATGCTCTAATTGTCACTACCTTCCTCAGCTGAGTGGCAGCTTTGCACTTAGGTAGAGGGCAGTGTAACATGTGACTCAAAGTATACTGTCATACATGACATTTTTCAAGAACTCATTTCTGCAGTGAACATAGTGTCAACCTCTGCCTCTTAATCCCACTGACTGACAGCAATAGATGTCAAGAAAGCAGATGTCAATAAACCCAGGGAACAGGTAGGGAAGATCTCATAGAAGGCAAACCTTGGGGAAAAACAAATTAAAGAGAGCTGTCAGTTCCTTCAACAGATGCTAATAAGAAATCAATAGCAAGCCATACCAGTTTTGAGGAAAGCAAGGAAATTCAGCACAAGTCTGCTAATTTATAACATTTTAATTGACCATAAGCAAGAGAGAGATATATCTGTAAAGAAGAAACTAGGTCAGCTGGTGGAGAGCCCAGCACAGTATGTCATCCATAAGTGTGTATGTATATATCAAAGAATCAGAGAATTGTAGAATGGCTTAGGTTAGAGGGGACCTTGAAGCTCATCTAGTTTTAACCTTCCTGCCATGGGCACGGCTGCCACCCACCAGCTCAGGCTGCCCAGCACCCCATCCAACCTTGGTTTAAACATCTCCAAGAAGGGGGCATCCACAATTCCTCTAGGCAATCCGTTTCATCATCTTGCTGCCCTCTGAGTGAAAAACCTCTTCCTAACATATGACCTAAATCTCCCTCTTTTAGTTTAGAACCATTTACTCTGTCCTATCACTACCAAGCCATGTAAGTCTCTCTCCTGCTTATAAGTTCTCTCCAAGCACTGGAAGGCTGCAGTGAGGTCTCCCTAGTGCCTTCTCCAAGCTCACAAGCCCAACTCCATCAATCTTTCTTTACAGGAGAGGTGCTCCAGCCCCCTGATCATCCTCGTGGTCCTCCTCTGGACCCGCTCCAACAGCTCCAAAACCTTCCTGTGCTGGAAGCCCTAAGCCTGCACACAGTGCTCCAGATGGTGCAAAGCAGAGGGACAAATCAGCTCCCGCCCCCTGCTAGCCCCCCCTCTTTTGATGCAGCCCAGGATACTGTTGACCTTCAGGGCTGCAAGAGCACCGATGGCTCATGTACAGCTTTTGTCCATCAGGTCCCCCAAGCCCTTCTCCACAGGGCTACTCCCTGAGTTCTTCTCCCAGTCTGTGCTCACAGATACGGTCAGTAAAGAAAGAGCTTTAGAAGTTTTTAAATTGCCTGGGCCCGATCAGCTTCAGTCTAGGAGTCTTAAAGAGGGTGAAGTAATGGCCATAAGTGTCATATAACTCAAATTTATTTATTTAATTTAGGATTTTTTTGCAAAGCCTTTGGAATACTTCCTCATAAACAGGCTGGTGAACTGTGATCTAAATGAAACTGGGAAGGGGCAGGAGGTCAAGTCTGGTTGGATGATAAAATTCACAGTATAATTAAAATGTAACGTATCAAAAAAGATGTGTTCTACAAGGAATTCAGTGGAGATTGGTCCTGTATCCGGTCTTATTTGATGTTTTCATTGAAGACATAGAAGATGAAAGTATGAAGAAGTGTAAAAGAAGTATGGCTACTAAACATACAAGTGGAGATATTATGAATGGCAGAATCAGAATTTAAAATGATATATATTTAAAGAAGTCATCTAAACCGGATGGAAGGTAATAGTGCAAAATGCCACACTTAAGCAGAAATAGTCATCTGCCTAGTTCATAAGATAAAAATCTCTGGTGGAACACAAGCTGAACATGAGTGGCAGAGCTGTGCTTTTGCATAAAACACAGATATCACACTGGGATGTCTAAGAGGGTCTTCAAGACGATGAATAGAGTCCCTGTGGTCTTATTTACGCTGGTGATGACTCAGCTGGAAGACAGTGTTCTGTTTTGTGCACTGCACTTCAGGAAAGACCTGAACTAGACAGTGAGAGACCAGAGGAGATCAACAGAAATGGACACAAGTCCAAAAAACATGAAAAAAAAACCTGCAAAATATTATTTTTTTCCTCCAAAGAAATAATGTTTGAAAGGAAAGATTAATGCCTTCAACTCACAATAGTGAAGTCAGTTGTTAAACTGTAGAGAACAGCTGGGAGGACAGTCTTGCTACACTCATTTCCCATGCTATATGACAGAGCAGCCTGCAACCAGGAATCTCCTGCTCGGTTTTGGCAGAGTGTGCCCACTGCCACAGCGTCCAAGGGCAAAGCCTGCCAAGTTTCTACTGAGCGCATTCAAGGTGTGATTGTCAAGAGCCAGACGTGGACGCTTTGAATCAGGAAGAGGTGGGGATGGAAACATAGCCATGACTCTAAGATAATGTTTCACTTAGGTTTCCAGCCCTAGCTCCTAAGCACAAAGATACTAAAGCTGCTTCTTAGAAAAGAAAATAAATAAAATAAAAAGGGGTATTGAGAGCTGTTTTAAATGACAAAGCAAACTCCTAGCCCTGTTTTTTGCAAACAGTCAACTATTTTTGCTGAGACTGAGAATAGAGCGCAAGAACATCCACACTGAGTTAAAGCAAAGGTTCATTTAGCTCAACAGCTTGTCTCAGTAGTGGCCAAGAACAGATGCTGATGGAATAATAAAGAACAGAGAAAGCATATGGTTATGCTTCTCACAAATACATTCACAGGTTCCAACAATTTGTGGCTCAGGGACTTAACTTCAACAACAACAAGAAACCACTAAAGTCAAAAAGATCAAGGCTTAAATGTTAAAGTCAGGCAACACTACTAACTGCAAACAAGGTCTTATGGAACATGGGCAATGTCCCACAGTCAGTGGTATGTACTGGGCAGACTTTACTGTTGACATTGCTAAGCCATGACCTTCAGTGTAAGCTAAGTGCATGATGCAGCAGTGATCCCAGAGAACCACATTAATGCAGTGGTGTAGCACAACAATACTGTTTCTAGATCTCACATGCTTCTTATCTAACTGGAAGCTTTCAAAATTGTCTAATGGTTCGGTTTACTTCTGGTTTTGGTCACACTTCCAGAACCACATTTTAAAACTACCCAATTTTGAGAAAGCAAAAGCATGAATTTCGAAATAAATCCTCTTTAAGAAACACAACAATATGCCGCAGAACTTATTTGGTCATAGAACAGAAATAAGCCACAAACACAAAAATATTGACTTAAGTGTCATCGTCCGTGGCTCGCAGCCATTGGAGAGTGACATACTGGCACCAATCATGGCAGGTATGATGTTTTGTTCCAGGAAAAAGAACTGAGATGGTAGAAATAAGATGTGAACGCCAGTCCCTTTGGGAGATGTCTTCAGGGACTTTGCAGAAGTAACTGTAAAACCACACCATCAGCCTCAGCATGGAGTGGAATGGCAGTCAGGAAATGCACTGGTGAGGATGTTAGGTAGCAGGGCATGCATTTAGGACTGGTCTAAGAGAAGGAATGTGTATGTTTAGGACGCATGCAGAGTTGGTTAGAAACCTCACATTTACCATCGTAAATTTAAGAACACGCTGGCACTGACTAGTGAAGTTAAGATCTCCAAAGAACACATAACACGTATACATACACCAAGGCGGAAACCACTTTCAGTAACCAAATAATTCTGTCACCAGACAGCCTAAAACTACTCAAAGGCACCATTTCTGGCCAAGACCAACAGATTTACATTTTTTTTTGAAAGTCTGGGCAAATGAATTTTCAGGATATGACAAGTCAAAAAGTCTTTAGGAAAATCTCCAAGCAGATGATCTCATTTTTTAGCTGTCATATCTCTTAAACACCTTGACCAGTTTCCTTCAACTCTTCCAAAATATTTGTCCCAGAATAAGATTATGCCTGTGAAGTTGTAGGTGTATAGGGCTAATTTTGGCAGAGACAGGAATAGGAATAAAACCAAGTTTATAATGGAAACTTAAGGACATCTGCAGTTTACTGAATACTGTTCACTGTGATCTATATAACGCATGATCATTGCAGCAAAAATATAAAGTGCTTTTATTATCAATGAGGGAAAAGACCACTTCCCCCATGTGACGTCCTACCTATGAGATTAAAAGTCCTGGCAGGTCATGCAAATATTTTTGCTTCCTCCCACTAAAATGTTTATAAGATCCAGATTCATTTCCTATGGTCTGGCTTCAGGATTTCTGCAGGGACTGTTAGACCATGTTGGTAGTGCAGAATGATGACAAGTTCTGACTGCAGATATGTCTCTACCACAGGCCTTATTAAAATTGCAACATGTCGTTGAGATACCCAACCACCCTTAAATTAGTCAGCTAAGATACTGCTAACACCACACCAACAGCATTACAGAACAAAGCACAGCAGCAAAACCCAGTATAAACACTGAGGAAAGTAATTTTTGCAGGCCATGCTGAACACGGTGTTCCTGGGACAATGTTACTAATTGGACCCAGAGTAGCTAGTTTAATGGTGATTTCGGTATGCAAGAGCAAGCTGCACACCATCTGAACACAGCACTCACGGCTTTTGCTGAGATCTGGAAGTTTTCTAACTTGTGCAATGGCTAAGGGAGAACTCCTCTAAGGAGTTTAACACAAGCTGTCTCAGATTCCTGTGGACGTTAAAGGTCCTTCCTGGGGGCTTGTAAAGCTCTGTCTAATAAAAACAGTTTAGGGAAAGAGAAAGGTGTGTGTCAGCTGCAGATCAGAGAGCACATTTCCTCCAGAGTACAGTTGAGCTCCATCTGCAGATATTGCTCCCAGAAACAGCACATCACCCTCAAAATTATTCTGTGCCTACTGAATTCGATGCCACTGCTAACCCGCATCTAAAGCATCTATGCCAGCCACTGCTGACCCGCATCTATGCCACTCATTGCTGGTCATCTAAAAGCTTCTCAACATAAGAACCTAATCCAGAGGCAAATCAGCACAGCCTGAAAGCTCTTCTTGCTGGCATTACCAGTATTGATTGAAAGTGGAGGAGAAGAACAGTTCCCTTGGACCAGATACAATTATTCCTAAACGCTATGGAGCTCACTCATCTCATAAGCTAGCAACTTCAGTCTGGTACTCAGATCAGCACAGAGATCTGACAATCTATCCTGATATCACTTGACGAGGAATGTTGGTCAGGAATACAACAAACGGACAAGAGTGGATAAGGTAAGGGATAAGACAAAGAGCTGTATGGAGTTGTGCACACCCAAACCCAGGATGTGCTCAACTGTAGATGCCACCCTCCCAAATTCTACTCCCTATTAGTGTAATCTCAGTCTGCTTGAAGCAACTTTTGTCAATACATCACAGGTTTCAATAATGGACAAACTATATTACGACACCAAAGTACAGCCTCAGAAGGTTGGTCATTTGTGAAAAGGTTAAAAGAAAGGTCAAAAATATCTACCAAGATGAGAGACCTGGATATGAAACCTCTTGCACCCAGGCTGTTTAGCTGCTGTTCCATCTTCAGGTTGAGCACTGACCACTAGGGAGCAGATGTGTCTCCTGATGACTCAAGAAAAGACAAATGTATTGTTAATCTCTGAAAAATTGTGTCTGAGTGACTTTTCACTGATACATAAGCTTGGAAATTCCATGAATATTCATTTCGTCCCTTCCACACACAGAAATTCAGTTTGTGGTGACATATGGCAGGGGAAATTTCAGCTCAAGGAGCTGAAGCCTGGCAAAATCATGAACAATCAGAAACAAGGCCTTCTAATGGAAACTGTTACACAGCCGTAGCTATTGGGCCACTGTCATCTTCACAGCCAGAGAGTGATTTAATCCGCCCGTTATGAGAGCACTGGGAGTGATGAATAGGTCTTTGTATTCATTCTCAGCAAGTACGTACCCAGAATGACACGATGTGGGCTTTTTTAGTCTGCTAGTCTGACGGATCCTTAAAGAGCCAGAAGTCTACACAACATGGCTATCCAAAGCAGTGCCACAAGATATCGCCCACATTCAGAAAGATGGTTTCCAGGGTGGCTGATTGCATCCCACATCCACAACTTCATTACCTATGCAACTTATGAACAATGAAGCCCAGTTTAGGGCTCAGACAAAGCTACTCATGCTGGTCACACTTCTTCTAACCAGGATGGCATGGGGACATAGCTGCAGCTTGTCTGTGGCTGCCAGCACAAGAACAAGCACAACCACAGGGCTCCTCCACAGAACCGTGCTGCTTAGACCTACGAGGGCTGACCTGGATGACACGCTACCTACCCTACAACACTTGGGTCCAAGATCATGCACATCTTCTAAACCCAGCTGTGTTGCAAGTGGTGCGAATTCCATTTCATTTTGGCACCACCCCCAAAGAAGTTTTCTGCCATTCAGATGAACATGGCCTATTTATTTTTCTCTTACATTTGTGATGAGTTATTTATTAGCTCTTAATCCCAATGTGGACAAAGTGCTCAGACTTCATTAAGTTAGACTTCAGTCAGAAGCTAAACACCATGAATGATGATTTTCCTCCCTCTCTGTTTCCTGAGCTGTCCTTCTACATGCATACTCTTGAGACTTAAGGGTGAGCTGATCTTGGGGGAGGACACAGCAGAGAACAGATTTGTGTGGGCTGACTGTGTTGGTGGTGTTGGATTTGAAAGGGGCAGGGCACAGCTGACTCCTCTACATCTGAGCTACAGAAACTAGATTTTACAGCCAGGGCACAAAGACTTGGCTTCTTGCTGTGCTGATGGTGTCTTGCCCCAGCAGAGTATGCTGCCACAATCAGAGAAAGCTGGGAAATATTTCTCTGTCCCTTTTTTTCCAAGTCACAGGTAGGTTTTTAGGGAACACCTTTCTTTCATTCCCAGAAAGCAGTTGGGCCCAAGACCCTATGCATCTCTACTCTGGAGTATCATGAAAGGCTTGAACAGTGTTGCCTGTTACTACCAGAAAGCACATTGTTCACCAAGGTGCAGAACTGCCAGGGCTCGTTTCTAACTTTTAATTTATCTGGCAATTGGCTAGGAAACTTGAAGTGCCGACAAGCCACAGACTACAGGTAGATACTTAAATCCATCCCTACTCAATGAAATGACAGGAATGATGTACTTAAAGCTAAGAGTGTGCTTGAGTGCTTCACTGAAAAGTATAAACTGAGGTAGTTAGTTGAGGATAAGAGAAGGAGAGTTGGGAACATTCACCCTACAGTCATTAGTTCAGAAGGTGCAAGATGGGCTCTAATGTTCATCATGAGTGAAGCCAGATGCATTTGGGAACCAACTAAGGAGAAAATAGACTGGGACACATAACAGCTGCAGCATTTCCCATTTAAATAGTGCAGAGAATGATCAAGCATGCTGTACCTGTGAAGATACAAGTCACTTCACGCAGTTAATAGGTTCACTGAACAACCACCAAGCTACATAATTAGATTGAAAGTACCAGCTTCTCAGTCTATTCTTTCCTTTTGATAGACGTCTCCCAGAAGTCAAGCATGATTTTCACAAGGCGAGATAATAAGCTGTCTGTTGTAGGAAGCCTGGAGTGAACCACGCAGAAAATCAACCCAGTCTGAAAACAAGAAACATGTCAAAATGCAAAATCAGTTACTTTAAAAATAAAAAGAGAGAATGATTCAAACAAGCAAGTTTGGCTTCTAGGTACTATTCTAAGTCATCAACAAAATGGGAAAATAATGATATGAAACTTGCTGAAATTTACTCTTGATATGTATTTGCCAGTGTCATTGCTTGCTTTCCAGGCTACACAATTTCATCTCCAGCAGACATCAAGTTAGAGAGAGAAAGGAGAAAGGGAAGTATCACAGAACAGTGAAGGGACAGGAGACTAAGGAAGAACCAGTATATGTTATATTGTATATAGCATACATATTTTGACTTTCACTAAATGTTTGTTTATTTGCATATTTCCTTCCAAAAGTGGCTGGGAAAACTTAGGTCATCATCTTGTTGCACGAGTACAGGATGTCTTCTTGTACAGAAGACACCTAAGAAAATTCATGTAACCCATTGCCAGGGCATTGCGTAGACCATGGGCCATGGGAACGGGCCATAGGAATGTGGGTGAGCTCAGCTCAGTGGGGTCTAGGGCTGGGCAGGGATGTGGGAAACTGAAGCCCAGTTCAGCTGTGGCCACACTGGGTCAGAAGCTGATGGCTCTGGGGTTGAGGTGGGGCCCACACCAGTTGGGGTTGGGGTGGGGAGTAGGCAGCAACATCAGGGCCCAGTAGTACTCCCAGTGCTTTGGCAGCCATAGCACAAGTGCCTACTTGATGACACAATTTGTAGAGACAGTGGAAGGCTGTGCTGTCTCCAGCTGTTTGGCAGCAAATCCAGCAGTGCCAGTGAAGAGAAAATGCAAACTCCCTTGATCTACCTGGTAGGGCTGTCCCAAGCAGGGAGACATTATCTGCAAAGCTGACGTTAACCCAGCACCTCCACTCCTAGCAACAGAAAACAGTTCTTTCATGCCCTTAGTTGAAGAAAGGCATTCTCATCAGCCTCTGCTGCTTCATTCCCATCCCACTCTGGGACTGGCTGTGATGGTTGTTCCCACGAGAGGAAAGGAAGAGGTTGGACACCTGAGGCTATTGTTGCTTCCTCAGCAAAACAGTTACCTCAAAGATCAGAAAGCTGAGTTTACTCAGGTGGAATATTCTACATGAAGCCTTCATGGTATTTTTCTTCAGCAGCGAGAGTCAAAAATTTGTCAGTGAGTGACAGTTTGGGTTGCTGGGCTTTAGTGGTTCTTATTTTTCTCCCCTCAGTGATTTGTGCCAACTGTTACTTCATGCATATGGAATACACAGCTTCTAGCCTTTCCTTGCTGGTGTGAAGTAAGAGTTTGGCACGTGTTGAAAACAACAAGTAGAAATTAACTTGCTCTCTCCCATCCTCAGTGTCAATAACTGCCAGTAATTATTCAGAGTATTAAACACAGCCATCTTGCCGTCACCTTAATTCTCCACATTAAAAAGGGATTATATAACAAATTAGTCTGATTTAGTCTATCTTCCAGGGACTTACTCAGTGGTTCACTCTTCTTTATTAAATTAACAGTTGAAGAAGCTTTGGCTTACACATACGCTATGAAATCCTTCCCAAGTTCAGACCACCGATGCTAGGGATTGCTCAAGTGCTTACTGCTCTGGAACCACCTCCTTGGTATTTGCAGAGCCTGAACTCCAGCTGACCCACCACACAGAGAAAACACACTGGTAGACACTTGTAATCTGATCTTTTGACATTCGCCTTCCAATTTAGAATAAGTGATCCCCAGTCCTCTGGGGTCTTAGAGACTCTCAACTCTTTCCTGTGCTTGTTTAAATATAAATTGGAGTTCAGACTTGGGGTATGTGACAATGGAGTCTCTACTAATTCTCTCTCTTGTGATGGCTTAGTGAGAAGTAGCAGTTGCAAGGCACAGATAGGTCCCTTTCCACCAGATGTGTGAGGACATCTCCATTGCATTCAGCGGTGGAAATGTCTGCTCAACAGAAGGAAAAGTTGCAAACGCACAGGCTGTCTTATTCCTCCTCAGCTTAATGAAGTCTAATGATGGTTAGTCATATGAAAGCCTGACGCAATGCCCACTGCAGCCAAAGGCTGTTTTTCTTCTGGTTTTATAGACTTTGGATCATTGCCTTGCTCAAAACACTAAACCTGTGAGTATTTCAACCTTTAGGGTCAAAAATCATTATTTTCTACATTCTTTGCCTCTATTTGTAATGAACTCATGTCACCACAACAATGCTGGATTTGATGGTAAGCATACCTGTGAAACAGTACAGAAATGACCATTTTCTTCTGTTTTTCTTTCTTTCCTTCCCTTCTATTCTATCACTTGCTCCTTTGAGGGTAAAGAAGCAATTGCTTCAGATGAGTCCTTCTCATACTCTTCGCTTGCAAAAGGTGTTGGCCTGAAACTTGGGCAGACCAAGTTAACCCATTAATCAGCTTTCATTTCATTTCCTTTTCCACATGCAGTCACCTCACAATCTGTTAACTCACATTGCTCTGGGAAAGCTCAGTTAAAGAAAATGAAATAATTTTCTTTCGGTTCTACCAGTTCCCTCATGATCTGCAAACCATGGTTGAGAAGAATTGACTTTATCCAGCTGCACACATGACCACTAATGTTCAGCTGACACTGATGTTCTTCTGAAACTGTCTTTTTGAGGAGTGAATCCATGTGTATGTTTGTTTCTTCCCTTTTTTCTTTTTTTTTAAATGAAAATCTGATTTTGTCAGATGCTTTGTTATATTCCCAACAACCTCTGACTTAAGAACTGCTGAGCATTCTCATAGGAGGAACATATTGTTCCATACCTCAATTTTCATCAGTCAAAGGATTTAAAGTCACCCAATTGAATGGTCCTACAATTGCATACAATTATTCAACAATTTAGTAGTATTTCATCTAAAGTTGTTTACAGTAAGTAAAAACTA
This sequence comes from Excalfactoria chinensis, assembly GCF_039878825.1. Lineage (NCBI taxonomy): Eukaryota > Metazoa > Chordata > Aves > Galliformes > Phasianidae > Excalfactoria > Excalfactoria chinensis. The sequence goes on from NC_092827.1 coordinate 79,829,838, forward strand.
CATGCAAGCATGCAATTTGAGATCGGAACTCCGTGTATGTGCCTAAGGAATGATGGTTTAATGCAGATAGGCTGGAAAAGTCAAAATCAAAAGACAGCCCAACTCTTAAGTGACAAAGCACATGGGAAGCAATAGTGGTTTCTACTGCCTGTGGGGATCTCCACACCCAGAAAATGAAGAACTTGCAGTAATTGTCCTTCCAACCAGACTGTTACGCATGATGTGGAAACAGCTTCTTTCAAAACCTCTCACACCGAAACCCAAAAACCTCTACCCACTCAAAAGGGACGTATAAATAAACAGGAAGTCTTACAGAAATGGACAGGAATAAAGAATTTACTTCTGTAGGAACGGATTTCTAAAGATATTAAACCAATGACTCAGTATTTCAATAACATAATTTCCTCCCTCAATTTTTACATCAGGATTTTAAACATCTCCAATTCTGCAGACGGCCTTAATGTGGTCTATACATACAACAACCCATCAGTGATGTGAACTACATGCTGCCTTGTGCTGATATGAACAGCTTTTGTTCAAAGCGCATTGGCTGATGCTTTTCCATATAGTACTATTGTTTTGGTCACCACTGTCAGGCAATATTCTAATACTAAAATATACTACAAATATTACATGAAAAATGTCTCCTGTTCTATAAAATGCACTAGTGTAAAAATGAAGTTCTTTTGGAATCCTAATAACAAAACAACCAGACATTGGCAGTTGTGATAAAATGTTTGTGACCTTCATTTTCAGTCCAGCAGCATGGCCAGGATGGAATTACACTAGCAAGTTCACACTCACCAGAAACTTCATCCCCTCTGGTACAGTTGCATGGAATTCGGAACATCACAGAACGCTTCAGGCCTCTCTGAGCAGTGGTCACCCAGCATCACAACATTTTGCAAACCGGAAAAGCAAACAGCAACTTAAGGAAATTATTGTAGTTGTTTTTGTTTTGACAGAGCGACAGACAAGAATACATAAACATTGCAAAGGGAGAGACTAAGTCAAGCAGCTAGGCATTAGTATATCTGCCACAGAGAGATTTCCTACCCCATTCTTAAACAAAAAAGAAAACAAACCAACAAAGCCCCAGAATGTGCTTCTATCCACTCAGATTAATTTTATAATATTTTGCTTTCAAAAGGAGAGGAAGAAGGAACTGGGAACCAAAAAAGGAAGAGGTAAACCCCATCCTAAAGCTTTGAGGGACATGTTGTTCAGTGAGGCATGCATTCACAGAGGTTTCAGGGAGTTCCTCACATTAATCCCACTGACAGTTATCAAGGTTTGTGCTGCTGAGCTTCTGAGCCTGTATCTACAGAAGTGCTACCAAACACAAGCAATGCCTGCAGCCAGAATAGAACAACAGCACTGGAGTACATAGCAATAAAACTAAGGGGAATGACAAGCAGTTTTAAGAGAAATGTATTTGGGAAGAAGATGGGCCACGTGAAATGGAAGTACAAAAGTCCAATGCCAAAGTAATGAAAGACTCGCTCAGAAGTGTCTCCTCCGCAGCAAAGTATTCCTGTTGCCTAACTTCACTGACAACACCATTTCCATAGGAACTGGAATCTGATCTGACATCTAGTTTACAGAAAGTTATCAAAGTTATTTACTGTAACAACACACTAACAATGATGTACTATGGATTTTACAAGAGTCTTTTATTTTTTGCACAGAAGTCAATAATGTTGTGCCAGCAGAAATTTTGGCTTTATTTTCACATAAAATATTTTATCCTAAAAAGCAATAGAAACCCTAATCAGACTGCATCATTCTATATTGCTACAAACTGCAATTAATCTGCTCAGATGGAAAAACCATACCAGTTTTTGACTGAAAGGCATATCATTAAGTTTCTGAGTTGTTTACGTGTAATGCAACATGGCAGGAATTTGTGCAGAGATGAGAGACAAGTTGCTATTTGAGATTAACTGTTTGGAATCCTGTCTGTAGCAGCTTGCAGTCTGCAGGGAATTGGCAGGGCTGACTGGGGGTATTGGTATGTCTATAGGTTCTGTGAGAGGGTTTCTCATATTCAGTTGTCTTGGAGAAACGCTTGGTGAAAAGTCACTGCACCTTTGGGTGCTCATGTCTAGGGAGAGAGGGAGACTGCGCTAACACCCTTGGCTTCTTAACAAGACTAAGTAGCAAATCTAAAGTATGGAAATATATGGATATTATTAAGGAGGAGAGCACAAAAGTAACATGTTTTGTACCTTTCATGTGAAGCATAGCCCTTTGATCCTACAGTCCCTTCCAATGGGATGCCAAGGAGATGATGGAGCCTGCGGAATGGCTGGACACAGCAGCAGTGGCTGGGCACAGTGCAGTCGCATGTGTGATCACAGGAGATGCTGTGCAGAAAGGAGACAGAAAGGAGATTGGATGAGTGCAGAAGATCTGCAGAACTGCTTCTATAGCAGCTTGTTGGTGTTAGGATGGTTTTATAGAGTTAAGGCGAGCTCAGACCTGGACTGAATTAGTGTAGATATATCCCATTCCAGGAAAGCTCCTTCAGTTGTGCAATGTCTGATCTCCTTAGCCTATGGGTTAGATAGGCAGGAAGGCAGGCAGGTGGGAAGTCTTCTGTATCCAAAAGACGAGACTAATCAGATTTACATAAGATTACATTGGAAAACACGAACCATGAAAACTCAGGGAACAGTTTTAAAAACCTCACAGCTGGCACCTTTCAGACCATCTAATGATCTGGGGAAGAAGGAGAAGATTGGGAATAAGATTTTTGAATGTCTGAGATAGGGTCTGGGCCAAAAATGATTGGTGATCTTCTATGCCAATTCAGGACACCTCAAATAAGGAGCATCAGGGATCAGAGGGTAAGCACACAGTGTTTTCTGTCACTTCACAACGTTCCATCTCAGCATTTGAAACACTGAGGACCCCTAAATCACCAGGCACTCAGAAAATCTTGATTTAAAACTTTTTTTGATGGAGAAGAAATTTCCTCCAGCACATTTCCTCTCTGTCATCTGGGAAAGCGTGTTTGATGATGGGAAAAGGAGGAAAATTAATTAAACTAGTAAAAAGGCAACTGGAAAAACTGAATTAATTCTCAGCTGTTCATGGGCAAGTGTGGACACACAGAACCGCAGCAGCCTTGGTGTCCCTCAGTTAGATAGTTACATCATGGGAGACTGAAAGCACCTCTGCAGTGATAGCGAGATGATTGTCTTCACCACGTCTCAAACACTGAAGGAAGACAGGACTGGGTAAAGCCAGTGGAAAATTATTAATAAAAGAGGTGTTTTATGTGCTACTCTTGTTTCTCTTTCTGAGTAATTCTTCTTGTTTGAGTGGTCTGAGTTACAGCAGCTGGATCTGTAAGTATTAATATTGCATTTCTAGCCTTCATGCTTGCTTTGAAGCTTGAGTACACTAAGTGAAGACTGGTGGATTTATAAGGCATATTTAAGCTAGTCTGTAGAAACAATTTGTGAGACTCAGAACCCCTGGCAAGCATCTGCATCTGTTCTGTTTACTCAGATAATACAAGAAAGGCCTCACTACTCAAACACAGCATAGATAAGTTTTTAAATTAGATTGTTCAGCCCAAGCATTTAAGCTGGCTGTGATTATATATTGGTTATTTTACTAATGAAGGCAGTTACCTCTCTAATGGGACTCAGATGAGGATATTCCTGCTAGTAATGGGAAAAAAAAATCATGTTTATAATTCTTGATTCTCAGCGTCTCCTCTCTCCGCCCCATGTATCCAAAATAGCTGAAATCTGATGGCTTCTAAAAATATAACATCTAAAATGGTCCCTTTTTGAAACAACAACACAAATGATAATAATAATAATAATAAAAATCAGACCATACACAATACTATGAGAATCACAAATAGGTTGATACAGTAATGGAATATGAGTACACTGAACCGAAGCTATCTATCCCATGTTAATTATATTGCTTTTTCCCTTAGGAGACAGTGTTGGATGTATGGCAAAAAACAAACTGCTGAGAATTAAAATGTGCTTTCAGAACTGGAATCTTGTTAGTGTCTGCTTAACGTTCAGCCTTTCACTCATAAGCTGGGAAGAAACAGCAGTTCATTTAAGAAACACCATGTCTCTGCCAGGCAATGCACGACAGGAGTAATCAAACAGTCTGCAAACATTGCACAAACATGCACTTCTTCATGCCAAGACAAAAAAAAATGTGATTTTGGGGCACAAACATACAAGCAGCTGCTGCAGCAATCTGAGGTGCTACTGTTACCTCCAAACTCTCTCCTATGCTATGGAGATGAAAAGGAAAGATACCATTCTGTATTTTGAATACCCAGAAATACAGACTTTTGTCCAGGTAAAAGTACATCTGCACTTTGCTGTTGGCACTTGTCCAGCTAGTTAATGAGAGGTCTACTTCTAAAAGTAGTAGTTCTTTAACTGAAGAATACTTTAGTTAAAGGAAGCCATTGTATATACATTATGTTGTTAACAAAACACGTGCACTGAACCTAACTCTTGAAGATGTTGCTCTTAACTTTGTAAAGCTGTGTAACACATCAGAGTCCCAGTCATAATGTTGTACCAACTATAGACATCTGTGACCACATCCCCACACAAAGCAGATGAAGCACCAGAAATATTCCTGCTCCGAAGAACACTGATACAAGCAGCAAACCAGCAGCTCCTCCACTGCAACTCAAAGCCTACCATTGCAAAGAAGCAGCAGCAGACAACTCTGTCCCCAGGGTAACCCTCAAGAGCAGGGTGTAGCTCTGAGCAGTTGCTTTGATCCATTTGGCTGCCATTTGCTTGAAGCTTTTGTCCTGCAGGCTAAGGTTCAGCTAGGAGGCTGGGGGCTTTAAAAGACTGGGTTAGAGCTTTCGTGAAAAAGCAGTTTTCAAGGGAATCAATCTCCTGCCCTGGTCCAAAGCATCATGAAAGTGTCAAAGGAACCAGGTGCCAGTGCTGGAGAGGATAAATATACTAGCATTTATTTGTATGAGTCAGCAAATCATTTCTGTCTTGAAGAAATGAAAGTTTTGCAGCTGCCAGATCCCTGTAAAATTTGACATACTGTCATGAAATATGCTGAATTTTTCAGTCACTCCAGCTTAGTCGTGAGTCAGAGTTTCACACTGACCAATCCTCTCCAAAAACAACCCAATAACTGATAAGACATCTTTAGCATTGCAGCCTGTGCTTGTTGCCCCTTGTCCTATCATTGTGCTCCTCCCAAAAGATTCTGGTACCATCTTTGTACATGGGCTTGTTCTTCTAGCAGTTTCCTTGCATTCTCTATCCCCAGACAAACTATAGCATCTCCAAAATGTTCAGTCAGGATGATCAAGTTTCTCCTCATTACCATTCTCCTTCCTGATCTGCAGTCTTCCCTCATCCCCCACTGCAGCCACTCTCACTTCACTAAGTCGACTGCACAGAAGTTCTGCCATCTGAGTTCATTCCCGAAACAGACTTCATTCTTTCAAACAAGCCAGGAAATCAACGATGTCCTACAACTAGGCAAGCTTTTCTGGAAGAAATGCACTTACCAGTCATTTGACTAGTGGGATCCAAATTTCCATGAGACAGAAAGCTCAGACCAAACTTGGTTAATTCTTCAGCAGAAGACATATTGCTTACTGTTCTCTCCTCCAGACATTTCAAAGGCATATTGCTTGCTGTTCTCTCCTCCAGACATTTCAAATTCACTCTTTTGTCTTTTGCTTTCTCTGTTAGCAGTTCCTCAGCCTGTTTCCTAGGCAGCTTGTGCCAGTGGGAATCATTTCTGCAATGCCAATGCTCCTTTCATGAGCCTGCCTTGGCTCAAGGCAAAAGAGTATGAGCCTATTCAAAACTGAAATGCTATTCTGCACCAGATTAGATCAACAAGGTATAAATATTCTCATGTCTTGTTGTCTTTCAACAAAATATGAGACTCCTACCCATTTCTTCTCCTTATAAAAAGGCATACGAATGAAAGGAAATGTAAGCATGCCTGGCGATATGAAAGAGCTACAGAACATTCTCAGTGTTCTGCTTATTGACACTCTAGTTTTCGTCAGTTATAAATTCCCCAATGGGTTCATCTGTTTGTATCAGGGTTTTTTTTTTTCTATGGTGGAGCTAGTAGGCTGAAATTTGTACATCCTGAGGGGAAAAGATACTACAGTGATTTATTATGTGACCAAAATGTCATGTATGACACGTTCAGGCCTAGTGGAGACATCAACACGGCACAAGATAAGCAGCACCTACCTAAAGAGCTGCTCCTAATCACTTAATCACAGGTTTATTCTGTTTCTCTGAGCCACTAAGCTTAGGTTCACTTAACCCATCACATTTTACACAATGCCTTCATATTTCAGTAATAAAATTTCAGTATCTGAAGATGGAATTTTCCACAGTGAAGTTTTCAGGACTATCCTAAATGATACTTGGATCCCAGAATGGAAAGGCTTGTATACTTTCATTAGATAAATAGTTGAAGTACATTTTCTATATCATTCTTGCAGCTAGGAGTTGATGGCAGTAATCAACCAGCTTATTATTATTGGAACTAATAATTCTGGCAATAAGACAAATCTTGCATTACAGCCTTGAGGGTGCTTCCATGCCACAGAAGATCTGGAAAGCATTTGAGTGACTTTACTATATTTCCACACAGCTCCAGAGAGAAGATAGCACGGAACCTCCACAACCTTTTGAAAGAGCATAGTGTATTTCCCATACTTGGCAGCTCAAACCTATGAGGCTTCATAGTCAAAGCCACAGTTCATCCCAAGTCATAAAATAATCACAAGGCACTCTATGCTGATATCAGGGTCCTGTTTCTCACATAAATTTTGGCTGACGACTGGCGTAGAGGCACAGGAATAAAACAAAGCTCACAGAGCATTACAGAAATCTAATCTGAAGTTTTTCATATTTCAGTGAAGCCTAAGGCCGTTTATATGCTTTACTGAACACACAGAGTTCAGAGATTTTATATTGGAAAAGTGCATGGAAACCAGCAAGACCTAAAGCATCAGCTCACCATTAGCAACTTCTCAAAATCTCACAAAGGACTGAGGATCACATACCTGGTCCAGTACCTCCTAAGGTGCTTTGAAGATGATGATCTCCAGCATTGGATGACAAGACTGAATCACAGTCTCAGCTCAAGACGACTCAGCCTTAGTTCAGTCTGAGCTCATGTAGCAAATGCCAGAACCATTTGGAAAGGCCAAGATCCCTGCAAGATGGAACACAGTTAATTCTTTCTGCCAAACGTTGTCACCACAAGCTCAAGGAGGATAGCTGAAAACCATACAAAGTTCCAGCAGTCTGCCATGCTACATGGTGAGCCTCCCCTTGGGAGGACTCTGTGCAGGAGGCCCACCCCACTGATATCCTCAGAGAGTATCCACTGGTCATCATGAAGCTATTGCAGCACAACCTGGTGGCCGCTTGGCCTTGCGGCACTCTGGATGAACTTCAAATAGCCATGTGAACAAGCTATTGACTCCATGCTTTATCATGAGCAGAGTGTCCAGAAAGATCTGAGATTATGTGCTCCAGCTTCAGATTAAAACTAGGTAGCTTTCTTCCTCCTAATTCTCATACTGGCTCTAGATTGTCACTGCTATGACAATTAGAAAAGCTCTGACTGGCTTTTACATTCTTTGCTTAAAAAATTTATCTTCCTCAGAGATTAGCTAACATCTCTAAGATCAAATGCTCTTTCAGAGGGTGAGTGGCCTTAAATTGGGCAGCCAGTCCTATTCTTCTCACCTTGCTGAAGGCAGACTAGTGTCCCATGGCTTTCTTGATCTGTGATACTGATTCTGGATCTGACTGCTGTCCTCCCTGGAGCAGACATCCCTTCAGGAGAAAGAGATTCAAAGCATGAGGTTACAGTGTTAGCAAAGGACAAGGTCTTCCTTTCCCCCAGCCCCATTAGATGAAGATGCTCATAGCCGTGCTGTGATGTTGTGCTGGTGACGCTTCTCCCGCTCACTGAGGAGCACTGCTCTTCCTTGGATTCTTGCCTAAGTAGAAGACGCATCAGCAATTGTTGTGACATACTGAGAGAAAATTATTATTATTCCTTTTATATTACACACATCAATATAACACAGACTTGCAGCAACCAGATTAGAAAGCAACAGAAAATTCTGCAGAAGATGAAGAGGAAAAACCCTCAAATTATAAATGAAATAAGCCGTTTCCTCCAGTCTTGCTTTTAAGCCAACAAATATATTAAAACACGTTTTTAACTGCTAAGTATTGGCAAGCATAGCCCATCTTAGACCAATCACGGGGTAATAAAATAGCAGCCATAAAAAACAGATTGGATACTATGAGATAAACTCCAGCACATCAATTTACAAGATTAATAACCGCCAGAATAATTGCAATTCATTTAGGAGCTGGAATCAGATCATAAATCACTCCCAACAATGTGTTAAATAACAAGCACCGATTTTCATACAGAACCGCTGAGTATGGCATTAGTAATGTAAGCAGGGTTACAAATACAGATGCTTATCTCCTAGTATTGCTCACAGTATTATTTACACATCTTGCCCACATTTTGCCCTAACATTTTGCCCCCAGTGATGTCAAATACCAAAGTATTTATTCCCAGCTGGCATATTATTTCTTTTGGATTTCCATGTAGCTACTTTGCTTATTATTCAATGGACTTGTGCCATATGTTTGCCCAGAAATCATATACATGCTTAGCAGACCTTCACTGAGTAATCTTAGAAAAAGAAGGATTTTGCAGGCTGCAGCAGTGATTTTCTGTGATGGCAGAACTGCTGCTAAACACCACTGACTATTGTGACCATAAAGAGAAACACCTGATTCTTGTTTGCAGACTGTTTCTATAAGACCCTAATACACGTAATTGTAAAGGACAACCATGATTAAAGCTTTCAAGTGCAAAAGAATTTGTGCTCACAACCTGCTATGGAAAAGGGCCACTTAGGATTTGCGACAAAGGGACACATTTCTAACTGCCTGTGATGGCCTTCTTCTCATGAGTAGAGCTGGTGAGAACAAGGCAAAAAGGCATGCCCATCTCCCCCTATTCTTCCTGTGCTTGTTCATGGCAAGTACAGCATAATGACATCCTGCCTCTCTCCTGTCTCTCTACCCAATACAGATAGCCTTACTGACTTCTCTGTGCCTCTGGATATGACTTTGGGAAATAATGTAGAAATCAACTCTGTCATTATATTCACCTTGAGAAGAAAAGCACATCCTTCCTCCCTCTCATCTGACATAATCCTCATGTAGGATAGGGCTAAGGTTTAGTGGAATTCCAGTGCCTCTGCATTTGAGATAATTGCTTCAAAAAAAAAAAGGAGTCCCATAACACATGCAATATTTGCAGACTGTGGGAGATTTTCTTCAGCTTCACTGAGCTTTGGACCAAGCTTCACATCGTCTTAAACTTCCCATGGTCTCAAACCACATCATTATTGGACTCTCTGCAAGACTGAATGGGACCTAGCAAGGCTCCCCTAAGCACAACTTCAATTAGCTCCATCTCCCTAATTCAACAGCTGATCTAATGATGTTTTGAGCGAGGCCTATTCCACATTTGCTCATCAATAATATATCTCACATCTTGGCCCTAGAGATTTCTATACTTATGTTGCCTGGGACTACAGGAAGGACAGGAGGACACTATATATAGTTTGCACCATTCTTCTTGATTTATCAAGGACTTCTGATATGGAGAAGATCACTCGCTGGTTTGAAACCAAATTACAAAACTTACTTATTACAAAAAATAATTACCCACAACCACACAAATTATCAATGAAGTATAATAGATAATATAATACTATAATGCGGCTGAAATGTATTTTGCTTATATTTGCTTACAAGTTACCTAGCAGTAAGATTTCTATCCACAGAAAAGCAGGAAGTGTATCTCTTACATTTTCCTGTTGAAAATAGGAAGGTATATCTTCAGAGTACACACACTATGAATAATGCTTTGTGCATGCTGTAAAATAGTCTGCATTCAGGTGAAATTCATACGGCACTGCTGAGAGCTTGAAACACCAATGAAACTTCCCTTGCCTTTGGGACCGTTCTAGATGATGCTATCTTCTTATTTTGCCTTTATATGATACAGTTTTCAAGCACTTATTTGGACAGCTATCAAGTATCCTTAAAGACTCCCACAGATGGAGGAGCAGATGCACGGTAACCATCTGGGGCCAGAGCTATGATTAACTTTCAAGTTAATGTGCCTGTTAAGAATGAACTGCATATTAGAAATGTTTCTTCCATTTCAACCAGGAAAAAACAAAACAAGGTTTAAAAGTAGCCTCTAGATTTGGGTGCCCAGCAGGAGAATTTGTTTTCTGTTAGGCATACAAATTCAGTGACGCTTCTGAAATACTGGAAGCTGGTGATCTCCTATCCCTGGGTAAACCAGCATATCCATACTTACACCATCAGCAACCATACCCACATCAGCTTTCAGCAAGGTACCGAAGGAATCTCCTTCCCTTCTCTCCCCTGCCTGATTATTGCATTTGGTTACACTTTAGCTTTCTGGTTCAAGTCAGATGAACATAGGAACCACATGCGGGTGATGAAGAGTCTATAAGTGAAAATATAAATTGGGCAAAGTCAGAGTAATGGCTACGTAGCCAAAGGTAGAAATGCCCAAGGGCCTTTGTAAGTAAGCTCAGGTATAGCTGGTCATGCTTAGCATGGGAATAGCCTCAGTGCTTTGAGAATGAGAGAGACCATGTCTGACATATCTCCATTTAGCCTGCTGAACTCTATTCTTTCCCCCTCGAGCCCAGTTTCAGTCAGAGACTACCTGTGTGCCAACTTGGACTGGGTACAATTGGGTCAGGGGAGGGCATACTGAAATAGTGTAACACAGACGGCCAAGTCATGGGGCTAGCAGGGGAACCAAGGACTGTACGTGACAGGGAAGATGCCAGTGTACAGACATCCCCTGGTCCCTGGCAGCCAAGGATGAAATACCTTGGTGAAAATGTCAGGACTGAAGATGGGGTGTTGTTGCCTCAAGTTGTGTCAAAGGACAAAGAGATATGACAGCACGTTACCCCTTTCCCTCAAGAGCTCATGCAAACACTTGGAAGGAACTAGGCTTAGCACTTGCAGAGCCCACATGCTGTGTAAATGCAGGTATCTACAGACCTGAAAATAAGATGGTATTTTGCAACTGCCTACCCTTGTAAGCCCAGAATTCCGACAAGAAGCACAGATACTGTGGGGTGAAAGGACACCCTTTAGCCACACTGGTGCAATGCACACAGAGAGTCAAAGGACACAGATGGTTGTGTCATTGTGCAGATCCCTCATTTGCACTGCAGCTCCAGGGAGCCTCAGCCAGCCATCTACTCACACTGCTTATAAGCATCAAGGACACAGCATCCTAAGGCAAGCTTCCCAAAACTCTGAAGATGCTTAGACTCAGGGAGAGGGGATAGAGAATTTGTTTGGGCTGTCTTTGATATGAATTTGAATGAAGAACTTCAGTAAATAGCATGTGCACAACTTCTCTTACAGAGACTCCTGCAAAGGTATCAGAGAATGTAAAGTGACATTATTGTTAAATTTAAATACAGCATTATCTGACAGGAATATCAGAGCGCTTTGTAATTTTTAGCTAATTAATCTGAATTATTTCTATGAAATAGAAAAGCTGCAATGGATACAAATCCCTTCATCCCAGCTCTGAAGTGTAGTCACCAATAAGGTGGAGAACACCAGCTGCACTGTAACTCACAGTGATATCTCACTCCAGTTTAAAAGGAAGTGAAGACTATCATCTCTAGTTAAATTTCATGAGGAGTGTGGGAGGTCAGGAAGCCATCTGCAAGCCTGGCAAGGCTAAGATCTGCTTTGCAAGACAGCTGCCACAATAACATTGCTCAGGGCTGATGGTGGTCAGGGCAGCAATGCAGGTCAGAGATCCACCCATTGCAAGAGCTTTGGTTTCTCGGCCAGCAGCTGGGTCAGCCTGAAAATAGATCTTAAGGAAAAATCCTCAGCACCCTGCCAAGCTGCTGACAGCCTGCACAGGATGAAGCGGTGCCTGTTTGCATCATGCTCCATCCCCACCAGCACTCCCAGGGTAGGAGCTCTCTCTGGTGAATCCTTCCTTATTCAGGGCAGTGTGTAAGCTTTGTGCTTACCTGGAAACAAGTGCATTCTTGTTCCAGTTCTTCTTCATCTCGAGTCAATAATTTCTGTAAGAGCAAAAGCCACAAAGAGATTAATGAAATCAGCAGTGCCTCACGTGACTAAATAGGTGAAGAATCCCAACAGTAAAATTCCTCTGCACATACAAAGCCAGACTACGACATCTCCTGCCTTAAGATGAAAGCATATGTACTGAATCCATTCATTTCAGTGAGCGGAGATACAGAAGGGAAAGTGTTAATTATTCTTTGTGGGCTGAATGAAATGCACTGTACAATTAGCACCTTCTGTGTTCCCGTCTAATGACAGGCTTAACTTAAGAGAATTCTCCATACTGTCCTACGTATCACCTTTCCTCTGACATTATCTTCCTTTTCTTGGCTCCCTACATAGAATTTTAATGAGATCTTAATTGTTTTTCCATCAGCTGCAAGGATTTCAAACCCAAGTCATATGCTGGTTGTCATTTTGCAGAAGGTGGTATGGGGAGCTGTAGAGATGTTCTCTTGCTAAAAAGGAGCAGGAGGCAGCCCCCACACCTCCCACTGCATCCCGGGAAAGGGCTGTTGCTGTATTTCCAGTGCAGGCCTAGAGATTATAGCTTGGTATTTCTATGCTTACACAAGGGGGACTGGAAAAGTCTGTCACGCGCATGACTGTCACCACCTCCCTGGAACTCAGTTGGCTACGGGGAGGCTTAAGGTGTTGGTTTCTGTGCCTCAGCTTGATGAGCAGCACAGCCCTTCACTGAACAGCCAGGAGACTCACGGGGGCTGAATGAGCTGTACATCAGCCTCCTCTTTTCTGTCCTTCACCATCCACTAGTCATTTGCACACTCCTTCTCTTCCTTCATCATTCAAGTCAATTTCAGTGATGTAACCTATTTAAAGCATAGATTTACTTACTTCTCTTGAAAATTTTCAAGGGCACTCCTGAAGACATGGTTGGCTCCCTGACCTGTCACAGCAAAAACAAGATGTTGCAAAAGCAGCTGGGTGGAGCTCACCAGGTGTACTGATTGCAGGGAGGGCAAAGGCACCCATTGGTGCAGCACAGAGGTGCTACATGTTAGAATTACCGCTTACGGTCATCAAACTGCATTAAAACTGCAGCGAGGTTACCCCAGAGTTTGTTACCAGAGTATTTCAGGCTGCCTGTGGGAGCCTTGCTCTAGGCTGAGAGCGTGGGCACAGGTCTGCTGTGTGGGGAGAAGTGGGACAACAGCAGGCAGGGCAAGTCTCAGGCACAGGAAGAGAAGCCCGATCTCTACACGGGCTGCAAAGTCTGCCATCCCTGCAAAGGGCCTGGAGCATGAAACCAATGGCAACTGATTATCATCCCTCACTTACCACAGCTATCCACGACCCTATTATAACTCAAAAACAATATCTGACGCCGCTCTATGAGTTATGTCAGATAACAGCAGCGTTTTAGAAATGCCGTTGATCATATTTTTACCATATCTTGATCATACCTGGTCCAAAGGGCATGAAATCAGAGGAAAATATGACTGCCAAGATTTTAGAGAGAGCAGGTTTTGGGGCTAGGAGGAAAAGCCCTGCCACCCACTCTGAATCCTGTGCTCCCCCAGCTGAGCAATGCTGCACAGCCTAGCCAGCCATGCTTAACTAATGCTGAGATATTTTTGTTATTCATCCACATACTTGATATTTATTAAAATATTTCTAACAGCCTTTCTCCTGCACACTATTCCATTTCAGTGCATGGAGCATACAATGACAGCTTCCATTTAGCTGTCTTCCATAATCACATCTTCTGCCCTCCAAAAATATCTCTCTCTCTTATGGTAAATGGTACAGGAGCAATAGCATCTTTTATGTCATAGCTGCTGTGTGACAACTATGTGGTTTCCATCCACACCTTACACTCGTTATAGACATTCACATTTTGACAGCTAGATTTTTCCCTTTTGGGCCTTAGTGCCAATCCAAATCTCAATGAAGTATAAGAAAAACAAACTAATTAGCAGGCACTGGAGCGTTTGAATGTTGCCCAGAGATATACACAGAGAACTAAATAAAAGAAGCACATAATGCTTATTAAGTGACTGGTTGTTATTTGCAATGACATATCTCCTGTGACTGGGAACCTTGGGCAGCTCTGCAACTGGAAACTCGGTCAGAGCTCTGTAATAAGATGGGCCAGACTCTCCAGATTAATAACCAAGGGTACTAGAAGTGAAACCCCCTTAGAGACGGACCACGACCCACTTTTCTATCCATAGATCTTCACAGTCATTCATACTAAATGTTCCTTTTTGTCCGCAAATAGGAAGGAAACACAAATAAACTGATGAGATCTGGGAAACTTGCTCCTTCTTTCTTGGGCTACCTTTCATTAACTAGCACAAGCACTTAAATCAAAGCAAACACTGAAGGTATGAGAGGATTTGCAACTCACTGACAAGACACACTGCCTTCAGGAGCTCTTTCCTGTCCATTATGAATAGAAAGCCATAACACTGCACAACTAAAATCAGTGCTGACAGTCCAGCTCTTGCCTTCCTTAAAGAAATTGCCAAAATGTGCAAATATTTAAACATTCAGAGAGATAACACACTGCTCGCTCAATGAACCTCATCTGTAATTTACAGATTGTTATTGCTGGTATCATTCTAACACCCCATACTTGCTTTAAAAATGTGCCCCTTGCCTACAGCTTTAGGCAGATCATCATAACAAGCCAGTAACATGCAATTCAGCGCTGCTACTGGAGCTGAACTAAATAGGTTCCCGTTGTATCAAAAGTGTGGGACTGCTCAGACTGTAACCGAAATGTAAAGGTCCATGCAGGGTTAATGCATGTGTCATTCCTTATATATCTGGGTGAATTCCTTTTTCAGAGAGTAACCAAGCCTCTGTGTGGGAGACAGTCAAAAGGGCCCACGCTGCCAGACACTTTCCTCCCTCCTTCCTCTAGGAAATGTATGATACACACGTAAAAAGCAAAATATTTCAATTTGGAAATTCTTCTGAAAGTCTCATGACAACTGTAGTTTGGGTCCCTCGTGCTTCCCATTCCACCCCTGGCTCCTGATCTGTGCTGCATTTTCTTATGCTGGGCAAAAATCTCTCAACAGCCTTCTGAAAGCACATGCTTTTCACAAACAAGTCCAAATTAAACTGGAATACAGTCTCACTTGAAAAGCAAGCAAAACCCCATAAAAGTCCCTGAACAAGCTCTACCCTGAGAAAGAATGACCCTGTGCTGGACTGGGGCAAGATTAAGCAGTGATATCCCCAGGGACTGGAAGGCTTCCAAAGGGATTAAAAGCCCTTTAAATATAATTCCCTCTGTGACCAAAATCAAAATGTGAATGTAGCTCTTTGGAAGTGAAACTCTATTCACCCCGGTAACCTTGCATTGAGGCACCATGAGGAGTGCCTGCACCTTCAGCCAACAACTTTCTCCACCCCTTGGCAGGGAGCTGCAGCACTGAGGAACATGCATTGTCCTTGCCCAGCTGCCCACCTTCCTCCTCAGGAAATGTGCATCACTGATATACACTTGATCCCATCACCTGGCAATGTGTGCGCGTGCATAAGGCCCCTGACAAGAGAGGAAGACAATATCAAGTGGGTGTGGACCCTGCCTACAGCAGGAGGTTGGAACTAGGTGAGCTTTATGGTGCCTTCCCACCTAATCCATTTTGAGATTCAGCGATGATTCCATGATAAGTGAATCTCACGACCAAATGGAGCATGTAAATACATACACAGTCCATTCACGTCTTCTTCCACACAACACACAGGGCCTATGTTGTGTGTGTGCCTTATGGCTTTAGGAGAGGCTGCATGGGGCAGTTTGAGAAAACACTGCATAGAATCATTAAGGTGGGAAAAGACCTTTAAGATCATCAGATCAATTTCAAAGCAGGAAAAAAAATCTCCAGTGATTCTGGAACTCTAAAAAGCCATTAGATCCATCCAAAATAAGGCACAGAAAGAACACCATGAGATCCTGAGCATTGTGCTTTTTCCCATTACTTATAAAGAAGATAACTCATATCTTTGCCTGTGCTGCAGAAAACTCTGAGACAAATCTGTCCTCAGGTCACAGGAAGCGGTGACACAGCAGTGAACAAAATCAGCTTTCCTCCCGGTTCACATCTGTGTGGTTCCCACTGCTGGAGCCAAGATTCTTTTTTTTCTGGTCTTTAATTTTAATCACGCATGCAGAAAATGAAAGCTATGTAGCACGCTTCGCCCAAGCCAGAGCCACAGACACTGTGTCTCCTCACTCCTACCAATGGTTTTTTGGGGCCACAGCACTCCTGACTGTTCAAGAGCACAGCTTTACTGACAACGTACACAACTTGACAAATAACAAGCATGGAATTGGCAAAGGAATTTTTTTTCTTCTCTTTCCCTCTTTTCTTTTTCTTTTTTTTTTTTTCCCCTTTCTTCTTTTTAGTTGCACTAAATCTATACAAACCAATTATAACTCTGACTGTGCCAGTGGATGAGCTTTTCCAGCTGGGAACAGTATTCCGTCTAAACTAGAGGATTGGAAGTACTTTGCAAGAGACAGGCAAAGCTAGCTTCTCGAAAGTACTGCAAAAAAGGAGAGAGGAGAGACTAAGGGACCTGCCAAGACCTTTCTATTTCTACCTGCTATGGGCTTTCTTGGAGAGAAACCAGTTGCTGTCTCCCAGAAGTGATGAAGGCCTGACTCCTCTGCCCTCGCATAGCTTGATGCTGGGAGAAACTGGATGAGCAAAGTAACTCCAAACAAGTGATGGTTCCTTCTCCCCTTATTTTCAGGAAGATTCTCCCCAGCATCCACTTTAAGGCAGCGTGGGGAAAACGTGATACCACCATCACCACCTCAGAATAATAATGAAACTTCCCACACAGGCAGAACATACAAGACTTTTCATAGGCTCTCCAAACTATCTTCTCAGGGTTTTGGTGTTTTTGTTTTGCTTCAGAACGATACCATAACCTACAGGCGAAATCAGTTTCTTCCTACTGGTGCTAAGAGCCCATACCTCTGTGCATTTCCACCACAAACCCTCTGTTAAGCACATGAAAATTATGCTTTGTTGTTTCCTAACAATGGCATAAAACCAGGACATAACACAATCAGTACATAACCACAGGTATTAAGCTTCTTAAGACAACCACTTGTGTGATTTGTGACAGTTTTTCATGGATAACACCTATAACCCCACTGCAGAGCTCTTCCACATCTTTGTGGGTGCAAGAGTATTAGAGTCAGGCATGGTCTGCCTTAGGCTGACCACAGAGCAGGGGAAACAAAAGAAGACTACACAGTAATTTACAAGCCAGTGACCATTTTTCCCAGACCTCCCTTTATTTTTTTCAAGGTACACTGACTAAGTAGTCTCATCTCATTAGAATTACCTTGATAATGAGTAACCTTTACTGTTCTTGCTTTGTAGGATATTGTTCTCTTGCACAGCACACACGTCTATTACAAAATTGTCTGTTGAAATAAACTTCCAGTGAAGTTCAGCAATTGAGGTCAGGGCCAATTAGTGCCCTGGGGACAGGGGTGTTCAGTTGTGCCATCTAAGTACTTTCTACATATTTAGAAAAGAACTTTACTTTCAGTCAACATGCAGGTTCTTTGTATGCTTTTGTTTGGGAAGCAGGACTGAAATTGCTTAATTTCACTGAATCAATGCATCCTCTGTCAGTCAACAAGAGCTTTCAGCTCAGACAAAGACTGAAATAAAGCACGCCAAATAAAAAAAAAACATGGACATAGAATCGTCATTTCCCAAAAGCTTCATTCGGTCCCAACTTCTCAGAAAACTACCCAAGCATTAAAGCTGCTGCCTCTCAGGAAAACTAATTATAACTCAGGAAAAAAGAAAAAAAAAAAGAAAGAAAAAAAGAACACGAAAAAATCCAACCCACACATTTAACTGAATATATAAAGGATAATTATGTCATTAAAACTAACAATGTTTCAGTCGGCAAAAGAATTGCAAGGCAAGAATGGATGTGTTGGACACCATCAGGATCCCATCAGATTATTCACAATAAAAACGCAACCATCACCAAAATAATCTAATCCTTGTGTGTTTCCACTGATAGGGCTCAGATGTGTGCAATGGTATTTTTTAGCCCCAGCAGAGCTGAAAGGGTCAGCAATTCATTGTTTACTGTCTGGACTGAATTGACTCTTCAAGATCCTTAATGATACACAGACGGCCAATGCTTCATCTACCAAGGCATGTTGACTGCCATCCAAGTGAGTGTAAGCTTTCACATAGCTGTAAAGAAGGCTCCTCCTCACACAGTACAAAGAACACTCATAAAGCCTCTATTTAATCAGTGCTGCTCTGTCTCAGTGGCGTGGGCACAGCAAAACAATCATCCTTTTAAGAAAAACGAACTTCTGGAATCGAAGAAATCCAATGGGTGCAGCGAGTAACGCAGGAGGTAAGTATGTTTTCTGGCTATAGTGTATCATGAAAAAGAGCTGCTATCTCAATCAGCATAATTGCAGAGCCCAAAAGAAATCACAAGAACATATTTTCTGAATAAGTTCAACCATTCCCTATTCTAACCTTGCCAAGAAAAGTCCTTGATAAAGCGAGTTGTTCTATGAGCAGCTGAGATAACATTACTCAGTGTCCAAGGGATTGCTGCTATGCTTCTCATACTACAACTGACCTTAACCTGCGTTTTTCCCGGTATCTTTTCCCTTCAGCTTCAGGATCACTGCACACCCCTCAGCCCCCATCACAACATCCCCAGTTTTCCTAGCATTTGCTGCTCCTTCAAAGAACTGTATAAAAACTGAGTGTTTCTAGAGCCCTCCTGTGCTGCCACCATCACCACAGTGCTCTCGCTTATTTCTATTTCCCATCTGACACCCCACAGTTCCTCACACCCCTTGCAAGTTCCCCAGTCACATCTCCCACAAAACCTTTGCTTTCCCTTTGCTTTGGGGTGAGCAAGAGGCAGCACATGCTGGTTTTAAAGCCACTCACATGTCAGTGGGGCAGATGGTTGCTGTACATCGCCTAGTTGGGACAAACAGAAAGGGCAATGGCTGAGTGATCACAGCTTTGCCTTGAGGGGACATTAATCAAGTCTTTGTCAAATTTCCAGCAGTCCTCATGAAATTCATAAGCATCCTAACGTCTCTGAGATGCCTCTTCATCTTTCCAGATTGGCTGAAATTTGCTGACAGTTTGAAAGTTACAGGGAGGAGCGGGGGGAACCAACAGATGGACAGACAGCCACTCTGACTGTATAAGCCTCAGTTCCCTAGAAAACCAGACTAAAAATAGATGGAAAATAGAGGGGCTGACAGATTTAATTAACGTAAGCAGACAAGGTTTCTGACAGCAAAGGCAAGTCCATTAACCTTCTCACTGGTCCAAGTATTGCACGCAAGGCTCAGGTTCCTCTTTGTGCACAAGCTTACACATCGATGTGGTGTTCTGGCTGCAGGAGACCCGTGGGCTCCCATTTCCAAGACAAAAGACACCCTCTCCCGCTGCTTCTTGGCATTAGTCAAGATCTGCCTCTAATGAATACGCAGAAATCTCTTAAACTTGCCTTGTGGTTTGTGCATTTTTTTCCCCCTCCTCTCTCTCTGTTTATTCATACTTGACTTGGAAAGCTGCAGGCTTGATGAAGGCATTAAGTCTCACATTTGAAACAATGCGTTACGTATTAAGGGTATAAATCACAGCCGTGATGTCAGTGGAAAGTTTCTTGTTAAATTCGATTGGTTTAGAGTGTCAATTAACAGAGCTTTGAAACCCTGGTGAGTGTCAGAGCATCTCCTGGGGCCGAGGGCCTCCAGACAGCACAATTGGGCCACCCTTCATGTGCTGGGGCCAAGCAAAAACAAGATCCATACAACACAGTGACTTGCTGCTATACTAACATGGGCCCCTCTACTAAGATCTGATAGAGCTGCTTCTAGCATTACTGCAGGCTGTGGTACTGCTTTCAAGGGGTGCAATCTAATAAAGGGTATATCTCACGGCATAAGAAAAAATTAATAAAGCCCTCCTTTGCTCAATCTCTGCTTTGGGAATTAAAATTCCTTGCTTTACCCATTTAGCCCAGGCAGTAGCTAGGATGTCTGAATGTTGTCTTGGTTTAATCACAACCTGTCCACAGTTTAGACACATTTTTCTTCAGTAATGCAGCACATAACCTTTAAGATGCTCCCTTGTCCATTAACTGGGCTGCTAGAGGAAGTGAATTTACCCTGTGGAAAAGAACAGCAGAAGTTTCATCTAAAAATTACCACAAAACGTCCCTGCTAAGTGGTGACCAGACCTTGTTTGTGCACATGTATTATTTTAACTCCATATAAACAGCAGAGGTGCTCATTCTATGGGCTATTGACATACCTCCCACACTTAACAGACCTAGCAATTTTCAGTTGAACCATTATTAACCTTCTGGGCTCTGCGATGGCAGCAGGGCAGCTGAGAGACCGCACAGATTACTGCAGTTATATGCAAGGACAGCAGAAACTAAAATCACTATAATTCATTCAAAAGTGCTTAATCTTCTGCCCAAGGAAATTAACGTCATAGAAGGAGATCATCTGAGATAGCAAAATGCTGGGAGAGCTCAAATCTTTTCTTGATCTGCTGCTTTGCTCCAGGCTTCTTTTGAGCCCATGCTGTGCAATCACACTGGGGCATTCTTGAACTTTTTGTTACCCAAAAATTTTTCCCATGTTATTGTTTTGCAGATATAATCACCTTATCAGGGCTCTAGTCTTCTCCAGGGGTCTGGGAAGATCCCACAGCCTTAAAGAGACCGTGTGATTTGCCTCTGCGTCATCTCTGGTCTGGGTTAGCAACTCCATCCAGCCTTCTGCTATGAGCATTTCAATAGCATGAGAGCTGCAGAAAGGAAATTTGCTTTTCTCCTTGCTATTTTTCTCATCAATTTGATATAAAACTTTATTGCTATAAACTACTTGATGCAGGCAGAAAGAAAACACAAAGAGGCATAACTTCTTTTGAGATCAGCCTGCGGGATAAGACAGAAGAAAAGCAGGAGCTAAACTTAGCTAGGGAAAGGAAATGGACGATAAAAACTGCTGTCAGGTGCAAAGAAAACTCTTGGGAGCTTCAGGGATGTAGTATTTTTAAAAGAAGAGCAAGAGATTAGAAAAATAGCAATAACATTATTGTTTTTTCAGGGAGATGGACAAATTCTCAGTTTTCCAGGTTGCAGAGACGTGGGGAAAATACAGCTGCATGTTTTAGAACTCAGGTTTGGATAGTGATGCACCAGATTAAAGCTGCTGTCTTCTGACATGGTGAGCATACCACAAGCACTCGTTTTTCGCTGACATCAATGACAAGTATTGTGCTCTTTCCTCCTTCTCAACACGTTTCCTGGGCCATAAATAGTGGGGGCCATTATTCCAGAAAGATTATGGGGATGGTAGACAAGTTTGTATGGCAGCATCCAGAAATTTTCTGGTGATTCGAAAGGAATCTGAGTCTACCTGGCTGGCACCCAGATGCTGTGAAAGAAAGTCAGATGTGTCACGTGCTGAAGATGGATGAAAAGTCAGGGGAAAAGAGGGTGCAGGGGAAAGGAGGTATTTGCACAAAGCAAAAGTGCATACTGGGTGAACCTCTTGCCAGAAGTCTCACTACATCTCTCCCTGATGAATGCTTAGATCAGCTCTGCAGGAAATGCTAGGAGATGAGGCTGCCTCCACTTTAAAGGACTTTTACATCCAAATCCTAGGCAAAACTGGCAGTGCTGAAAAGCCCCTTTCAGAGCCCTCAGTGAGGCAGAAATTTTCATCTCTGGAGAGAGCCAGCAGTTGGGATTTCAGAAAAATCAAGCCAGAAGTAGTTTCCTTATAAATAGCAGTATTATCAGAACGCCTCATGGACCTCAAAGAGAAATCAGTGGGCCAAGGATCTGGCTGCTGGGCTGCACCAGTCCAGGGGATTGCAGCTCAGGATATGAATCATGGAAGCAAGGCAGTCACATCCTGTTATGCGAGAGCTGTTTGTTTTTCCTGCTCCTTCAGCCCTGGAGCTCTGAGCCGTGCCTGCCGCCAAGGCTGCCAGTTGCAGACTGCAAGGTGGACACCTGTCAGCAGGAACCAGGCTCACTCACCAACAACCCACTTCTTAGTGGCTTCTGTGGCAGCCATCAGCTGAAAGCGTAGTCAGAGAGCAGCCGGGATCCTGTAGGTCAGAAACTTAGCCTGATGCTGACCCTTATTTTCTGTAGGAGAGACCCATGCTTTGTGAAGCATGGGAATACACTGTTCTCATTTGGTTGCCTCTCCATAGCCTCGGAAAACCAGGCTTCCCCATTGGCATACATAAGCCCTGATGTAGCTTCGGAACATAAAGTTGGTTAGTAGAGAGGAGTAGCTGCCTTCAGGTCAGTTTCTAAGACCACAAGATAGACTCTGGAGCAGCATAAATTGATTTTACATCCATGAACAATATAAGAGAGTTTCTGGTTGAAGATAATAAGACTGCAACAAGCATAGCATTCAGCATGCACAAGGCAAGGGAGCCCCCACTTGTCTGTGTATTCCTAACTCTCCTCCACCAAAGACCACACAAGGATGACCTGGCTAATCAGAGCAGGATAGGAACTTCACCAGCACCTTCCATAGGACCACGGACGATGTCCTGGCACAGCCACACCAACACATTCCCAAGTGCTGCAGCTCTACAGGGAGCAAACAGACCTAACACAGGTGATGCTGTTTTTCCAATGAGTGCACTTATTAACAGTGACACCACGGCTCGTCCCAGCAACACAGCTGTGCAAAGGTCACCTTGAAAGGTACTATACAGAAGATCCCAGTGCCTGTCCCAACTAGAAGATGCAATTAAAAATATATTACTTTAAATAACTCTCAAGGTTTTGTCCTCACTGCTGCAAGAAATCAGACATTTAAAGGACTCTTGTTTCTTTGTCAAGATCTTAAAAAATCCTATTAATGCTTAAAAAGCTCTCTCTTGTGCAATTAGCCGTTTTAAGCAGAAAGGGACCTGTACAAGCAAACAAGCTCTGTCAAAAGCAAGCCTTAAGTTAATTGGCACACACAGCAGAGCATTGGATAAGGCCAAGGTTCCTGTAAGGAGACAACTGTGCGATGTCTCCACTCTCAAATGCATCAAGACCAAGCCTTTCTGCCATGGGCGTAATTTCCCCTGACCTCAACACAGTGAGGCCAGGGGATGCACACCTTGCACAGCTCTTCTGCTGCCCTCCAAGCACAGCACGCTCAGGTGTTCAGGACCTCCTGTGACTGCCATGGCTTCCCATGGGATCCACCATCACTCACTCCAAATCTTCCTTTGGGATGCAGAGATGTGCCAGACCTCTGGGGACATCCCTCTTTTCCCAGAGGGAATCTATAGTGCAAGCACAACTGGTAAACTGGTATCATTAAGAAAACTAGAGGACAGCCGTTCCAAGAGAAGCACATTCACCCATGCTACCTGCTTCCCTGGGCTAGAGAAGGTTTGTCACTCTGCAAGGACAGAGCTCTGGCATTCTGCAAGAAAAGCAGTGAGAGTTTTCTAGCCCTGCCTGTCCCAGTGAATTACAGCATGTCACCTACAAGCCACTGGAAGGGCTGGCCCAGGATACATGAGACACTTCCTTTCCCTGAGCACAGATCTAGTTGTTTCCAAACGCAGGGTCGAGACCCCATGTGGGTTGCAGGAATTATGACAATATTTACAAGGCTGACTAAAACCCACTTTCATCCAACATCTATGTTAGTGCTGCAGACCCACAGCTGTCCACCCACACCAGAAAACTTCTTCCCATCCTACTTCTGCAGTGCTGTCTCCTCGCCTATGGTCTCTTCTTGTTCACGTTTCCACACAATCCCAATAAAATTAGTTTAAATTGTTCATAGCAAATTATTAACCCTAAACAGTTTAAACCACATTAATCATTTTAAATCATTTCAAGCATATAAATAACTGACATTGACCTAGAAAAGGGCTAAACGGTATGGTGGAAGAAAAGGTCATGTTACTCATATAGGCAAGATCCACTTTCACCAGCACCACCAACCCAAAGTGACAAACTCAGTCACTCACCTGCAACAAACACAGATTTAACAGAATTGTAGGACAAGCGCATGGTGCTCAACATGTGCTCCAGCACAAGGTCCAGGCCCAGATCAAACATCTCTCTAAGTTTTAGAACACACCCTCTCAGGGTTAAGATAGAAAGGAACTGTAGCCTCTCCTAGAAGAGGTAGAACAAACCCTCCTGTAAGGTGGAATGATACAAAGATGGTAACAGATATTCAAAAGGTTATTTACAGGGGAAAACTCACCAACATGGATGCCTTCACTGAGAAACGCTGAGGCAACCTCCACCAAGGAGCAATCTGCAAGAGATGCTGCCTTAGTGGTGGTCAGCCCTTAAATGAGGTCTAGAGGAGGTAGAGGCAAGCTCCATCCCTTCCGGGAGCACAGCTGAATTACTCTCACCTGTGCTCCCACAGCTGACCCCACACTTGCCTCAGCTGATTAATCAGAGGTTCAGGCTGTGATTACCAATTTCCCATACACCTCCACAAATCACTCTAGAGACAACAGGCTGCTGCATACTGAGGCAGGTCAGGCAAGAGCTTAATAGTACTAACTGATCCCAAAAAGAAAATGCTGAAGATACAAATCAAAGATCAGCATCAGCTTTGGAGAGCAGCTGGTCTGTTGCACCCTGCCAGCCTGAAAACCTGTATCTCCTCAAACCCAGAGGAGCTGTCGAAGTCACTGGAGAAAAACTAAGAACAAAATTCTTCAATTCCTTTGTACCCATAAGTCAGAGGTTTTGTTTTACTCCCACAAGCTGCAACAGTTTCCTTGCTTATGAGTATATGCTCAGTGAGCCTTTCCCCACTAGTTTGTTCATACTAGTGGTCTTTCTGGTGGCCATACAAAGCATCCCTAATTGTATAACGTTCCTTTGACAATAATATGTCTGTGCATACACATATATGTATGTATTTTCATACAACTGTGTTCACCCATCAAAACAAACAAACAAACAATGAAAACAATGATTTTCCCCTTCATTCTGTTTCATTCCGGTGCAAGCACACAACATGAACAGATGATGACAAACTAAAGTTTAAAATTCAGGATGGCACAAACACCAGAGTAAATGTTGGGCCCAAGGGCTGAAGCATTGCTACAGCAAAATCTTCCTGGACTTCTGTTGCCAGTTTGAATCACAACCCGCGGTGCAAGGATGACAGTGTTAGTAGTGGAAACTTGGAAGAAATTTATCTGTGAGGAAGCACAGATGTAATTCTGCTGATGTAAACAGATCATTGTGTATTAAAGGCAAATGTAATCCCTGATGCTGATTACGTTCCCCTCGGAGGTCCAGATAACCATCTGGTATAAATCAGTCTGGTTCCTATGAGTTCAGTGGGATTACAGCACTCAAATCCAGTTAAAGATCTCACCCGATGTCCAAGGGATATTTATTAATTTTCACTTAAAGCTGGCAAATACTCTTACCTTTGAGTTTCCAACCAAAGGAAGTGGGAAGCCAAACTGGTTCTGTCAGAACAAAAAAAGAATATATATATATATATATATATATTTCTAAACAATGTAAGAAAGAAAAGCAGACACTATTTCAGCTCAGCCTGAAACATATAATTCAAAGTTGAAGGGTTAGAATTCCAAATGCTTCAACGTTTCCTAAAAAAACCCACCTGAACAGCAAAGATTCTATATATTTAACAGCACTGTGTTGGAACAGTAAAGGTTTGTTTTGAAGGCACTGAAATGATAATTCCATTTAGGGAACAACAGGGGAAACTTGTTTTATGGACCAGTAGGGCATGTTCTACCCCAGGTAATGTACAATTCTTCACAGACTCAATTTTTTGGGGGCATTCTATGATGAACTGGAAGGAATGGGAGTGCATTCTTTCAAACAGTAATATATATATATATATGCATATATATATATATATATATAGTAACAGTAACAGCAGCAGGAGAACCTGGCAGTCTCATTCATTTCACCTGATCTCTTTTGGAGTCTGACCTTGTGCCTTTGATCACTTGCTAGCATTAAATAGTCTCACAGCTACCTAATATTAGCAAAGCTGGTAACTCAGGGAGAACCTGGTTTCCTACAGCTGAGCAGTGTTTAGTAAAGACATGAGATGCCCTATCACAGATGTGACTGCATAGGAGTGTGTGCTTACACATTGGACTCACCTCCAACCATGTCAGCAGATACTGGCATGTGCTGACCAGAACACATCTACATGACATAAGCACCCTGCAACAAGAAGTTCTACCTGCTGCACGCCCCACCTCTGCCCCACCAGCTAAACCGAGAGGTCATCACATCCCAGTACATCACACTCAGCACATTTTGTGAACATAAAAGAGCAATGACTGCAAGTCTTTGAAATGAAGGGAAACCTGGATAAAGCAAAATCTCACATCCTAGACGTGGCTTCAGCCATCACAGAAATGCTTCCAGTGCCCAGGTGACCTTTGATTGCTCCTTGGTATTGCTTGACAAAGGTTTCACTTCTAACAAAACAATACTTATGTTGGTACGTGCTACATTCTCCAATGGTAATCAGGAGGATGATTCTCATACCAAGGACTGTACACACACCCTGGACATGTGTGGCCCTAGAAGCGAGATGAGAGTAGCAAAAGCAAAACCCCAAAGTGCAGCAATAGCATCTTGGCACTGATGATTTCTTTTTTTAAAGCAGACTATGTTACCTCTTCAACAGCTGGTGCCTGGGTGGTATCAGCCATCTGGAATTTCAACTTCTTTCTAGGAACCTCATTTCTCCAGATACATTTTCATTTATTCTTCAAGAGGCGGAAAGCAAAAGAGAAAACAAGGGTGAAGCCTGTTGCAGGATGTTCTAAACAGCTACCCTTTCCTGCCTACCTTTATTGCCGGTTGTTTATCCTCCTCAGAAGAGACTGATTTCCCATTGGCTTTCCAAAGCTGCTTTCAGACATGGGATTTTAATATGCAGGTCTCATCCTGAGAAGTGCTCAGCATGGCCACAGTCAGCTCTCCTCTAAGAACAAAGCCATCATTTTCAATCTGTGAGGAGGAAAAAGACAAAAGCGAGAGTCGCTTGATCCCACAAGTCTGGTAGTTTCAGCAAGGAGAGCAAGTCAAACTTAGCATGTGATGTGGGATATTAAAGTAATTTATTTATTAATCGCATTCCACAGAAAAATAAGTGAGAATCACCCAATCCAAGGAGAATGGATTCTTATTAGCTGGACAGTCAGGATGGAGCCTAAAGAGCCCTTTTTCAAAAAAAAATCAAGAGTCTTTAGAGAATGACTCAGCTGTCACCCAAGCCAATGACTGTTTTCCAATAGAAAGAGATATTCCAAACCCCAGATGTGGGAACTGAAAAGGAAAAATTAGAGAGCTGTGGGAGAGCATTAAACCAACAGAAATGGGAAGATAACACCCTCTAAAGCTTCCAGATAGATAAACAGGCTTCAAGAGAGGTTGAGTGTCTGTCCTGGCTCTATAACCCTGGGCTGGGAGGAACAGTTTTACAACCCAGTGTTCAGATATGGGTAGCAAAGGCAACCTGACACGTCTGCATGGCCAGGGAACAGCATCCTCAGGTATGCGTGATTGCTACGTGCCTCTCATATCGGAGGCTGAACTGAAGTGACAATTTCTGCCTCCTTCTCAGATCCCATGTCTGTAGTGTGTCTGGTCTTTTTTTTAACCACAGTCTTACACTTCTCCTGTGAAGATCGCCTTGTATGTGCTCTTACCACCCCCTTTCCACACATTTATGCAAAGGGAGGCAAATGACATTTTCTCATGGTTTGCATAATCTCATCCGTATTTATAGCCATTAGAATTCTGATGCAAATCTTTCCCTTTCCTTCTCTCTTTTCTTTTCCCTTTGCCAGTACAAAGACCCTGTAAGGAAAAGATCTTCACAGAAAATATGAAAATTCTTTATATTGACTCGCATTTATTTATGCCCCATCCAGACTTTTCTTACATAAGGCTGAGTCACTCCTTAGCTGAACCTTTGCAAAGAAAGAAGAAAATATTTTCTCAACATTTGTTCAGGTCTCACTTCCCCCTGTTACAGCAATGAGGGTTATGGCTTCACCACAGTTTTGATTTAATTCCCTGTGACTTCTCTTTTTTTCTTTTCTTTCTTTTCTTTTCTTTTCTTTTCTTTTCTTTTCTTTTCTTTTCTTTTCTTTTCTTTTCTTTTCTTTTCTTTTCTTTTCTTTTCTTTTCTTTTCTTTTCTCTCTTTTTTAAGTATTTCATGTATCTGGTTGCATCCTTTGAGCCAGTATTTCCCTTTTCACTTCGACTTGTTTAAAAATAGGAAAAGTTACGTAACTGGACATTTACTAACCTGTAAAACCCACAAAAGCAGGGCTCTGCCTAGACAGGGGCAGCAGTGACATGATAGCAGTGCCACTGAGCTGATCTGGGTTTTGGGCTTCTACCCAGTACACTTTTAAGTGAAAGTGGTTCTCTTGAAACACTTTCTTCCACTTCAGTTGTTCCAGGTATCTCATTTATTTTCCTAACATACATTGTATTCAGCATTGGTGAGGCCTCACTTTGAGTACTGTGTTCAGTTTTGGGTACCTCAGTACAGAAAGGACATTGAGGTGCTGGAGCAGGTCCAAAGAAGGGCAACAAGGCTTGTGAAGGGCTTGGAGAATGTGCCCTACAAGGAGAGGCTGAGGGAACTGGGGCTGTTTAGTCTGGGGAAAAGGAGACTGAGTGGGGACCTTATGGCTCTCTTCCAATATCTGAAAGGTGCTCACAGCCAGAGAGGGGTTGGTCTCTTTTCACTGCTGACAGGTGACAGGATGAGGGGAAATGGCCTCAGATTGCGCCAGGGTAAGTTTAGGTTGGATATCAGGAAACACTTCTTTATAGAAAGGGTAGTTAAGCAGTGGGATAGGCTTCCCAGGGAGGTGGTTGAGTCACCATCCTTGGATGTGTTTAAAAACTGTTTGGATGTGGTGCTCAGGGACATGATTTAGCCGAGGGTTGTTAGGGCAGTATGGTTAGGTCATGGTTGGACTTGATCTTAAGGTCTTTTCCAACCCGAGTGATTCTATGATTCTAATTCCCCATAAAACACATGTCAGTGAGATGTGTTTTTCTTCCTATGCATATAAGTTGTGTTGTTTGAGAGTTTAATGCTAATTTGTACTTCTCACTCACACTGCTTCATACACAGCCATCAGCCCAGCCTGCCCAATAGAACCACCAAGATTGGAAAAGACCTCCAGGATCATCTAGTCCACCTGTCCATCTACCACCAGTATTTCCCCACTACTCCATGATTCTTAGTACAATGTATTTTTCACCTTTTAGATTCAAATAATGCATTTTCCTAGAGAAAAGAAAATCATGCTGCACATCATAATTCCCTAGGCTTTGTCTGTGATGTTACTGGGCATTGTCTATACAGCAACAACTAAATAAAGTTTACCAAATTTTCTGAAGAATAGGATTTAGTATCCACACAACTTCAACAGTCCATGGAAAGGTGATCAAGAATAACAACCTTCTGAGCACCCTGATGTAGCTGTAGGTATCCCTGTTCATTGTGGGGGTGTTGGACCTCTAAAGGTCCCTTCCAACTCAAACAATTCTATGTGCTAGTTGGGTGAGCGGCAATTAAATTATGTGTGGTGAAGTTTAATTTCTGTCTTGCAAGGATTTTGTGCCTGTGTCTGTACATGTTTGCCCCTTCACTGCTGGGCAGGCAGCAGTGTAATGCTGTGGCAACTGCCAACTCTTCACACATGTTTGGAGGGGAAGGTCTCCAGGGATAAGCAGAGTTCAAGCCTCACATTTAGCTCGAACCTTATCCTGTAACTGGCTCCCACACCTCTGAGATTTCTATCTGTCACTATATCTCCAGACAGAAAACTGCTCCAGAGTTGCAAATCACTGTCATGTCTGCTCCATCAAAAGCCAGTCAGCAATTACATACATCTAACTCACTTAAAAAAATGCACCAAGTATCCCTGTAGATAAAACAGATGGACACCAAATACTTGGCTCAAATGAGGACGTGGCTGAAGCCGAAATTCTCACAGTGAGGCCACAATTTCAGGGAGATGGTAAGTCAGGATGGAACCACTGTTTCATTCTGCTCTCACCTGCCCTTTTGCAGGTGTCAGCTCAAGCATTCGTGCAGCCTCATGATCCACAAGGTATAAGAAGCAATCCAGCAAAAGACAACCTGTCAGTAGCAAAAATAAAAGTAAGTCTCAGCACAAACAGCCTAACTCCTACCACTGTGCAGCCCCACCAGCACATCCAAGACCACCATGGAGGAGGTGGCAAAACCCCAGGAACATCTGTTAGAAGAGCCCCAGCCAGAGGACAAGGCACAGTGAGATGAGATCTCAGGGGTTCAAGCCCACGTGGATATTTTTCTACCTGAGCTGCTGTTGGACTTGATGTTCCTTATCAGACATTTCAATTCAATATCAGTGAGTGTTTTGCCTGCCCTGTGTGCTGTAAATAAATACTCTCAATTGTATTTTACCTTTCCCTAACCAAAGTAATAATGGTCTCACAGCAACTCACAGATACTTCTGTCCCAAAAGGTGCAGCAAAGCACAGAAAGTGTGTCCCAAAGAAGTTGCATGAAACAGCTTGAGAAATAGCCTTGGGGGTCAGAAAAAGAAGAAATGTGTGTGATGCCTGCCCAGACTCTGTGTATCCCAGAGGATTTGACTTGTCAGCACTGTCTTACACTGACACAAGAAGCAGGAGCAAGAATTTCAGCCACTTAGCATGAACACATAGAGTTGAACTGAAAGCACAAAGAATACACCAAACGCTCATTTTGAAAATGAAATCTGATCTGCCTGCAGCCCGTTTTGCACTTGCTTTTCTGTTGACTCAAGAGGGACAATATTTGCTGTTCTCTGGTTGCTTGCCACCAGCAGAAGCACGAAGCTCCGCACTGCTCAGGTTTCTTGACAGTAAGTCAGAAGAGCACAGATGTACTCAGAGGTTTTATAAATGACTAGGAAACCCCTCCCTGTTTACCCTGAGTACTAATTCTCATGGGTAATTGTTTTCAGGTGCTCACCTCACCCAGGTACTGTGCAAACGTGACTGTCCAGAAAAAAAAACAAGCTCTGTTTTAGCTGTCAGAATGAACTTTGGAGAAGATTCCCCTGCACCAAATACTGACGAGCAGCACTGGTGCTGCAGGCCAGGATCAACTGAGGCATTATGCCTGCCTCATTGAATGCTGTTATCACCATTATTACTTCTCAGCTCATTTTTTCTTTCTAGCACAAGGCTTCCTGAGTTTACTGAACTCCTGGTAACTTGCCGTGCACACAGAGAGAGTCCGTATTTGTCTGCCTTTGTCAGAGGCACACAGCAGGCTCTGTGCTTGTAGCCGCTGCTCGCACATACTACATTTACATTAAGTTAGTGTTTAATCAAGCAGTACAGCTTCTTGAAATCGTCACCAGCTGCCTCTTTAGCTCATTTTTCCATTTATGAAACATACGTTTTTAAAAGGTCATATTATTACAAGCTCTTGGTGTTAGCAGCACATCTAGTTCCATAGAGACAGTATGCATTTCAGCTGTGGCTGCTCATCACAGAAATTGCTAATTCTTTTACCTTCTCCTGGTGGTACTAATGAGCTAATGGCTCACGTTCATGTTTCTGGTGCCTTTGCAGTAATGTAATTTGAAATGAACTACACAGCTTCTAAAAAGTGCTGGAGAGATGTAGTCATAAAAGACGTTAGATATTCAAAACCAAATTATTCTTTCATTTGCCTCCTCAGAATCATAAAGAAACATTTGAACGTTGTACTAAGGGACACAGTTCAGAGAGGAAATATTGGTGGTAGGTGGACTGCTGGACTAGATGATCTTGGAGGTCTTTTCCAACCACAGTGATTCTATGAACGTCTGAAGAAATGGTAGTGCCTCCCAGTAACTTGCCACCCATTGAGTTTTGGTTTTAGACATCCAATATTGGACAGCAAACACTCTTAGATGCCACATCCTGACACCCAGCTTCTCTATTTATCTGTGCAGAAAAGTGAAATGTGGGCAAAGACAATAATTACTAATGTAGCTGATTTTATACAAGACTAACATTTAATGATTCTCATGAGAGTAAAGCATGACTCCAAAGAGTGACTATTCCCAGCTTCTCAAGCATGTTAAATGAGGACTAAGAAACAGAAGCAGGGAAAGAGAAGGGCTCTTTTGGTCTCTAATTCTGCCCCTCATGAAGAACTATTGTTGAAGATTCTCAAAGTGAAAGTGTTTCTGCCCATCCCCTTTGGGGATGGCACCATGGTACCAACATTTGTTTTGGAGGTACACTTGCCAATTAGAAAGGTATGAATATGTCCATGCCAGGGCAGCCTCCAGTCCTCTCATTGGCGATGGTTGGGACCACTGGCAGCAGTGAGTTAGTCTTCCAGGAGGAAACTGTCATAAAAAAAACAGAAAAGAACAGCTTGGTTTCAGCCTGACAGGCAGTAACAGAGTTTAAGGTATCTAGAGCAAGTTTTTGACTCTTTCAAACAATGGAGGACCTAACAAAAGTCAATTAAGGTACACTTCCAACTCATTAGGGAAGCCCCACCTCAACATACATTTCATACCACCATAGCATTTATTCAGAGAACTGAAAAATGCTTTTAGACTTTTACCCTTCATAGGCTGCTGTGCTTTTAGGTTTCCCTTTTCATAATGAACTTAACTTTCTTATTAGAGTTCTGTATTTTTGTAGTTTCTGTCTGAGATACTGGATGGAGCAATGCTGCTGACCATACATCCCCAGTAAGCAATACCTAACATACATGTGATCAAAAATTGTTTGAAACAATAACAACACAACAACAACAAAAACACCGAAAGACTAATAATATTAAGGCCATCAGTTACTGGGGAATTTGCCCATATTTAGTGAACTTAGATGAGAGATGTACTGGTAGGTTAAACAGTTTCAAGCTGAGGAACTTTGAGAAGGCTACATCCAGACTGACGCATTTATGACATGCTTAAATTTAGGGGCTTATAATTAACTTCAGAGACACACTGTTCATCTTAAGAGCGACTGGCTGTATCTCACACTCATCCCTGCCTTTTCTCATTTTATAACCTGTGAATGGAAAAGTTGAAGTTCTAATAAACCTCCTGCTGGAAAGGCAGAGGACTAAATTGGACTTGAGGGTTGAAATTTAATACAATACTCATAGTTCTGACAGTCATTCAGTAACACCAAAGCTGGAAAACAGTGTTCTCAGCTCTCTGATGTTCAGATTTCTCCCTATGCAAAATGGAGTTACCTATCCCACAGACATGCTGAAACAATTTGTCTACCACATTTTGAAGTTCTCATCTAAGAAATGCTTCAGCAAAGCAGACTATATTAAAAACACAGTCCTTTTGGAAAACCAGTTTAAAATAACACAATATATTTTCAAGTGTATTCCATAGTCTTTTTTTTTTTCACTGCTGTTCTTCATTGTATATTTCTTGGGTATTTTAAGAACAGCATGGCTGCCAACAACTAACATCTGCCGGGGAAAATTTGGCAGGTGAAACAGAGGAAGCTTTCTGCTGTTTCCCAGGTCCTTCCTTTCATCAGGTACAAGTCAAGAAAACAATAAAATGAAGCACCATAAATGACACTCATCATTGTCTCATTTGTCACAGAGGATCCCTACTGGGGGCAAATCAGTGTGTGAGGGTTAATTAAGCATGTTTTCTCTGGAATATATGATTGTTTTGGTTCCCCCTGCTCAGAATACCAACAAACGTTGCTGTACCTCACAGCAGTGTGAATCAGGAGGGTCTTCGGACCTTCCATTTTTGCAGGCACAACCAGAAAAAAAATGACACAAATTTTTCACACAGGCTAAAAATACCTCAAAACAAACCTCTTTGCTACACATGGTTGCATTCTGATCTTAGAAAATGCATGAAATAGGAGTAATTCCATAGAAGAGAAGGAAATTATTATGTGCTTCCCCAAGAATTGAGAAGTTTGGACATGACGTTAAATACTTACAATGGTCCCTCAGCTTCTATTTCTTCCCTATACTGCCTCACCAGCAGCCTTGATCCCATGGGATCCCACTTCTTGCTTTTCCAATCTACAAGTGCCTCTCAGCCACTTCCTCCTGTCCGGCATCTTTTCATCTCATTTTCCCTGCCCTCCCCCCCTCCCCCCCCCCACACACACACTCAGACAGAGTCTTTAGTTGATGTTATACGACTGCAGGATGTCTCTCTTCCAAAAACAATTACGTCTTCATATTTGAAAAAACCAACACAATAATTCATTTAATATTTTGAATGTCTTTCAAATAAGCTCGTGATGCAAGCCAAAGAAACCCCTTCCAAACAACTGAAAGTTCCTATGCAGCTGACGTGGATTTTTACCTTTGTAAGTGGAAAGGTGAACCACAACATTGCAAGGTAAAGCACAGCTTTGTTTGCGTAAGCCGAAAAGAAAAAAATAAAAATGAAGAAAAAATACCTCTTATTCTCCTACATTTCATTGTAGTACTTAGCCTGAAGATCAGAACAGATCCTTGAGTAAATATAGAATTAGAAAATTTTACAAAGAGTATTCAATTTACTTCAGAGACAAGAACAATCCCACCAAAGCCTTTCTGGTCCATCAACTGCATAAGCACCTACAATTACATATTGTTTCTTTTACTAGACAAGACATGTTATGAAACTACAGGAAAAGAGCAGTCCCAGCCCCAGCCAATATATTCATTTGATGCTTATGTAGCATTCCATTAATATTTTGAAATTATTGGATCTCAGATCTTTTCATGATCAAAAGACAAATGACATCTTCCCATCAGGATCAACCTGAGACATCGCACTTTTTAAATACTGTTATTCTCCCATCTTCTGTTTCTCAGAATATCTTAACACTGACTGAGCTGATGCATTTAAAATTACTAGGGAAGAATCATTCTTCAGCTGTCACTTTGCCAAGATTCACTGAGAAATGTGTTTTTATAACTCCATTATGAAACACTGAAAGTAGGGAGCAAAGACCAAACTACAATGGGGGGGAAGATGGGCTGCAGCTCCAGCCCAGCAGGGCAGTCCATTGTGGCAGTGGTTTACCTGGGCCTGCACGTGGGTTGAAGGACCAGGAAAGAACCACGACAGAGGCTTTTCTGGCAGAGCCACACAGTGCCTACCTGTGTTTCATAACTGCAGTGATGATCTCAAACAGCAGCAATTACAATTTGGTTAGAATGCTCTATGATACAGCTGTTTCCTTTCACGCTAAACGCAGTCTGAGGTAAGGTGCTGAAGAGTCAGCACTTACAATATCGAGTCAAAAGTCACACCTGTGGATTGTCACTCTCACTTCCTCACAAATCCACATATGCATTTGAAAAAGGAAACTATTTTACTATGTGAATCATCTCGAAATTACTGGATCCCAGGTCTTTTTGGTTTCTTTCTCCACACAAAACAGATGACACCTCTACATCAGTGATCAGAAAAGCTACTGTTTGCCTTGCCTCCATTTTAACTTTTAACTTCAAAAACCAGATTGCTGACTCAGAATCGTATTAATGTATTACAATCAGATGGACAAGCAATTATGAAAAAATTACTGTTTCTTGCTATATACCACAGCTTCATTATTTCTAGCTGTAGAACTTGGACCAACTTGGTGTAGAGAACAGATTTCCCAACAGGTAATTGACTTCAAGAGAAGGCCTGAAATAATTCTAGCTGGCTGTTACACTGAGAATGAGTCTCCATTAATTAATCACTTCTGGGGGAATTTTTCTTTCTGAATAAACTCATTATTTTTAAACACATGACATTTGTCTGCATAAACAGGCTCTAGAACTGTGATTTAAAATGTGTGCTTACCACAGGCATGGCATGCCAATGGTAACACAGCCTCCTCTGCACTTCTGAAGTGGCTTCATCTTCTGATTACAAGGAAAAAGAGGAAGGGAAGTGAACCAGCTTGTGATTTCACCCACTTACTATCAGGATTTACTTACTTTCGTGACTGTTGCATCCAAAGACACAAGGAGACATCGACTGTGCATCCAGAGAGACTGAAGGTTTTTCACACAGAACAGAATCATACCCAAAGAGGACAAAGCCCAAGCAAATCCAAAACAAGATACAACAAATCAGGTTGTTCTAACACAGTGATACTCCCTCAGGTTCCACTGCACAAGTTCAGTGACAGTCATTCAAAATTTACTTCACTTTAAGCTGGCTTTCACAGCCTGAGGCTTGGGCAGATGTTCTCTTCCAATTCTGTTTTTTACCATGTGAAGATATTACTACCCACATTGCTAACAAGAGGTTATAATCCTCCAGCTAATTTTATCTGAAGTAGAATGAGATTTCTCATCAACAGAGCTGGGTGAAAATCTGCTTGCAACAGAGAAGATGATTTACCTAAAACCTTTAAGAACGAATTCATTTCACTAGTAAAATAACCACCGAGTGTCAAGTAACAATGTCTGCCTGCAAGTCTAAAAAAAAATGCCAAAGAAAGTAAATTTCCTTACAAAGAACTATTAAAAGTGCAACTACCTGACATGGAGAGTGACATTAGTCCTGCCACAAAATGCTGTGGTTTGCAAAAAAAATTAACATGGAATTCAAGAGATGAAATGTGTTGATGGAGTGTGGATCCATTGTTCGCTGGACCATGATGGTCCAGATGCTGAGGTTAAAACCTCTGGCTATTGAAAGGCTGTACACATTCTGTGAACATTTGTTGCTTGATTCAGCCACCTACAGGGCACTGGTCTGATCCAGCAGGGCCATTTTAATCCTGCCACTGTTGCTCCAACTTAGTTTTTCAGAAGTACCAGTAAGCAAGTAGTGGGTCACTTGGCTTCCATCATTCCTCGCTCTCCTTTTTCCTAGTCCTCCCACAAAGAAGGAATTCAGGCTGAAATAGCCTCCCACACCAGGCTGAGTTCAGCTCCAGGTACTCTGTTCCAAAACCCAATCCTTGCCACTTCTACAAAGAATAATTACCATTAGTCTCAGAAGTGTTGGTGTTTCACTGGAAGCATTCAAAGTCACACGGGTACCTTCCCTGCCCAGCGTGCCAGCTCACAACAGGCAGTAGTACACAGAAACACGGAATCATCAAGGCTGGAAAAGATCTCTAATTTCATCTAGCATGTGGCTGGCTGTGCATACAGCCCCTACAGGGACTAGGGGACATGCAGTGCTCTTAATCTACCAGCTTCAAATACGCATGAAGACATGAAAAACAGAAAACCAAACCACAACAAAAAAACAGTCTTTGCTTCAAGTATGAACATGAAGCTTTAGAACATGCAATTGGACAAAACACTAAGATGATTCCTTTTTAGGGGTCCCATATTACCCTATGGCGCTTTTGTGGCAGCATTCCTCTAGCCACACCACCTCAAGCACCTCCCTCACAAGCATCGTGGGCCCAAGCCAGTGGTAAAGCTGTCCCATCAGCAGCCCTAGCAGACCCCAAGCCAATGAACAGCATGTAGAAAGAGCTGCAGTGTTGGCTGCACTTCACTCAGGACACACCATTCCAAAACATCAAGTACTTTATTGACCTTGTTAAAGCACCAGCAAAAAAAAAAAAAAAGAAAAAGAGAGGGAAATAAAGAAATTAAAATTCATTAAGTTCATTTAAACTTTTTTCAGTCATTTGGGAAGCTCCAGTCTGCACAAGAACAGTGCATCCAACAGACTTGCCACCTAATTTGAATGTGTCTGTACAAGACGAAAATTCAAACCTTCCCTACTTGAGCCATCAATCAAAGTGAAGCTAAAATTACAGTGTAACAAGCAGGTATACATGTTTTACTTAGCAAATGAGGCAGGCAGGGCACATTATTTTTAGTCACTTTTATGAGGAAAAGAGTGAAAAATAGAAGGAGGAAGGAAGGAAAAACTGTGTCTATTTGCTTGGCTCAGGCTTCTGATCTGACACTGGCAACATTTGGATATGACTCTAATAGCATTCAAGCCTCGTCTTGGACTATTGCTGTACACGTCATTAAACAGCAATTTAAAAATATATATATGGGCTATAAAAGAGCGATTGAAACCACCCCAAAACTTACAAACTACTTGTAAGCTGCTTTACTAGGTGAGCCCAGTGGGCCAGGATGACCACAGAACACTGCTTTCCCATGCAGGTGCTCACCAAACTTGAATATCCATCAACATGCCTTTCATCTAAAATCACAGAGAACTTTGGAATTACAAAATCTGGACCAGCAACAAGCTGCTTTTCTCTCTCAGACTATGAAAACAATTTGCCCATAGTCATTATTCATCTCTCCCAGCACCATACAACAGCATGCCAGACACAGCACCGCTGATCTGACTGTAGTTTGGGCCCTCAAACCCATAGACAGCCACGTTTCCATTCCCTGCATTGTGTCAGCAAAACAGCTTCCCGTAATGCTGGATGATGAAAGAAGACATCTAATTTATCTTGCAGGAGCACTGAATTAATTGCTGAACATATTAATGAAAGTCACAAATACATTACAGCACACTTCAGAATGTCTGTGGAACAACTTGCCCACTGGCAAGAGAGCTCACAGCCAAGCATCTATGTGATCTCTGACAAAAGCCCCCAGCTCTAGCAGAAACATGATTGCTGTTGTGTGTCTTGTAGGCTTTCCTTCCCCAGCACTCAGGTCCTTGAGACCACAACTGTGGATGCCAGAACTCTGCCATGACCTCATTCTTTGGCGCATTTTCTGACAGTTCCCAGTCCTCTGCGTTAGCTAAAGCTGATCCACCCATGGCAGCACTGAATTGTCAGGTTACAAAAGCATTTTTACTACAATTTGATTTAAACTAGAATTGTTTTAGTAAACTTCTGAATGTAAGCAATGCGAGACTGTTTTCTCAGAAAGATGTGGCAAAAGCCCATTTGCCGATTATGAAGTCACCTGTGAAATGTAAGCTTTATCTCAGAATAAAGTAGTTAATTTGCTAATGTGAAATAGGAAAGGAAGGAAAAAAAACCTCAAAGGTGCTGCTTAATCAACTTTCAGAATCATCAGCCAAAGCTGGAAGAAAAGGTGAACCAGTTTCACAGTACCAGAGTTTTCTGAATGCTATTCCCGTTGGCTTGATGAATAGCAGGGCAGGGATTCTCTTTTCCTTTTCCTATTTTTTTCTCCAAGAGGAATCATCTCATCCAAAACAGCGGATAGTAGCCCGCTGATGAGGGAAAAGAAACGTCAGTAGTGAGGAGTCAACATTCTGGTGACTGAATGTTGCAGGGGACTGAAACAAGAAGCTTTTATGTATTACTCCTTAGCCCATCCTGTGATATGACTCATTACTGCTGGGGCATCATCGAGATGTTTTGGACAGTCTTTTAATGTTAAGAACAGTCTGATCTGTTTTTCCATTTCTTTCAGTTCGTACGCTACATTTTCGTGCTGCTTCTATCCCTTTCCACTATGCTGGAGGCATTTCGAGTTCAAGACAGCAATTAGTGAGGACAAAGATCACTGAGCCAAAATGAATACCTTTGATGAGCTTTTGTCCTCCAGCAGGAATCATCTCAAAATGTCCATTAAGGTTTGGATTTCTGTGTGGCTGTGGTTCCATAGCACAAGCAGGATTAGCAGGGCACAAGAATCCAGCTAGTAAGAGCCTGGAGTACGCCTGGGCTGTCATCCATGAAGAGGGCCCATGAAGGGCAGAAACAGGAGTGGGCTGAATTTCAGCTCAGACCACAGACAACTCTACTGAAGTGCAATGCGTCAGGTGAGTGCTTACTGATTCTGATGGTTTATTTTTTTTAGCTCAGAACAACAGGGATGGAGAAATTTCAGCCACAACTGGCCAATCTCCTGGAAAAAAAAAACACAACTTGTCCCGTGGGTGCTGGTAAAAACAGGTCCTCCCCCCAGCCAAAGCAATTCAGCAAGCAAACAGGAGAAACAGGAAATGTCAAGAGTAAAGTCAGAGGTAGGAGTTGTTAGGGAATGGAAAAGTAGAACCCGAGATCAGAGTAAACCATCTGAAATACAGTCAAAGACACCCATTATGCAACTCTGGATCTATCCAAGCACCATATTTTAAATCATCATTATTTTCTGAAAACCAGTGAGCTCATAGCCAGGATTGGCAGTGATTCTCACTGCTTCATGAGCCTTTTTTTTCCCTCTGTTTTCTTAGTGAGGGAATAAAATGAAAGTAGTTGGGGTCTGGGCATGAAGGATGAGGAAGGGGTTGTTGGTAGCTTGAAGAGAATCATGACATGATGGTTCAACAAAATAAAGGTTCTATGTGGAAGAAGAACAAAGGCAGAATAAGAGCAGGCTGCTGGACACAACAAGAGTACCCTAAGGTTTATGCACACAGGAATCAATCACAGGAGCTGGATGGGAGCTGTGCTGGTGAATAAGTGTTTGACCTGAGTTTAGGAGATGGATCAGCCCAGGACACACCAGGTCTAGAGGGAAGCATTCCTCATAGAATACCTGTGCTGATACAAGGACAAACATGGAGGCTGCCTTGGGATTTTCTGGCTGAACTGAACCCTCATGGTTGTGGGGAAATCCTGTAGCTAAGCAGTTCCAAGCACATACTTTAATATTAATTGCGTGTGTGCATTTCCTCTACCATGTTTATCAGCCTGGAAAATTAAGAGATGAGGAAAACAAGTAATGCCATGCCACGCTCCACTGGCTCTTCCCGCTTAACATGGAGTGTCACCAAAGCCAGCTGCAATGAACTCACAAAAAGAAAAACCGTGCAGTTGCTCTTTCCACTGCAACCAGGCTCATTTGTGCCCACTAAAAATACTACCTCTGATACCACAAGAGCAGTTTACTTGAACTCATTTCAGCTGGAAATTGATCTACCACAATCTACTACCACAGAAAAGGGTTTTTGCCTTTCTGCCCTAGAAGCTAGACTGTTACCAGTGGGTGTTTGCACACACTCCATTATAAGCACCATTGTAACCAGTTGCTTTCATGTCACAGACCTTGGTAGTCAACACTCCTGCTTTCTACCTCCTTTTATCATATTCCTTTTCCTAAGCTGTAACCATCTGTTCTTAATTGACCCCAATGGCTCTGTAGAGACAAAAGATTTTTGAATATTTTGAGCAAAATTTTTGGTCTATTTCCGAAGTAAAAGCTTTTGTTTGAGATTTTACATCTATAACATCTTTGCATGAGAAACACTGAACTGCTCGCCATGGAGCATGGACCTGATATTTGCTACTGTGATGGCTTCTATATCTAAAGAGTTAGAATTTCCTCAAGAAGGAGTAAAAAGAAACTACACAACCAAAAAAAAAATCCTTCTTTACTAGTTTAAACACACTCAATAGAAGGTTCTAGCACAAATCCATCTCCCAAAACTTCATCTGCATTCAGCAAGTTTTCACTTTCTTTGATACTCTCAAGAGGTTTTACAAGCACACATGAAGCCAGTATCACTATTATAGGATGAAGCAACTAAAAGCATATAACCAACCAGTTCCACACTGTGCCTCCAGCAGCACAGAAGTTAAACAGGCATGGATGAAGCTGAGAACAGGGACCGGTTGTTGGGATGCAGGACAACAGGTTACAGAGAGAAAACGGCCTGCCTGGATTGGGAAAGAGCGTCAGGAGGACACACACACACACACACACACACACACACACAAAAATACAATGAATGTTCTGAATTGATACTTCAGACTTCTCAAACATGGTGCAAACATTAACTGATGGTATTATCCTAAAGGCAAACTCCAGATGAGGACAAGGTAAACAAAGAAATGAGCTCAGAGAAATATGTAGCCAGCAAAAGGAGAAAGGAATTTGCTCTGAAGAGCTCAGTTGGTCATGCAGGTTTAACCAGCTCTGGTACATGCCTTCTGGGAACCTGCTGAGGAGTTCTGAGCAGAGGTGGGAGTTTATGGGCCAAGAAGCCGGGCTCCTTTGCCAGCCACTGGAACAAACAAGCTTCACATTTTAAGAGTAAGCAGAAGATACTGACCAAGGAGAGTGATGAAGATTTGATCTGCCATAATAGTGTAGCCATTTGGTCTGCTGTTCTACCTATCCTGAACTATGCTGAGATAATCTGACATCATTAATACTGGATTAGCATTTTCCTTCCCAACAGCTGTAGAAGGAAAGTTCTGTCATTGGGGTGCTGATGCGACGGGAAGCATCATTGTTCTTTGGCTCCCCATCACTAGTGGGCTCCTGTGTAGCACTGGTGTTTCTTCCCATAGAAATCTCTTTCTCCTCCACTTTCTCTGATAAGAATTTTCTATTAGATGAACAGCACTTCGGAGGAGTGCGAATGATTGGTTTGCACGCTACGTTGTCAAAAGAGGCACGTGCAGGTCAGAGGAAGGGAGGAACAATACTCATGGAATGATAATCTCAACACTGACAGGAAGGAAGGGTAGATTAACCTGTTAAAGCATTATATTTGGAGCTGAACTCAGTAAAATAAATAAATAAATTCTGCTTTGGCTTGCTCTCGCTAATTCCGTGGTTTCACAGGTGAAACCCACTTTTTGTAGAGGTGTCTGCAAAAAGTACTTTGTTTCCACATCTGTTTTGTGATGGCTCTGAAAGAAGTCAGAGTGCTGGAGAACACTCTGGGAGGAAACGCAGGTTTATTTCTATAGCATGTAATAGAGAGAGCTGTGCAGTAACTGATCTGTCAGCCTGACAGCAGTCCTGGAAAGGCAGAATGGGAGAAAGATGTATTTCAGGTTGGGCTAAACTTATTTTCAAGATTTTCTTGCCAAAAAAAAGAAAAAAAAAAAGAAAAAGAAAAAGA
The DNA here is from genome assembly GCF_039878825.1 of Excalfactoria chinensis. Classification (NCBI taxonomy): domain Eukaryota; kingdom Metazoa; phylum Chordata; class Aves; order Galliformes; family Phasianidae; genus Excalfactoria; species Excalfactoria chinensis. Next base: position 79,872,866 of record NC_092827.1, read on the forward strand.
AAAGTAAAAGAAAGAAAAAAAAAGAAAAAACCCTCTGAAAAACATAAGAAATTCAGTCAGGAATAGAAGCCTGGAGCTGAACTCCAAACTGTGACTGCTGAGCAGAGTTGCCACACTGTCAGTTTTTGGCTTCCTGCCTAATGGCCATAAGAAAGAATTTATAGGGAAAGCCATCGCTAATACAAATCATATTTTAAATGTTTGATCAGCAATTACGTTCTGACTTCTCAAGAACTGACAACTAATTTACGCTCTGTACCAACAAACTCAGTGTTATGAAAAACATTCCAGGCCAACAATGCTAATAATGTCACCAACATGGTTTCTGCCGTGCCAAGAATTATATTAAAAAGAAATCCATGCATAGCAAGGAACAAGAAACATATGTAGGTGATTTATACACGCACAACTGTTTGGAGGAGGTTTGTTTTCTTTTGTGATGTCTCCAGCCATGAATCCATGGGAGATTAGCACAAGTATCAGAATTATAAAGAAACATTTAAGAAACATTTAGATGTTGTACTAAGGGACTTGGTTTAGCAGGGAGACATCGGTAGTGGGTGGATGTCTGGACTGGATGATCCTGGAGGTCTTTTCCAACCTTGGTGATTATATGATTGTATGATTTAACTCCCTAGCTGGGTCATGCAACCATCTCAACAAGATGGCTCAGAAGACACAGTGAGGATGGGCCATGCCCAAGATGCTCTCATGCCGAGGGGACAGCTGTGAGTACAGGAGATGCAAGCCTTCCTGCCGTGGTGACAAAGCCTGGTTTTGGCGCTCATCATTCTGTAAAGTCTGTAGAGCAACACAGCAGAGATTCCAGGAGCTCAGGATTGGTTCTCACAGCCCAAGTCTCACTACCAAGGCCCAGGCCAAATTACAGAAACCGTTAAAAGCTGAAACAGTTTTTCTGCTTGCAAACCTGGCTTAAAATACACCCAGAGGCAGGACACCCTACTTGAAAGCACCTCCAAGATCACCTTATAAAGGCCTGCCCGTTCTCCCTGCCCCAGGCAGAACACGCAGTAAGGTCCTGAAGGCTCTGGCAAACATAGCATCCCTGGTCAAACATGGTGTCACGAGTGCTACTTGTGATGAGCACAGAAACCTCGGGCACTGCTTTGTCCTGCCTAGCGCTGCATGCCTGTGGCTTCTGTCAGCTTTACAACGAACTGCTGGTGCACTCTCAGACACTTTTAGTTTGGACACGTTTTGTGAAAGTCCCTGGCCCAAATCTGCTTCCCCTGACCGCTTCTTGTAGGACTGATAGCCTTAGGAGTTCCCTGTTCTGCAGAGCAGAAGCTCCACTGCCCTTAGCCCATCCTGCTCCATGCCATAGGCTTTGCCCATCTCCTCAGGAAAACTCAGCACCATACCTTCTTTGTTCAAATGCAATCAGATCCTCTTACCTTGGTGCTCACACAACTGAGTCCTCACGTGGAAGAGCAGAGGAGAAAGAAAGCAGTATGATGCAGGCAAGTGTGATAAGTGCACCCAGCACCCTGACTGCCTCCCACTAGGTGCAATTTCTCCCCTTTGTGATGACTCCATCCTTGCTGGCCGCTGCCCCTCTTTTAGAATCACATAATCCAGAACCTTCCCCATCTTTGTAGCCCTCCTTCGGATGCTTTCTAGGAGCTTTATGGAGGCAGCAAAGGATGAAAGACAGCAAGAGCTGTCTGTGAACCTGCTGAACACCAAAACATAAACAATACAAAGCAGAAGCTTAATAAAAAAGACATATAACCGTAAAGATCTTTGTATTTTCTTAATATTGGTAGTAAACAAATCTTGGAAAATATAAGTTTTAAAGGACAATCTGTAATCTACCTCTTCACAAGTTCACTAGTTATAGCTTGAAGCTCAAGATTTAAGAACTTGCTTAACATCAAGATGATGAATCAACTAACAGGAATGCAAAAGCAGCACGCAGCCAATCAGAGGCATAATGTATGTTGTATTCAGGTGACACTGGGTAAGACTAAAAGGTAATAAGCTCCCAGCTGTTGACTGGCGGGAAGCAAAGCACCAGGTGCTGCTGAGGAGATAAGAAGAGAGTGTCACAGTCTGATATAGGAGGAAATTATAAGGGTTAGAAAACTAACAGTACAGGAAACATGTTCCAGTACCCTTCTCCACACCTCCTTCCCCCAGTGGTGATGCCAGTGGTGTATTTCATTAGCCAGATGTATGCTCCAGCTGAAGGGCCTGAGCTGCCATCTGAACAGTTTCCAGCAGGATGTGCAGATGCCGGAGGACACGTCTTAATAAATAAATAATTCATTAACTTTGACTAATGCAACCAGATAGGTGGCTCAGCAAGCCCTTTGTTTGCAATTAATACGACATGGCACCTGCTTAAATGACTTACATCAGAGATCACATCCCCATACACTGCTAAACCAATTGCACTCTGATGTAACCCTTAGAGCTACATCTTCCACACGAGATAAAGAGTGGGAAAAAAAGTCCGCATTGTTCCCATGAGTAATTACAAGTTTACATCATCTTCAAAGGATGTACCTGTTTGTGTCTGGAGGAACACAGACTGAAGCCCGCTTCCTCCAGGTTACAAAATGGGGCATTTGCTATTTTTACATATTAAGAAAAATCATTTTGGTAATGCTTACTGTTATTTTGAGCTCTTCAGGTCCTTCTTTGTTCCTGAGCTGACCCGCTCACTCTGAATTTACTTGCTGGCCAGTTAAACAAAAGCAGGAGAGCAAACCACACATCTCTGCAAAAAGAGAAAGTAAGTAAACTCTTGGTTTTTTCAATGCAACTGAAATAGTGGAGCTCAGTACAAAAGTATGCTGCCAATGCCCCATACCCAATCTGCGCTATAATTTCTGCAGCTGAGTACGTTATCCACACTTCTTTTAAGAAGAACATGATTTTATCATTTCTAATATCCACTTAAACACACAGCATATACATTTCTCAATAAACAACTTTATAGCTCTTTCCTAACACCTGCCCACTTGGAGTGAAAAATATCTTTCTCATATACGTCTCTATGTCTGTTCTCCTTTGCACTTCATGAGAACAAAAACATAAACTGTCCAGTTTGCTGTGCATGCTGTTCAACAGGTGTCTGCAGGGAGAAACACAATGATCTCATATATGCTAGTCCTTCCAAGGAGCACCTACACCGTGGCAGCTTCAGGTGGTGGTGAGTGATATGTTCTGCCAAGTCACAGATGGACAGAGCACACCCACAGCCTGCAATAGTTTGCTTTTTATACATTTAAAACAGATTTAGCTCACCTGTGTTTGGTGCTTGTGTTTAGGATGACAGCCTCATGCACGGTGACACCAGGCATCTCAATGGCCTTGCCTCTTTACACCAGACAAACACTCAAGAGGAGTGGGTACCAAGCCAGATGTACTATTTGGTCCCCAGGGTTTGTGCTTTGGTGGAAAAGTCCTTCAGATAGATAGACTTTCTCAAGTCAGAATCATAAAGCAAAGCCATAATAGACTCAGGGATCTGTTCCATAGGTTTAATAGCAGCAATGGACAGGCTTTCACATCAATAAGAACTGATGAGGCCTCAGGATCTTAAGCAAATGTCTCTCAAACCACCTTGTCATATAGCAGCTGATTAGTGCCAATCTAAAAGCAGTTCAACGCTGTGTCTTATGGATGTGTTCACTCTGGATTTGTGCTGTGTTTTTTTTGGTGTTTGGGGTTCTTGGTTGTTGTTTTTTGCTGTATTCCTTAGAGTCGTATATAATTTTCTTGCATGAGCTGAAAAGCCATGGTAAAAAATTAATATTCAGCATCACAATGCACTTCCATTACACATTTCTGCATTAATAGTGAGTTTGAAAAGGTCAAAGCCAGGTAAGATTTTTGGACATAATCTTTTAAGGCAGTCTCCAAATGTGTTCCCTTTCTCTAAGATGGTTATGCAAGAAGCTAGATACTTATTGATCTCCACACCAGTGTTTTCATCTGAGTATCTTCCCTGTAGTTGCTGTGTGCGTTACATATACATTTGATTCCAACACATACTCTTCCATTACAGTGAGATCATTTTAAAATCACTTTTATTGCTGTTCCAAGCTCAACCCTGTAAATCAGTGTCCTAGGAAAAGACCCAATTCACGTTCTTTGTGTTAATGCTGTCACAGTTTCTGCTCCTGACAGGATGTCAATTAACTTTAGGCCTTCAAATACACCAGATTTGCACTAGGATTTTGAATAGATACTTTAATATAGGGTTCACTGCACAATATGTTGCGTAGACTTTATGCAGAAGTTAAGTTTCTACATGTCCTAAAGCCTGCAGCTGCAGTATCTGAGCTCTGTTTCACCGAAACCTGAAGTCTCTTTTTATGCTTGGGTTTGAATGGATTAATTCTACCTCTAGCACAGCCTGATATATCTTCTGGTATCCCCAGACTGAGGCTTTTCAATTTGTACTAAAAATGATGCAGCCTACTTTTCTCCTCAGGATTTATAATTGCAGTATGGAACAGATTATTCACTTTGATGATTTTTTTTTTAAAAACTCCTAGGCAGTGGAACATGAAACAACAGAAGCAAGCCAATGAAAGCATATCTTCATTCATCTTTAGCCAGATATCCTCTAGACCCAAACTACTAAGAAATGCCCAGTCAGCAATCCCCTGTACTGCAGAAAGGAAGTCATTAAATGAGAGCCTTTAAAAGGATCGATAACAACACGCAGAGAAAGGAATGGAATTAGTCATCATTTTATCAAAATACTCATAGGCTTCTAAGAGATACATATTTTGCTGCTACTGATGACTGTATGGAAGATGTCTTTATGAAAGATTTTATAATAAGAAACCTGAAAAATCCATTCTTGTCACTTGTCACAGGCAGGAAACATCTGAACTCCAGTAAAATCCATAGGATGGAAGCTTTTGTTTGTTTTATCACACATGTCAGCTGTACATTATTCTAGGCAGGAGAGCCACCAGGGTCTCTAATCTGTCACTGTGTTCAGTTAACCCAGCAAGGGGTCACTTCGGCTCATTTCCTTGGTTTTCATCACCTTTTCTTATTTGATGAAACTAAAGCACAATGACAGGTACACAGATTCTTAGAAGGACTGATCTGGACCTCCAGGACTCAGACCCCCTGATAATGCTCTTTTTGTTTACTTTTGCTCACATAAAGACGCAGACACTTGAGAAGAATCTTCTGACTTTCATATTTCCTGTATGTATATGTGCCCTTGCCTATGCTGTTCCACAATCCTAGGCAAGAATCCATACAAAGTGATCATAGAGTCATAAAAGTGCTCAGGTTAGAAAAGACCTTCAAGATCATCAAATCCAGCCACAACCTAACAGTACTGTCCTAATTCTAACAACCCTAGCCGCAAGACCTCACCATGTGTATGTCCATATGCCATGTATAAAGATTTTAAAACTGCTTTTGGCAAAATTACAGAAAGTGAGTCCTATAAAGACACAGCAAGGGAAAGAAATATCCCTGTGGTTACACAGCTTCCTAAACTCCCCCAGACTGTGGCTGGGAGGAACGGCACAGAAGCTCATTTGTTGCTAACAGTTACCTCCTCACCTGCAATTATAAGCCATTTTTAGAAGCTTTCTTTGCAAAGACAAATAAAGAACTCAAAAAATAAAATTCACCTCACTTACCTGTGCCATTTTGAGCATCCCTAAATCTGTCCACCCTTGCAGGGGAGGTGACTTTGGCACACACACACACACACACAGGCTGCATAAGGTGAGAATGAGGATAAGAACAATAAAGGTCATTTCTCAAGCAAATCCAAGCTAGACCAGACACTTTGCTGCAGTGAATTGAGGTAGAGCCAGTGATTTCAGTCAGTAGCACCTGGCCAACAGACACAGAGTAATGCATTGTCACTGGTGTCTGGTCCATGAGTCATCTGCTGTTATCCCTCAGGCCCGCACCGAGCTGAAAATAGATATAACAATATGGAGGAAGCAATATAGGAAGGGAGGCAAAAAAATACTGTATATAATTGCTTGCATTATATTACATATGTTCATGCTGACTTCAAGGTCACTTAGTTAAACTTTGGCTGTGTAGATCTCTGACTCCATCAGTAGTCCTCCTTCAATTTTAAGAACAATGCAGAGCCCACAATACCACAGACCCTTGCATATATATTTAGCCTGGTCCTAGGCCGAAGTGAACTCAACAGACATTAAAAAGTATTTTATGATCAAAGCATACATACTGCTCCATATTCTGTCTGACAATTCATGCATCGCCCCTTCTATCAGCCATAAACTTAGTTCCCAGGCATTGATCATGAGTCCCATTCCCCCACATTTTTCAGCACAAGTGAACATAAATTTTACAAGAGCTCTGCATAGGTCTGAGAGTCAGTCTATGTTGAATCACTTACATTAACAGGGCCAACAGCATTTCTTTAACTACTTGCAGTTAAATTAACAAGCGAGACCTCCTGTGTCCCAGCACTTTGCTTTTGACTGCAGAGTTGGCTACATTGACTTCATCAGCTTGTTCTGTTGTCTGACTATGAAGGTCTACTCAGTTGCTCCAGGAATCCAGACTGTAACCCTGATGCTTTCCTCCCTACCACGTTCACTTACATGATCTGTAAAATGATAAATGTGAATTAATATATATATATATATACTTTAGAAGCAGCAAATTGTTCTTGCAGGAAGAAAAAACAAGACTTGGACAGACATTAGGCAGTCTTCTGTTGAGTAACCCGGTACTGGCACACTGTATACAAAGAATACCCATCTGAGCTGAATTTCATTTATTGGTGAGCTTTGCTTTTGCTAAAGAGGAAAAGGGGAATTTGAGAAAGAGTTAAGAATTTCCTCTCGTCTGATTACATCTGACCTTCCATTAGTCACTGAAAATGAAATGGCTTGTAATGGGATCTTGTGGTTTCTATCACTCTAGAGAAGCCATTTTTACGAGGTCACAACTTGATGACTCTGATGAGTCACACCTCATGAAAAAAAATGCAGATTTGAGAGTGGCCAGCTCTGGTGGTCACGGGGATGTGAAGGGTCCCCCGTGGCCTCCCTCACATGGAAACTCTGCCAAGAGCTGGTGTGCTGGATCTGTGCTGGTCTCATGGACAGTTCAGAGCTGCTGCGAATGCTGGCCTGCTCACAGAGAATGATTGAAGCTCATGCACTCCATGTTGCAGAGCACAAGTGGAGTCATATAGGCAAAACTGTGAGGTGAAACAGACAAGCTGCTTCTCAGCACATGCATGGATTTATTTACAAGCAAGCATATTAGCTCAGTAGCTATTGCAGAATGATATTTTCTTGCATCACACTATATAGTCTACTATGGCAAGCATCCTAATGCCCCAAAGAATCATGTGCTACCTGAAGGGCTTGAGTACACAATACCATGTATATTGAATTTATTACATGCATCAAATAGATTAAGCACAAGCAAATGTTATCACATAAAGTAGAGCCTGGTTTCCATACCTAGCATAGATATCATGTTTCTTTAGAACAAGTTTCTTTCTCCAGTATTTTTTGGCAACGTGTGTTAAAAAGGTGTATTTTTAAGGTGGAATGTAATACATGAACACTTCAAAAATCAGCCTGAAAGAGGCCTTGAACTATTTGACAATTACAGAACATTCTGAATATCATTATAAGGGTCAGTGATTTGAATTCAACCATTTCTGGACAGTCACAAAGGAATCAAATTAAAGGACACAGATGCTGGTACACAGTCATGCAAAGAAAGCTGTGGAAAGGTTGCTTGAATCATTAATCATAATATTACACACTTTATCTAAGATTTGTTAATGGATCATTCACAATTTGACATTTATTTTTTTAATGTGCGTTTGTTCTTCACAAGTGTTTACTAAAAAGCATAAAGAAAGAAAGGAAGGAAAGGAAGAAAGAAAAGAGGAAAGAAAGGAGGAAGGAAAGAAGGAAGGGAAGAAGGGAAGAAAGGAAGAAAGGAAGAAAGGAAGAAAGGAAGGAAGAAAGGAAGAAAGGAATTACATCAGTTCTGAACTCTCTACTGTTAAAAACCTGAGAGCCACGATGCTTGGTGACTCACCTGTAGTGTGGTATCTGTTCTGTAACTGATGATTATTTAAGCAGGACAGTAGCAAATCACAGAGCTGCAGAATTATTGAGGTTGAAAGAGAGATCACGTGGTCCAGCCCTCTTCATCTTACAGTAGATGGCTATCAGGTCAGAAAAGCATTATATTGTCCTTTCATAAATCCATTCTGAATACTCCTGATCACATTCTTGTCCTTCATGTGTTTGGAAATAGCCAAATTCTCAGGACAATGTTTTCCAGCACCTTCCCAGGCACTGAGATGAAGCTGACTGTCTGTCTGACTTCACCTACCCATGATTCCACCTCACATTACTTCCTTTGTATGTCTGATTCATTTTGGCACTCCTTGCTCTTCCATACATGCCTCCTGCCAACTATGCTTTTTGGGATGGACATTCCTTGAGAAGCCAGCCCTCCCAGAACCCTCTTCTCTCCAGGGCCATAACCCATAGGATTCTTCCAAGCAGATTCTCAAAGGGAATGAAGCCTGCTCTCATGAAATCCAGGGTTGTGGTACTTCTTTTTGCCTTTCTCCCACCTTTTATTCCACCATCTCATGGTCAGAGTAGTGAATGCTACCTCTGACTTTCATGTCTCCAACCACATTTCATGTCTTCTTCCTTGTTTGTAGCATCAGTTACCTGTTTTCTCCTTGTTTTCTCTTCAGTCACTTGATTTGTACAGGATCACCCCTCTGCTCTACACCTTATGCAGTAAGACTGTTCTGTGTCAATGAATATCTCCATGTGAACACTGTTTTGAGTTTGCAACACTGGCAACAAAAGCTGTTCTCGCTAGGTATGAATGCCAGGAAGACACATGCTGCATCATTTTGTTTCCTGACTGCACCAACATTACTCTTAAAATGAATCTTTTGGCACAAATCATCACTATTGCGCTGACAGGATATTCTATCATCACTGTTTAAAATGTGCGGTTCAGTAAAAACTCTACCAGGGTTATTGTCATAATTCACAGGAAAAAGGAAAAAAAAAAAAAAAAAAGACAAGTAAAAAGGAAGGCCCTAATTCCAAAATCTATTGAATATTTCTTTTCATGCTTCTTCTTTACTTCTAATCTAAGACTAGCAAAGTATTTGAACTATCATCCTCAAGCTCTCTGTCTAATGTAAGGTTAACTCTCATAGAAGTTAAGATGAATGTTTGCAAATACCAAGCATACAGTGAGAGACTGAGTACTCTTTAACATAACAGCTCTGCAACATTTTCAACAGAAAGCAAGGATTTTGGCTGCCCAAATCCAAATAGCTAACAGAGCCCTAGTTTCGAAGAGTGGGTGCTCAGGCATCTGAACTTGAGTTCCTAAAAAACAAAGGCAATGAAAATTGCTAAATAGCTCTGAAAAGCAGCATTTAACTTCAGCGCTGCTGATTTTTTAACTGTTAAAAATTGGAACCTCAGTGTTATACTAACACATGTTTTTACATTTTCCCTAGAAACAGATGGAATAATGTTGCTCATGCTATGCCAACGCCGTGTTGTTACATAGTCTTTATTAAAATTGCTTCGAGGCAAAAAGATGTAGGAACAAAGACAAGGGGTGGGGAAACTTGGCAATTCCCTACGATTTTCAGACTTGAGTTGTTTAACTCTCAGCCAGCTCTGTGCACCATAAAGCAATATCCACAACTTCATGACGGGTGGGGAAGCTGGGTGCATTAGCTGGCTACTGTGTGCATAGAGTCCATGTGACCTTTGCTACGCAGAAGGTAGCTAGGACGGATAACAAATAAAAAGGAAGAAAACAGAAAGGGGAACATATGCAAATGGAAGAAGGACAAACTTGGCAAGTAAATAAAGAGAGCAATTCAGTTTTAAGGAAATTTTAAAACTTGATTTCTCCTTGCCTATATTGAGAATGTTTATATCTCAAAAGGAAGCAGAAAAAAACATTTCCATGATAACCATAAAAATCACCGGAGAGAAAATAAAGTTTTCTGTCTCATTACCTTTTCCACGTGGTAATCAATTATAAGGAAAGAACAGTGCAGGTTCAATTAAGTAACTAAATCAAAAGGAATTAAAAGCCACAGGGGATCTTTATTTTACTCATGTTAAAGGAGGGTCCGACTCCAGGCCTCATTGACTTGTCTGTAGCATATAATGGGGTTTAATTCCTCTGAACCAGTCTGTCAGCATTAGCTGGTCATAATGAGGAAAGTGGGGTTGGAGAAAACAGATCTACTGAAAATAGTTTTCCCAAGTGTAGCCTGCCCTCCTCCCTTCTTCCTCCAAATGGGATTATCCTGGGCTCTCAGCACATTGCAATATATAAATGAACCATTAGGGAAAACAAAAGCCCCTCCTTTGAAATGTAAGACACAGCTCAGGAAAACAGTGGGTGCTCTGTCCCAAGTCAGCCAGTGTGTGAAGACATGCTTACCCTTACTTGCTTAGGTCTTCCACTGATTTATAAGATTAGCACGTGCTGAAAAAAGCCTTTAGTGTCTTGCAGAACTGCAAGATCCTATGAAGTGGTGAGACATTCATTTAAAAAGGAATACGATTATATTTTTTTTAGAACTTGAAAAAATAGCTGTGGGTTTGTTTTTGAGTTTCATATCTTGAAGTTAGCCAAGCAACAATCGTGACTTCATTGTAGCCAGTTAGCTTCACATGGGCAAAAACAAGAGTCCTGGACAAACGTGCAACCTAGGATTCATACAGATAGCTGAATGAAAACTCTAAGAGAAATTGTCAACTCTGGGATGCTTTGCCAGTGAAAAGCAGTTTTCCGTGGCTCTTGGATTCAAGTATACACATAGCTTTGCATACACACAGGCAAAAATAATCACAGGAAAACAGGATTCCTCTGAAACCACCACCTAGTCTTATAGTCTTCAATGAAGCCATCCTTAACCTTCACGCAAGTTGGCTGGGAATCACCACCTCATACTCCAGCCATCTAACGGTCCCTAGCTCCAGGTGACACCAGCTACATGCATGTTTGTTTATGGAAGATGCCTAGAGAGGGCGTCACTCAACCGCTAGAACAGGGTGGGATATCCATCTAGCAGCCTATGCCAAACCAAAGACACTAAAATGACTCCTGATCTCCCTTGAGATCTCAGTCACCTCCGTCTTTCAGTTCATCACATGTCCCCTCAACAGCTCTTGCCAGGGCTCTGTGTTCCCACAGCCAGTCCTTGCTTCCTCCATATCCACCAGCCCATGAAGGCTGAGAGCAGAAAAGCTCCAGCATCCATCTTATGGCATCTGGCAGTCCACCAAGCACTCCACCTGGCCATATGAAAAGAGTCACATCCCACCACATTTCAGAAGGAATCGGTACAGTGTATATCTCACCAAAAGCTCCCCTCCAAAGGGCACAGACTTAAAATCATTCTCACGAATCTGCCTGCAGAAAGACAACTCAGTATTTCTCATAAATCGGGCCACTTGACTTCTCTGCCAAGATATTCAACAAATTTCTTATTCAGGCTGCTCGTTTTTCATTCCTTGAGGCTACTCATAACCAAATAATCTTACCATAAATCCAGGCTCCCGCTGCCATTCATTATGAAGCGAGCCTTGTTTAGAAGTTCTTAGAATTGGAACATTCCTGCTGAATGACAATCTTCAAACGCCTTTCATTTCAAAAGGAGCAAAATGGAAATCGGTTCTTCTCCAAGTTTACCAGAGGGGCAGCCAAACGCTGATGTTATACAGTAAGATCTCAAACTGGGAACTAGGCAGCTATTTCAATCAGCGGACTTATTTCACGTCTGTCAAGGATGGTATATTTAGAACTGGACGAGCTGTTTCTTCACTGCACCCACGAGCTAAAAAACTGACCCAAGTGCAGCATTTCTCAGATGGCCTCTTTTGCACTTTGGCAAACCCCCATGAAAGAGCATTTAGATAGCACTATCAGCAGATAGCACTCCAGCGTAGGGCTGGAGCCATTGTTGTTTATTCAATCATAGCTGTTTAATCAAGTCTTGCGGGTGCCATCAGACTGAGTGAATCACTCAAGTCAAGTCACAAAAATAAAACAAGTTCTTTTATCACTGCTTATCCACACAGAGTAAAGCTATGTGAAAATGATGTAAGTGAGAACTTCTGAGAAACTGAAACAGCAAGCAGAAAAGCAAAGTTCTCCTGCATTGAGGCAGAGCTGGGGCCAAAAAGAAGAGCTTCCATAAACTACAACATCCCGGGCACCCATTGCAGCAGACAGACAGCATTTTCAGAAGAGACCAGCCTCTTGTTTGAGCATCAGAACAAGCAGTACAACCTTGGAAAGAGTTTGGCTCCAAGCCACCTGTCCTTACCACAATGCAAAGGTAAGAACAACCGAGTGGGGGACAAGCACTGCTTAAAATTGAGCTTGTTCAGCTGTGAAACTGGAGTGCAGCAGACTTGAAAACAAGATCAATAGTGAGGAGTCTGCAGAAACAACTGGGTTTTGTCCAGTTCTAGATGGGGTAATAAGGACAGTCATCGCATGGCTCACTGCTTGTAAAGAACCACTAAACAAGTGAATTTGGCCAACAGAAACAAATTGCTGGTGCAGCATTTTTATTTTTTTTGTAAGCAGTCTTATTCCTTTTTCATCAATCATTTATATAACAAAGATTCAGCGATGAAGGAGGAGACTCCATCCTGAACTCCAGTCCCTCCACCAGTTTCACTGGGAGCGTGCCAACCCAACACACTGGGAAAACACCTCCCCTACCCTTTCCAATGCAGTTACATTCCTACCTTTCCCTGGAAGGGGACAAGCAACATGACTCCTTGCTGGCACTTCGTCATGCCTGCATAAGGTTCGGTCCCAGACTGTCACTAGAATATGTTTACTCGTGCCAACCACAGCAAGGCCCTGGCTCTGGCCTTCAGGAAGGCTGCATCTCAAGCCTATAGCCCTCCTGCTGTTTTAACTTCCTTTAGATCCTCTCCGTTTCCTTCCCAACAGCTTCAATTCTCCCATCATGCTTTTCTGTCTTCACATTTCTGCCTTTTCTTCATCATCCCTCCCATATCCCACATTGCTCTTTGCCTTCCTGCCCTCACAGGTCATAGCTCTCTAATACCAGGTTTTGCCTTCTGCCACCATATCCAGACACTAATATTTCAATATCACGTTTTACCACACACGGAATCTGCAGTTTCAAGGTTAAGAACTGGCAGACAAATCTCTTCCTCCAACCTGACATTATTTCAAGTATTTCACTGGAAATAGCTGTAATGCTGATAGCACTCGCACACTAGCAAGCACTCCTTTATCACCCACAGAACTGTAACATTCTCGCCATAATTTGCATGCAGATGTATCATAGGTACTGAGAAAGAGATCAGAGACTCAGAAGCAGCAGGAAATGATCACTTTCTAGTGTACGCAGTCAGCTTGTTTTGTACAAACTGTCTGGCTTACTAAATCAGAGTTGTCCTAGGCTTGTCAGCCAAGTGACATAAGCTACATCTGGAAAATATCTATGATAAAACCTATGGTTGCAGAAAGAACTGCAAGTAAGTAGCTGATCCAGCTGGTGTACAAATTAGGCACAATGTTCATCAGCACAAATGGGTTCATCAACACTACCATCTAGTCCTTCTGGAGAGCAGCAAGTACTCAGAGATCTTCAAGATCACTGAAGAGTTGAGTTTCCTACAGCTCCTAATTGTAAATATGATTCCCATCTCTTGACACAGCAACATCAGAGCTTTTCCCCTGACCGGCTCTGAGGTGGGAAATGAGGCCTTTGACTTCAGCTGGCACATGTCAGACAGATCAAAACCGTGCAGCTGGACAAACTTATGTTTCGTGAGGAAATCAAACTAGTAGCAGCCTGGTAGGGACCCATGCTCTTCCCTGGCTATTAATAAGACAACTGACCTAGAAATCACTGTATCAGAGCACACCTTAAAGTTAGAGAGAGAGAAGAAACCAGCTCCATATTACCAAGTAAAGGCTGAAGGTAATATCTGGTGAGAACTAAACCAATTGGTGTTTGTCTCAACCTCTTCAGAAATACCCTGAAATCCACTCTGCCAGCACAGCACACCTCCAGAGCATCTGAGTGCCCTCGCTAGTCCAGGAGACCCCATCCACACTTGTCTTTACCAATAGGTTTTCCAGCCCCATGGTGACACTATATTAGGCTGACTTTAAATGGGCCAGATCAACATACACAATATCCCCAAAAAGTACAGTTTGACTCTAAATCCATAAATACTGTGCTCATTTCCTTGATGGGCAAGGTCTGTTAATGTGACCTAGTTCCTTGCAACCACAATTGTTCCTGTAATATGATCAAATGAAAAGCTCCCCGGCTATCTGATTTCAGACAAATGTTACTTCTTTGTCTCAGCGCAGCTTGGACAGCTTCAGAATCCAAGACCGGCTGCGTGCTCGTCCTATTCAGGCTTTCTAGAAATGTCTTTGTTCCACTGTGGGTCATTCAGACTGTGGGATAACTGGAAATTTCACTGTTTATTAGTTTTTATTTTCGGTGCTGAGTGTATTTGCAATGTTGACTCGCAGCAGTGATTTTAAAGGAATAATTGCTTCCAGATGTCCTGCATATTTTACTCTTAAGAAATACAGCAATCATTGTTAAGGTTACAGAATTAGAAAGGCTGTTTTCCCCTATCTGAGTGGCTCTTTTGAGAGGAATTGGGAACGCTACCTTGCCTCACATGGTTCCTACCACAGAAGAATCAGAACCAAATCTCTAACACTCTTGTTTGGTATGACACACTTGATAAGGCAGAAATGTTGAGAGTGCACCAGTGATACAATTTTCAGTTTGCTCTATAAAGAGAACACTGTATGGGAGTGTTTCAGTACAGCCCATGAAAAGACCCAGAAAACAGGTCTTCCTGGAAGACCCTGCAGGTTTGTTTGACAATAAACTTGTAGGGTAACCAACTTGAGTTCATAGAATCATTAAGGTTGGAAAAGATCTCTAAGATCATCTAGTCCAACCTTCCACCTATCACCAATATTGCCCACTAAACCACATCCCTCAGTGTTGTTCACATCCACAAGTTCCTTCAACACCTCTGAGGACAATGACTCCACCACCTCCCTGGACAGCCTGTGCCACTGCATCACCACTCTTTCCAAGAAGGAGTTTTTCCTAATATCCAATCCTGAACCTTCCCTGGCACAACTTGAGGCCATTCCCACTCATCCTATCACTGCTGTCTGGGAGAAGAGGCCGACCTCCGCTTTGCCACAACCTCCTTTCAGGCAGTTGTAGAGAGCTGTTGCAAACAGCTGGAAAATGCTGAACAGCTAAAAAAGCGTGACAGTTTTGAGGGGAAAAAAAAACCCACAACATTTTATAAGTTGATAACAAAGTTTTAGTAAGATTTAAATGCTCCATTTCAACCTTTCTACAATGGAAAAATCCATTTTCTCTTTTGAAAGCACTTTAAAAGGATCCTGTGAAATACAGTAAAATCCACTACCTATCATTGATCAGCCAGATTTATGAATCTTTTTGTTTGTTGTTGTTTGTTTTCTTCTCCATCTTGCAACAAGAAAAAAAAGATGGAAATTGCAAACCTTCTCACAAAATGAAAAACTAAATGATCTCATTGCTTTACAATGGGCAGTGCTGAAAACTACTGTCCTAATAGCACAGGACGAGACTGACGGCACTAAAAAAAGGGCTAGAATAAATACAGCTAGAAATAAACTGTCCTCTGCATCAGAACACTCCATAATAGGTAGGAAAATATGCTCCTTTTCCTACAGAAATAGATTATATGGAACACAGTTTTATATACAACACCTACTCAGAAAAGGCCCAAGAGACTATGATATCCAACATTACAAAACAAAATAGAACTGAACTTGTGTCCACGTTCAGCAGAATTCTGAATTTAATTCTAACACTACCACATTTGGACAGCTAGTAACTGCGTGTTAAAATACACTGGAGAATGTGAGGGAATGCAGCTTACCTCAAAGGCTTAACTGAAAGTCCCAAAGACATCCATGGAAACTTAAGTCTTTGTGTAAAAGATCTCTCCAGTAGGGCTGATTTTCTGAACCAAATTAATATTAGCCAAAGCCATCAACACACACACCAAGCTGACACCATAACTGCACTTGGTGTTTGTCCTCCTGAGCACTAAATAACCAGTGTATTAGTGGGTGTAAGCAATGACATGTTAAGCATTCAGTAAGTCAATTGTACCAAAGAATGGTACAGTTGGTAATGGGGCCCTGATACGGTACCACAGGCTGCCTGATGTATCTCATCACATTCCCCTTTATAACTTTTCCAAGACACGGGCAAATTTTTTATACAAAGTTTGATGCAATTAACTATTTATTCACAATCAGGCAAGACCCCTCAGCAGTCACAAATACTGCACTGTGTCCAGGTTGAAGAAGTCCTCAGTCTTATCCGTTTTGCTGATAAGTCCCATTGCTTCCAAAATATTAAGGCTCAGGACTGGAACCTGGCACAGGCTACCACAGTGAGGAATGTACTTCTTGGCATTCCCACAAATATTCTCCCAAAGCTGATCAGGCCGTGAGCCTGACAAAATATAATCACATTTCACACAAGTCCGGCAGGCCCCTGGCTTGTGATGCAGGGCTAAATCCTCTGAAGTCCAGCTGCACTGACTCACTGCACAGATCTCTCTGTCAGGCACAGCCGCAGAGCACCTTGTAATGCACAGCACAAGGGACTGAACTCACACAGGTTGTAATTTAATCCAATTCCTTTCATTCTGATATTCCCTAATGCTTGAATGCTACGTTCCTGTTCTTGCAGTTCATTAAATTACACTGAAATATTACATGAAGTACATCAGGCCACCCACAGAGCCATCACACAAAAGCTCAAGGGAAAAAAAAAAAACAACAAAACTGTCACCCAAATGCTCCTCTGAATGTCTGCATTTAAACTGAAAGCAGCATAAACAGGCAGCACAGAGAACTTTTAGGAAAAAGGAGTTTCCATGTTGACCACAGCTCGCACTTGCATAGGAGGCACTTGCTCCATACTAGAGATGCTTCCATGGGTCCCACAGGCACAAGTAGTGCCTGGACAGGCTATGCTGGGGTTCAGCACTGGCAATTTGCACTTTCTAAGTAACCACTCTTCAGCTGTAGCTGCATTAACAGGCATTACTGCAGCAGCTGGGAGAGGTACCTGCGTAAAGGTCCAATTCAAACCAATGGTTGCGTTTTGTTTTAAAAGTACGTCTTCACTTAAAATAGGACTAAGCCTTGATGGTGCCAAAGTCTTGCAACATGACTAATTTCAAATGGCAGAAATCCTACAAGATCTGATATTTTGCAAGATTTCCCATCCACATGCCTTCCAGCTTGAGAAGCGATTCAGAACCACAGCTATGGGCACACATCCAGCTTCAAAGATATGACATGGACTAATATCTATTTTAAACTCCTCTTCCATTTGGTACCTCTATTATGAAACATTTTTGGCTTTGAAGCTTCTGACTGTACCACTTAGAATTTGGAGTCAGTACCTCTCGGTTCAGCTGGGAATGAAACTCTGACCGATCTTTCTGGCAACGAGCTTCCCCAGCTCGTCTGTTTTCCCTGTAGAGCAGGGCATTCCCCTGCCCAGCCTGCAAGTATCAGTGGGGCTGGTGGCTGCTCAATGAGAGGGCGGGTAGCTGAGGCACTTCTCCACCAGCTGTGGCCTCCACAGTCCTCTCCCCACTGTACCAGAAGATCTCAGAAATTCTCTCAACTTGCATTTGCTAGGACTTACCGAGGTTTGAGCACTGCAGGACCATCAGGTTGAACCTTTAACATTGCCAAAACCCAAACATCTCTGGCACACCATATTTCAGATTGAGGCTGATCAATATCCCAAACTGTCCTTTCATACAGCATAACAGCAGCTTGTTTGGATGAAGTTAGCTTGGTCTGAAGGTTAGATTTTTTTTAAACAGTGCTGGACACAACAGGACTTCAGTATCTGTTTAAGCCTCTAAGCTTTTCTGCAACACAGAAGACTAAATTGCAGATGAGCGCAACAGTCCCAAGGATGTGTCAGCCATGGTCTGAGCAAACATGCCTGGGGTACAATGCATACCAGTGGCCTGACAACACTCATGCAGCCACGCTGCTCATTTTCCTGAGGACGTGGCCTATGACATAGGACATCTCCAGCAAGGTCCATCACAGATTGCCCTCCACGCACCGCAAGGGCAGCAGACACATGGTCCAACAAGGAGTCAGACGCCAGAGCCCCGGAGCCAGCCATCCCAGAAGAGCTGACCACTTGGTGCCAGCACCCACACTGGTAGATCAGGAAGGCAAAAGGATTCACTCTGTTCTTCAGATCAATCCTTTACCTTTATCTGCTTCAAACAAAATGCAGCCAATAAAAATATTGTTAGAAAAGTTCTTTTTTTCTTTTTCCAGAGCAAATTAAGCAACAGGAGGTTACAACTCTTTTGAAAACTGACAACTCATTACCAGGCATAATGCAAAGCAGTTGGCCGCACACACAGCCATGCAATGCTTTGCTGGGCTGATGCAGCAAAAATTAAGGAACGTGGGCCTTGCGCCCAGCTGCAAATACTAGCGAGACTCCAGAATGCCACCAATTTCACGGCAGCTGTCACGCCAGAGGAGCTTATCCACCCAGACAGTGGAAGTGCACAATTAGGTCACATTAAACACTGAGAAAATACCACTGCTGTTCTGCACAACAACTGAAAGGGAATGACAATGGAAAACAGCTCCTAGCTGGCAAAAGCAGTAAAAAGCATTGGTACATACTTTCCATTAAGCATTTGCAGATGAAGGATGTGGGTGCAGGGGAAGACAGAATGCATTCCCACCAGGCATGGAAGCTAAGGGCAGCCAAGCACAGAGCAGGCACCTCATCCCCAGTAAGTCACTGCTACCTCAGCCTTCACAGACACAGAGGGGCCAGGTCCCTGACCCTTGCTGCTCATTTTGATACATCCCCTGGTTCCTCCAGGAGGACGTACTGCAGGGTCAGAATAAACATTCTGAGAAGCAAAGCTCATGGCTGGGCCTTCCATTTTGGGTAGGTTTCCTGTCCATACCAAGAGCAGTAACTGGAGCTCCCAGTCCTACCACAGTAGGGAAAGCATTTGCAATGTCTTTATCACTGCACCTGCATGCTACATAGTTTGTCCTCAGCCAGAGGTGGAACAGCAAGATAAGCACAGCCCACTCTGCTCACAGAAAGTCTCTTGTGTCCCATAAGCATCACCTAATTACGCCCAGCTGATTTCAGCTTTGCAAAGCTGAAATGAAAGGTGGTCATTGTGCCGGCTCAGTGCTGTCACAGGTAACAGGCACCCTGCTGCATGGTGTTTGGCACTCACCACAAAGTAATTGCACTGAAAGGTTCTTATTCCACTGCCACACCAGCACCAATTATTAAAAGATCAAATAAAAGGGTTCTGTGAGGAACTTCAAAAAGAGGGCAACTCTGTATGGGGCTGGAGGGGGGGGGGGGGAAGAACACAGCAAAAACTTCAAACACCTTAAACACTGTGGAAAGTGCCAACCTGCACACATACCTCCTGTGCACCATTAAGTTACTTGTGGACTTTGTGGATTAGAAAAACATATTTAATTTTGTCTGTGACCAAGCATATGCCTGCAATGTAGCAAGCAACACACGTCAGAGATGTCACACGGGTAGCACAGCTCTCAGCACCTGAACTAACAACGTGTTTCTTGAAGAAATGGAAAAATGGAAACTTTTTGCCATGTTATTTTCAGAGGAAATAGTAGCAGCTGTGATTGATGTTCCTGTTGCAACATCTCCTTTATGTGTGCATCACCACAGAGCATCCCAGCGGTTTGCTCCCAAACAGAAGAGAGAGACTGCTCTCACACTGCCAGGTCAAAAGAAAAGCCTTTAGCACTGGTCAGAATCATAGAATGGCAGAATGGTTGAAAAGGACCACAATGATCATCTAGTTTCAACCCCCTGCTACGTGCAGGGTCACCAACCAGCAGACCAGGCTGCCCAGAGCCACATCCAGCCTGGCCTTAAATGCCTCCAGGGATGGGGCATCCACAACCTCCTTAGGCAACCTGTTCCAGTGCGTCGCCACCCTCTGGGAGAAAAACTTCCTCCTAATACCTAACCTAAACCTCCCCTGTCTCAGAAGCATCGGCGCATCCCAAGAGAAGCCACCGGTGGGATACAGGCGGAGGAGGCGCTGCCGCAAGGTCCGGCTACCGGGGCCGACAGCGCAGCGGAGCGCGGCATCGGGTCGCCTCGGGGGCTCCTTGCCGCAGGAAGCGCAGCCGCCGCCGGGTCGCAGAGCGGCAGGGCTCCCTCTCGCGGCGGCTCCGCACTTTTCCAAGAAGGCGCAGGGGGCGCCGCCGTTCTGCCCTGGGACGAGAGGCAGGGCCGGCGGAGTGGGGGTAAAATCTCACGGGGAATAGCCTCGGCTCCCCTCCCGCCCGCAGCAATTGCAGCAGTTTTAGCCATAAGTGATATCTGACATATTCAGCAGAGACACCGAGGTGGGGGAAAAAATAAAAAATCGAACAGAAAACTGTCCCCTGTATTCTAGGCTGGTCTACAGCGATCAAGACTGTATTAAGAACTGCAGTTCAGAAAATAACTCATGATAGCTTAAAACAGCCATCCTAACCTTGGACTGGAGGAGACTTCATACAGGGGAGCCTGAAGATCTGATACCTTCCAACACAGAGAAAATTCTCGTGCTGTGTTTGCTTCTCTTTTCTGTAACTCCTTCCTTTCTAACTCACTGTGGCACCCTTTGGCCTCAGCCTGCTTAGGGTTTCCTGCAGTAATTTCACATCCAGTGTTTCTGATCAAAATCATCTGCTGCAAATGCTGTGCTATCTTCGCACAATGCGGTGAGTTAAGACTGGAGAGCCTCCAGCACACGGACACCTAAGAAAAATTACAGATTTCTTTGCTGTTGGTGCAGTCTTCTCAGACTATTTGACAAAAGTTATTGGTGGCTATTTTTTAAATGAAAAATAGTAGTGAGAAAATAACTTTGCGGCATATTGGGCTAGCAGATTGTTCAGACATTGTACAACAACAATAAAGCCTTTAGGATTCTTTGACTGGCATATATAATGAATATAGCTGTCAAACTTTTCTGTGGCAATTTTATTTTGCATTGACGAGCTATTTCACTGGACAGGTTTTGCATAAAAGGAATGATTCACTTTGTTGTGATGCTGCTATTTACAGAGCACAGAGGACAGTGGAATCGTTAACAACATAAATATTAATCCACAAATTTCTCTTGGAATACGTAATTTTGTATGCAATATATACCATTCGGATATCTGATACAAGGAAAGAGGCATTGTTCTGCAGTGAGAAGGAGGGCCTGGAGCTGCTGGGGTTTGTTGTTCATTCACTGATTCATTATGTGGCCTTTGAAAAGGCACTTAGTCATTCTGCAGTTTAATTTTTCTCTCTGTAGAACAGGGAACAATGCATCAACACAAACCGTTCCATGACTTTTGCACTCATTGTTATCGCTCAGAGTCGTTGAGGTCATGGAGATGATTGGGGGGTCAAAGGGATGATCGGAGCAGCCCACGTGCCCAGGGAGCCCAGAGACACAGAATGACTCCACTCTTCTCAAACATCTTCTTTCTCCTAGTAAGGCAGTGGCAGGGTAAGTTGGGACTGCCCAGCACTGCCATTGCTCTGTGCCCATTCCCTTACTTTGGTTATAAACAATGACTTGCCATGGATAGACAGAATGCACACTGACATCATTAGCCTTGGAGAAAACAGGCAGAAAACGACCCAGCAGGCAAAGCAGTACATAAAAGGGGGGGGGGGGGGAAGAGAGAATAAGAAGGGATGAATCTCATACTGCATTCACGATGCAGTCAAGCCTACAAGCAGGTTGTGTATCTAAGGGCAGGAAATCACAAAGACATCTCTGACTCCCCGGGGAAAGGTAAGCAACGTCTGAAATTGCCTTCAGAGGTTATTAGTAGAACTGCACCAAGGCTGAAGTACACTGTGCCCAAAGCCATAGCACGCAAACACTGCATACATAAGAAGAAGCATTCCCAACTCTGCAAATAATAAAACTGTTGGTGTTTTTTACAATATATATATATATACACACACACATATATATATATATATATATATATATATATATAAAGAGTAAAACTAGCATTGTTTGTTAATTCATTTATTTCTTCATTTTCCTTCTAACCTGAAATATCAAAGAATTCTAGAGATGGGGGTTTCATCTATGCTCCCAAAATAATGGTACCTTTTCAGACCAGAAAAGCCAGTTTGGCACAGAGTGCCACAGTCTGCTTATGTACCAAAGGTTCCTATGCAACCAAGAAGGAGAATAGGTGCTGTGTTTTACTGTGCTGCCGCTCCTCAAAATGGAGAAAGGAGAGAAGTGGGAAGGAGCCTTGTCATCAATCTCACAGCTCCAGAAGGTTCTAACACAAAGGTAAGGGACAGATTGAAGCAGTTTGGGATAGCTGGAAGTAGAACTGATGCTCATGAGTTGCCACGTTCACTATTTAAGGTGAAGGCAACAACTGCATGGTGCATGGGGTGCATACACAAGGGGATCATAATAGAATGGTTTGGGTTGGAAGGGACCTTTAAGCTCATGTAGTTCCAACCCCGCTGCTATAGGCAGGGACACCTCCCTCTAGACCAGGTTGCTCACAGCCCCACTCAGTCTGGCCTTGAATACCTCCAGGGAGGGGGCATCCACAACCTCTCTGGGCAACCTGTTTCAGTGTCTCACCACCCTCACAGTAAGGAATATCTAACTCTGCCCTCTCCCAGTTTAAAGCCATTTCTGCTCTTCACTTGCCGTGAGCCAACCATTTCTTGAAAGCAGTGGTGTTGGTTCTCCTACACTGCTGCATTCCCTCCCTACTGTTACAAAGCTCGGCCTTCCTCAGAGTCAGCGGCAGAGAATGGCACATTACTGGGCTTCACTAAATTTTCAGCGCTGAGAATCTGATTCCAAACAGTTCGGCATCTGCTTTAGCTAAAACAGCCCAGCCATTTCCAGGAATATTATTACAGGAAAGATATATTGCTTGGCACAGGTTAAATAAATCCAGACAACCTTTTATATGAGGATCTTTAGCTTCAGATGGGGAATTTTGAAATTTGGCAGACAGGGCTCATTGTGGCAGAAATGTGCCTGTCCATATTAAAACCTGCCCACATTTGGCCAGCAAACAGAAATAGGGGAAAACTGCTCCAAGGGCTCAGAAAAGCGTCTGCCTGCAATTCCTGCTGTGGGCAAGAATCCCCTCTCCTCCTGCATAAGTGTGGGAACATAGCTGACACCTCCTAAATTTGAAGGCTTGATTGTGCAGTCTCAGTAAAACTCTGTAAGCAGGGTTTATGTTCAGCATAGCAGTTTTCTAGAGGAAAAAATCTAGGCCCTAATTCAGCAGGCAGGTTCACACACCAAACCCTCTGCACTCAGATAGCATCTCAGTCAGACTGATACAAAACCAAGACGGTCATCTTTAAAGCACAGACGAGAACATCTGTTCAAAGTGATGCAGTAGTGCCTGTATTCTTATATCACAGACATACAGTTTGAGGAGTGGCAGATATGTGTTCTTGCATGTAAAAGGGAGAAATCAGTATTTACATTGTGTTTGCAGTATGAATGGATGGATGGTCTATGAGAAAGTGCGCTCTCAGGGTTTCCATTCATCTTATACAAACAGGGATTAAGAGGATTTAAGGATTTACAATGAAAGCACTCACCCACTTGATAGCACTGCAGTATTTCTGTAGTTCTTCAGTCTTGACTCCTGGAAAAAGGACAATATCAATCCACCTCTGTCCAAATAAGCAGGTTATGTAGAGTTTATCTAGATCGTGCTGTTCCACAGGAAATCACAGCCTAAGGCAAACAGAAAGAAGGAGCATGAAGTAAACCCTCACATGAAACAATCCCATTTTTCAAGGAAGGGAAATAATCCCTCTTTTTTTCTTTTCCATTATATTTAACAGATCATGCAGTCCTTTCTTTGGTATCTTAAATGCTGCTTTGCATTTATGGAGAGCCAACACACTGGCATCATGACAGAGGACAGATCCAGTTCATTAACTGCTTCTGGGAAAAGAACTGTCATTCCTCCCACAAAGAAAACAAACAAGCAAACAAACAAGGTGAGGAGCAGCTATGCAGGAGGAATAAAAGGAGAATTTAACATACCTCTTAAATTCTTTCTCCAGGAAACATCCACCATTCCTCCTTCTCATCCCAAAAGGAGGAGCAACTTCAATCCATCAGTGTGTAAGCACAGTTGTAGTGCTGGAGGAAGCAGGTTAGTGAGCAGACGGCAGTGCTGCAGCTCTTGCAGAACCATTCCTTCTGCAGAAGGCCTCCACTCCATGCTGTCTGGAAAGACACTCAACAAGCATTTTTGCTTCACCATACTTAGGTGCTTGGTTAGTGATTCACCCTAAGCAACCGCGCAGGGGATTAAGGCAAGGAATAAGAAAGCTTGTTCTCCTTCCACGTATTAGCTGCATGAAGGGTGAGGATCCAGTGCAGCAGAGAAACCTCACATCCTGAAGTGCTGCAGTAAACTCTTCTCAGGAGCATGAACCAAGCCTGTGTGTCACAGAAGCAAGAACAGCTGGAACTAAGGAGTCAACCAAGTAACATGTGGACCTTGTGTTATAGAGTTAATTAGCAGAACCCAGAACAGATAGGCCATCATCTTACAAACACAGATGAAGACCAAGGCATAGAAAACACTTTTTGTGACCTCACAACGGTTATCTGAAGGGGTACAGGCACCGCTGAGACCTCTCCTAGTCCCAGGCTTGGAGATGCTACAAAATCCTTCTTTTCTCTCATATCTCTGAGAACTGTCTGCACGGTTAAGACGACGTGGCTTGCTGTTTCTCTCCAGCAGATGTTAAAAAACTGACATGTTTGTTATTTACATGGTTTTGCCCATGAGACAACTTTGATATGCCTCGTGAAACATGTGCTCTCACAGCAATCTGAGGAGGAAAACCACATAACCAAGCATTCAGTAAAATATCTTTCTGTCTGGAACAGATGATTCCAACAAGATGGTTTTAATGGCATGAGGATTTGGTAAATATTTTTGCACATTGGCAGCATTTTTTTGCTAGACAGAATTGTATTTTATCATTCATTGTATAGATTGCTAAGCTACTAGAATGAATCTTTTGAGACCTGGCAAAGATGGTATTGATGGTACAGAAGTCCTGTGGTTCCCTATGGGCAGTGGCACAAGGTCAGGCCAGTCTCAAGCAGGTGGTTTCCTCAGCCCTTAATTCTCTCAGGTCACACGCACCTCACCATGCAGCTCTTTGAATGACATCTTAAGCTAACACACTGTTTCCACTAAAGGTTGTGCAGGATGACCGTGCCCTCATAGCCTTTTGATTTAAGAGTTGCATAAGCACATAAGTGATTCCATGTTCAATTGCTAAAATTAAAATTCCCTCTGCCCATCGTCTCCTGCAAGAATGCAGCTATTCTGCTTGAGAAACCACATCCTGTCATGCATCATGTTCAGATGGCTTTCTGTCAAAACACAGAGCCCAAGTTCAACAACCTTCCAGGCCCGCTGCTGATCTTAGAGTCTACAGCAAGCATTTCTTTGCAGCCCAACAGCTGGGTCAGATCTGATGAACTATAGAAGTTCACATCACCCAGGACTAACTCTCTAACCGAGCAGATGCAGGAGTGTGTTTATGGGTCAGATATACTCAGCATCCCCTGGGAAGAGGATTCTTTTATAAATGCAGAACCTCTCTTCAGATGGACGACTGTTCGTGTTCTTTTCTGTATGTCCAGCAGTGGCTGGAAGCACCGTGCAGTAAATCCACTGAGGCTTACCAACCAGCTGGGCACTGTGTGGATATTCTGACTCGAAGGTGACTTTCATCCTACCTGATAGGGCCAGCAACTGACTGAAAGTCAGGCTCAGCTCCCAAGTCTGTGCAGACATCTGCCAGGTATCAGGTACATGGGATTTTGCTGTAAAAAAGGAATATGACTTGGAGGTCTGCCCCATCAATCAGTAGCAAACAGAGCTTTCAATGCACAGGCTGTGGCATCCCATCACAAGCAGCCTCAGTCAAATGTATCTATTTATGGTGGCAAGCTAAAGGTACTATGACTCAGGTGCCAGAACAGGGATCTCTAATAATACCTTCCAACTGTATGTGATATGTAAATACATTCTGTGGGCAGGAAATGTAGGAAATAAAAAGGCATTTGTTATAATCATTTTAAAGGAACTTCTAAAATATTTAACTACTTTAAATTTATTTACAGCATGGCTAAAGTTGGTGGAGAGAGAGTTGGACGAGCTTTTCCCCAGGGCTTCTTACAGGCCACCTGGCAACATGAGATGAATTCCATGTTACTGCCTCAGTTTCTATATTCTTGCAGTTACACCAGGAAATACTTAGCCACTTAATAGAGTAACTTGAGTTGATGAAAAGGAATTTACAAAGCATGACATACTTTATAACAATATAAATACAGGGGTGTTTAAATTGTGGCCCTCAGGAGAGAGTCTGGGATGACAGCATCTCATGACTTGAGTACCTGCTTAGTAGGATCAACACTCATGCCCACCACTGGCCAGGCCAAAGCTCCTTGGGAACATCCCATTCTCCTCCTCTGTTCCTGAAACATAAAATAGCAAACACCAGGAGATCCTCCATCCAGAACAGACATAATACGACTGCTCAACTGAAGGAGACTTCCCAGTGGAGCAGAGAATGTTCAGAGATATTTGAGTGGGCTCTCTTAAGAAGGGTTTGAATCCAAGAGATGCTTTTGGACAGTGACTCATGATGCCCAGTGCACAGCTGGAGTAGAGCTGCACATAGAATTACTGTGATT
This sequence comes from Excalfactoria chinensis, assembly GCF_039878825.1. NCBI lineage: Eukaryota > Metazoa > Chordata > Aves > Galliformes > Phasianidae > Excalfactoria > Excalfactoria chinensis. The sequence goes on from NC_092827.1 coordinate 79,899,802, forward strand.
AAAGTCAGTCAGCTACAAACAACTGCAGCTTCAAAGTGGGATCTGAGAAACCACAATTATTTCCCGTTCAAACTGTAGCAGAAAAATGTGGTATTTTTTTGGTAGCAGCATGCAGCCGTCTTTGCAGCAGCTGTACAAGTTCAACTGAAAGGGAAATGATGTTTTTTGATAAATTTCATCTCTGATATGAAAAACGTGGTCAGCACAAGAAAATCCATCAGCCACGACGCAGATGCCTTACAGATTCAACTGTCAGACCCTCTCAGAGCCCCTTATTCACAGGGGCAAGATTTGGGTGGGTCTTGTAGCTGGCTCCTCTCCAGAGATGAAACTAGGGAACTCCTTGGATGGGGCTGGCATAAAAGGTTAATTGCAGGGTTTCCACTCAGAGACCTTCTATCAGTCACACTACTGAGAAAGAGGCTGTGCTGTCCCCTCATACCCCTCGGGCTGGGCAGAGCTGTTGGACAAGAGAAGACATCAAGAGAGGGAGTTATGAGCAAGGAGCAATCACACCCAGCATTCCTGGGTCAGCTAAGCTGAGGTGTTTCTCATCCAGTTAGTAACTTGTCCAACACTTTGGCTTTATAAGTCTTAAATAGTTGGTCAGGCTGAGGTGGGGCAGGGAGGAGCAGTCTGACATAGCAGTTGGGCCTGTATCGTGCTCTCCAGTTTGCACTGGTAGAAAATAGTGTCTTTTGGAGGGCTGGTTTGGTAGCAGTTTCTAATCTATACCTTTTACTCTACTAAATTAGTCCAGGATCTACTTTGGCTTGCTGGAGTAACACATAAAACAGGTAAAGAAAACTTAAGCTTTGAGAAAGGCTGTTCCAGGGTACCCACAGGAGAGTTTCCAGTGAGGCCCTGAACACCTTAGTAACAGACTGATTTTGGTGGAGCAACACGCTGCTCTCCATCCACTCAGCAGCCACCAGTTTCTATTGGGATTTCTCACTTTCTGGGGCACGTGGGGATTTGAATTCTTTCTGAATTTTGAGTGGGAAAAACAGCACTTTCTCAGTACAAAGCTCACTTAGGCACCACAACAAGGACTACAGTGCTCCTAGTGCAAAGTTCTAATGTGACAGCCACAGAAGTATCATTTTGCCAAGAGCAACGTCCATTTCCACTGACTATTCACATGGCAGACAACTCTGCTACCCTTTGAAGACCAACAAATTAAGAGGCCAAGTATTCTGCAGTTCTTACAGTGGAAAGCAGGATACCCCTCTGCTGAAATCACAATGGACCTGGAAACATCCACAAGGACTTTCTTTGGTCAAGGTGCAACCATAGTTTCTTCACCTGGCCCAAGCTTTGGTGGATGGCATTTTAACCACATTTAGTATTTTCATCCTCTTATTTTTGTTATAGGTGATGTCACAACCAGCTCTTTGTTACCAGTCCTTAGACAAAACTGCTGGGCCCTGAGCTACCGTTGTGAAAGGTTTTCCCAAAAAGCATCATGGAAACCAAATGTTCCTCAATAGCTCAGATGCAATGGGAGGACTCAAACACCTGCAGTTTGCAAATGAACAAAAAAAGCAGTAATTAGCACAAACAAAACTCACCTGAGTTCTCATAGAAGACTAAATGCAGAATGTAATTTTGTCATTACAAAGATAGTGCAGGGCTGGTGAGCTGTTAGGCCACGCATTGCTCACCCTTGCCATTGAATTGACAGCCATGGCTTGTGGCAAGTAGGCTTGCCACAGGCTCAAAGATCTGATCTTTACAGGCACCTAAACCAGTTCAAAAATCCCCTAAAGAAACAGATTTTAAAGCAACACTCAGAAAGGCAAAGAGAACGAAACATTCCTAAATACTGAGGGCTTCCAGTTGTTGTAGGATAAAAGAAAGTCTATCACACTAAGAAACTCAAGCAATAGACAGTGTGCCTGAACAAAATGGGAGGGATAAGAGTGACTAAATTTCAAGAGAATCAAATTACTTGATTTTGCACACTGTTGCCACTCATCACAACTGTTAATTACTGTATCTCACCACAGAAAATCAAAGCTGTGATTTAACACAGAGAACCACGTGGCTTGTGGACTGAGGGCAATGGATGGAGCTGACTGAAGAACTGTGAACGGGAACGCCACACACTTGACTACTGAATCAGTGGTACTGACTGGCAAATTGCTTTATTGGACAGAACTTGTTGCAGCAAACCAAATCTATCACTGATTAAAGTTAATAATACACACAATCAGAGCTAGACCTTTTCTTGAGAACACTGAGAAGCCCCTTTGAAATGACCTGAACAACAGCACTGCAGAAAGTCTCCTTTGCTCCTAAGCAAAGTTGAAGGAGCTCTCTGCTCAGAATGCATACTGATAATGGTTTGGCTGAAGATATATCACGTCTATACTACAGAAAGCAGTGCTCAATCATCCTTAAAGGCAACAGAGCAGAGTTTCTCTTGTACGTGACAAGGAGGATGCCAGAATTGGCCCCACTAAGACAGAGGAATTTGGGCTGCAAGCTCACTCGCAGAGGAAACAAGCCAGATTTTCTGCAAACTGGAAACTTCTGGCTATGAGAAGACAGCAAAAGCTTAATTGCTTCATGGGGTGAAAAGCAGGGCTGACCATTTTCTTTCAAGTCTACATCAACCCTCGTGATGGCCCATTGGTTTCCCCAGGAATCACTGGACGGCCCAGCCACATTCAAAGCCTGAATCAGCCCTAGCCTGCTTAGGAATGGGAACTGTGAAAGCAGCTACATGGTTGGAAACCTACACCTCTGGAGGGCACCAATGTCTAAGTACATCATGTAGTAAGGGATGACCTCCTGGAAAGTGACTTCCAAAGCATCTACCAAGAGCAGCAGCCAAGTGTGGTGTTTCAGGGCACTACTTAACTTTTCTAGACAACTGTATCTCTGGAGCTGGTGCCAGTCTTAAATTCCTGCAAGAGATACCAGACACAGAAATTCAGGAGGTCTTAAAGTGATACAGATACCAGTCTTGAAAATGGTTCTTTTGAAACTTGTGCTGGAATTATTTGCAAGTATCTTCACGTCCAAAGTAACATAATTTTGTTGAGATATAGCATAAGGACTGATACCTTGAAGTATGGAATCAAGATGAAGATAGAACTTTCCAAGGGGAAAAAATAAAAAATAAATTAAAAAAAAAAAAAAAAAAAAAAAAAAAAAAAAAGAGAGAGAGAGAAAAAATTAAAAATCTGAAGCTGTTGATGTTTCTTTATAAGATCTTGGCTTAAAAACCCTCATCACAAAATGTTCCCTGTGTACTTTTACCTGAATAACAAATACTGGCAAGATTCATTGATTCACTTGATGAAGAGAGATGGCTGCCATCAGGAATAGCTTAAAGCCTTTACGCAAAGGCACACACACCAAGACAAGAAAGCTAATTTTTATTTATCCAGAAGTTGGATAGCCCCAACTAAGCTGAGCAGCAAGAAGAACAAAGGGTGAAGGTATCCTACAACCACAAGCACACAACAAGTTCAGTAGACTGGGGAGCAGACAGGAGAGAACCTACATAAGTATTGTCAGGCAGAAGTATTTGGCTTAAATATTAGGCACAAACATGCCCATAACACAAATGGTCACGTGAAGACTGATCTGAAAGTAACACATTCTATTTTATTATGTTAGCCCACAGTGTCAGAGGCAGATGGTGATGGTACAGCAGCAGAGGTTGAACCTTCTCACCAATATCCCATTACATGCTGTTACTGCATGACAGATGGCAGCAGAGGGACAGCCTGACAAAATGGCGTCTGACGTGGAAGTGTGCCTGAAGCAAAAGTGTGTCACTGAATTCTCCATGCAGAAGAAATGCCACCCACTGACACCAAACACTGATGGAGATCAAACAGTGGGTGTGAGCACAGTGAAGTGGTGGGTGACGTTTCATCAGCGGTGACAGTGAGGCATCTCCCCTGATGCAGATGTTTACGAGCGTGGCAAGCAGGCTTTTGTTGCACAGCTAATAGTGGCGACTGTGTTGACGCATAGTGTTGGGTAGCTGGGAGTCTGCTCTATCAAATAGTACTATTGTGATCTTTGTTGTAGCTTTCACAGAAAAAAACAAATAGGAGGCATTACTTTCAGAATGACCTACATACAAGCAATCACTTGAAGGAAAAGTCTGTTTTTTCTCTTCTTGGCATATAATGAAACTGAAGACAAATGGTGTATAAATAAAACTGCGTGCTTCAGTAGTACAGAATGATAACAATCTCAGCAATTCATTGGCTCCCGCCAGGAAATTCTCCACACACACTACTTGCAGGTTATCAGCTTTATCAGATTGGATACAGAAAATGACAGGAGTCAAATACAGTGCCCCCACAACAGTTTGCAAGGAGAAAAAAAGCACCTGACATGGGGAAAACTCACACTCTGGTTCGACAAAAGGCTGGGATGTGAAATGAAAGGCAAACAGCACTCAGAACCCTACATACCTGCATATATTGTATGCATCACGTCCACAGCAGTCAGTTACCACTTGAGCAAAAACTATCACTTAGATAGCGAGAGTGGACGCACACCTACCTCACATCTCCTCCGTGAAGGACGAGTGTCAGACATTCCCAAATAACACACTTGTTCTATTATGCTGCTTCTTGCTAGAGCTCCAGGTCTTTCACAAATGGCTCGAGTATTGTCATTCTTACTTCACTTAAGGGAAACCTGAGACAGAGAACAGGACAGTGTCCAACTCAACCCACGTCTAGCAAGTCCCAAGTTAAGTAGCATTTATTTTTTTTACCTTAGAGTCAGTCTCCAGCTCTTAGAATTGAGATGAATCCACATTTCCCTCCTTTTAACAGATGAAAGCTACACATTGAAGTATTCTGAAGATCAGAGACCACGTAAACAGCACTTGCTGTTATCTTAAGAGGCTACAAAAATCCTACTGTAGGTTGATAGCCTTGACTTCCCAGATTTCACAGGACATCTGGTGGGACAGCAAAGTGAGAACAGTTATAAACAGGTCTCTTTAACACCATTTTGCCCACACCTAAGCAACCTCATCAATTCCTGGGAAGCCTGGATGTGAGATTGTTTTAATGCTTCTCAATACCATCAGCTGCTACAAAAGTAAAGCAACATCATGAGCCCTCCTCGCAAACTTGTTTGTCCAGGTCCTCTGAGTTCAGTGGTATTAATGCTGCATCAGGAATCTCGTGAGCAGATGTGGGTGACCACATATGTGGACAACTAGAAGCCCCAGAAACATCCCATACAGGTACATGATCTTTTTCACACGACTACTGCACAATATCATACAGGCCCATGAGCAGCTGAGATGGGCTACTAAAATCCCCTCCTCTCAGGAAAACAACACAAAGTATTGATGACACAAAGCTTCAGACCAGCTGCATTTCTAACTCTTATGGAATGTTTCTGTTAATTTTCAATGCAACACTTGTACCTCATTTAAATATCCCAATGATTTAATCACTTCTATTAAGAATAATGATTTCTGCAGCAAGTATAGCACAATTACAGTCTCACATTTTAAACATGTCACCTATAAGAGGCAAGTTAATTTCTTTAATTTTCATTGATTGATCAATTATCAACTCCTTTTAGCAGAATTTTAGACGATTAACCTGCAAGTTTCAACACAGCTAAAACCACAAAGGCAATCTCTATACGAAGCAGCGGAAACCAGTTTTGTTTGCAGGGCCTTATTTTCTAGGACCCCACTAGAGATGATAAACTCTCTAATGTGTAAAGGGGCCTAGAAAAAGAAGAAGTATTTTCAGGAGCAATACCGTAGAATAAGTATAAACAACAAATTGAGAAAACTGATGCCCAGAGAAGCCCCCAATACTTCCACATAACATCACGCTGCCTTTGCTCAGCCCAGTTACTACTCTGCACGAGGAGAATTTTGCTCAGTTCTCAACATCAGGTAGAGAAGCAGCTCTTGCAGTTGGCAGAAAACATCTCGGCCTGGTCCTGTCTGTACCAGTGGGGCTGTATGCACATGCGTGTCCCCAGTGCATGTATACATAAGCCCATAACTGGGAGCGGGAGGGTGGGAAGAACTTGAAATGTGAGTAAAAATCCATGAAATTAAGCCCTTGCACAGATCTCTGAATGTGATAAAACTTCTAAAGAGGATAATTATTGTTCTCTATCTCTTAGCCCAATTATTTGAGATGCAACAGAAGCAGACTGAATATCAACATGAGTTGATTATTTTCATCTACCAGCTACTTATCCCTTTGACACGTACAGCAACTAAATATATGCAGAAGAATCCATTTTAAATTATGCTGCAAATAAAACTCATTACACCCACAACTTTCTGCTCCCAAACAAATATAGAAGGAAAACAGTACAGTAGTTTATACCCCATTTATTAAGACAGAGCCATCTATTACTTAATACACCAATCGTGTAGCTATAGATCACATAATTTTCTTACTATTAAGATGCAAGACAGTTTGGCAATCGGTTAACAAAGACAAGTTCGGCAGCATGGAGACACATGGAAGTCACAGAGGGTAAAGAACCACCTAAGCCCGTGCGACCCAGAGAAGCTGGCACCAGGCAAGTGCCATCACGACACAGAGCAGCCGGGTGCTGCTGGCATGCTCAGGAGCCAACTCCTCGAGTGCCCCGCAGGCCTGCCAGGGCCCCTTCAGCTGGAATGTTGGGAACGGGTCCAGGGACTGTCCGGGTGCTGCTCTTTTGGATACCTACCAACGACTGAAACACCGGAGCTACAGTTTTCTGTGCAGGGATGGCATAGTTTTGTAAGAACGAAGGCTTCAGGTAAGGAAGTTTATAGTGCAATCTGCATTCATTTGTGCCCACAGTGTCATTATTCATTCTCCCAAAACAATTTAAACATAATCACATAAGAATTTGCCATCTGCATAAGGATATTACAAAGTAGTGCTTACACAGTGACTACACATACTCATTTTTAATAAATTTCACTCATCATGCTTTTTCAAAGCCAAGGTATGAAAGCAAGAAGTGACAAAGCAGTCAAGAACTTCTGCACCTTTCAGAAGCTATTAAAATTCCCCAGGACTCTAAAGCAAGGACCATATCAAAACAGGAAGCGCACAGCACGCAACTGAGAGGCTTCTTAAGAGTTTTAAGAACAAAAGCTAATCTTGCTTCCTCTTTGCCTGTGTGCCACCACGCTGTAACTCCTGCTGGGAAATCAGAGCTTGCCTTACTCCACACGAGCAAGTTCAGATACGTTTCTGCTTGTCCGTGTAGCAGTGTGCTTAACGAGTACATCTGTCACATGACCTACATCACACATACACAATTAAGTACTTTTTCCTTTCTACCAAAGGTGGGGGGGAAAAAAAGGTCAAGCACCAGGAGATTCAGCTCAGAAATGCACTGTGCTGGCCCCAAGAAACCTGTCTGATTAACGGCTGGAGTTTTAATGCAAATTTACACAGCGAACATTTCTTCACCTTGAAGTGTGTATATATACGATAGTTACCTGGGTAACGATGAATGGACAGAGACTTCATTGCATTGATGCCCCACTGACATACTATTTTTGTAAACGGAATATTGTACAAAAATAAGAAAAATGGCAATGCTTCATTGAAATACCAGATTTAAATCAGTATGGCAACATGCAAGCAAATTAAGTGAAAGAACATGTTTATTTTCATTCTCTAAGCGTAACATCAAGAGACAACTTCCTTTTAAATCTTCAGACATAGCAAAAGGGGTAACTACTCTTAAAAAAGAATCCTCAGCAGATCATCACCGCATTGTGAAACATTTGCTTTAACCATCTTAATGTTAAGACATCGAGGTATTTCCTCCTCAAAGTTCTCACTGCTAGTAGCTTTTTAAATGGAAAACAATAAAACTTCATAAAATACAGACACCTTAAGTCAAGTGCATTTGGCACGTGCAACCAATGGTGAAGCTAAATGAGTCTTCCTGTGTCACTGCAAAAAGGGAGATCAGCTGTGTTACAACGTGCTTTGTAAGAGTTAACACTTTAAAAGCCAATCAATTTCATTTCTAGCCTTCCTATCATTTTTTCCAAAGCAATTATGAACAAAAGAATCTCCTTTGGCCACAGCCTGTAGAAAACTGCTTACGTACTGTGGCAACTGCAGCAAAACACAGACTGAGCTATTGGCCATAATACACAATTACAGGTAAAGATAAAAAGAACACAGCCTTTCTCTATTTGGAACGCATGCACCAGACAGGAAGTTAAAAAGATTTCTTAAAATTCCAGTACGTTAACGCTCACCATATCAATGTACTTTGGGAAGCTTCAATAAAGACCATCAGTGCACACCTGCCTGGAGGCATCTTACTGACACACACATACATTATCTACCTGTGGGTTACGCAGGTTCGCATAGACCAAGATTTGGCACATACAAAATTACACAAAAATACTTCAGGAAAATAAGAGTTACAAGTACTTCCATTATTTTAAATGTGAATTGTTTTTAAAATGAGACGGACTTATTTTAGAAAGGCTAACAGAAAAATCAGCTAATATGCTTCTATTGAACACCGAATTTCATGTCATCTACGAGAAAAAGACGCGCGCTCCCAGCAGATTAATCTCTGTACAGTACTCAGCACCTCTTGACTTTACAGTTTCAGTCTTGCATGCAATTCCATGGCAAATATAGGCTCCAAGGCATTCTGCAAATAGTAGAAGCCTGGCTTGCACATGAAGACTAAAGCAAACGGGTTTCTCGCTAATGAAACGCAGAATATTTGCTTGCTTCCAAATGATGCAGAATCTTAAATACAGACTTTGCAAAATGAGTGACTGTCAGTATGAAGTCTAGTACAGATACTAGAGACACACAAAGATCTTTCAGAGGCTGTATGCTTCTAAGTCAAAGACTACCTCGCCATAAGCAAAAGGTCTTCAAATACACAAAAACTGAAATGCATAAATGCCAAAAGATGGCTTTGCAATTTATTTTCTTAAGAGAAGTTTCATTCTGACAAGAAAATCATTTGGACCACAGCTGCCTATATCCTTAACAAAACTCATCCATAACCACCAGCAATAAAAGGCCCTCGGTTACTGCCGATGGATTACATTTCTCCAATTCCATGAGAAGAGGAAAAAATTTCTAAGAAAAGATTTAGATTTAATACCATATATATATATTTTTTAATTACTGAAATGTTCTTCTACAATGACCCAGTAATAGAGTAAAAACCCCCCCAGAGTCATTTCAATAGCAACACTGTTCTACTTGCTCAATACTTTTTTGATGTTGGGAAAACATTAAATGGAAATTATGATGATCACAATTTCCATCTTCTGGTGAAGCAGAACTGCTGCTGACTTCCTAATGTCTTACGGTGCGCTTATTTATATGTAACAAAACCCCCAAGTTGTGCTAAACATTCGAAGATCTGAATTCCCACGTAGCACCTGTTCTTTTAAACCATGGCAAAATGTCTTTGCAAGGTTTTTGCAAAGTAATTCCACTGAGTAAACCCTACCTCTAGCCCTTTCTACAGAGATAAAAATCACGTCCAAAGAACACTTCACATGATTATTAAATGCTTATCTGTCATGTAAGCAGATTACAATCATGCAAGCATATCTTATTACACGGAATCTTACAGTAAGAAAAAAAATTAGTTGTTTGTGCACATATTTTGATGAGGACATTTACAACATTTTCTACACCAAATCAGGATGCCAAAGTTAAGCTAAAGTCCTCAAAGGAGTCAAGTACTTGCATTCGCAACATACCAACGTTTCAATTACTTTAGAACTGAATTCATCAATTAGAAAAATATTCAGCAACGCGAGTAGCCAACACTCCAGTCTCATACTTTAAAATTATGCTTACATATTTTTAACATAGGAACACTAGCGAGTTATTCTGTATATTTCAGTGAAGCAAAGCTTTAAAACGGCTGTAGAGAAATATTCTTGCGTGTCTGTCTCAAGGGAGTGACAAATCCTCTCCATAAAGACCATTTACACAAATACACATTTTGCGAGGTTAAGGTTTGAGTTGGTTTTTAATTTTTTTTCCTCTCAATATTTACTACACAAAAATCTGAAATGAATGTGTATTCCTGACCACACTGCTAATGTTACAGCGAGGATCTCATCAGCCAGTTTATGACTAGCAATACTGCAACTGCTGTAAACAAAAGACAGGTCCTTACGGTGGGATGAACCTTGGTTGCGAGTTAAACTGTGTGCTACTACTACTAAAAGCAAGGTTTAAAGTAAACTCATCTGGAATTCAGATCTGATCAAGGGAACAGTGAGAACAACACAATGAAGGGACACTTGGGTGCAATTTCATGCTGGTGAATTTTTTCCTCTTTCTATGCTAAGAGTAGGTTTTAAACCAGGAGTTGCATATCCAAGGACACACACATTTTAAAACTGAAGTGACCATTAGCACATTTGTACACATACCTACATAAATTTAGTATTTACATACAAAGTTTCACCGTAACAGTTGAAGCCTTAACACATATGAAAGAAGATAACCTACTACAAAGAATGTGTAACTGGATCACAGGTTTTCCACGACCATACAAACACATTTTAAAGTGCTTTCTGGGTGCTCCAAATCAACCCCTTTCAGTATAATGTTCTACGTAGTGCTGTTCCAGTCATTACAAAATTATTGAAGTCATTCTTCTTCAGATACATTGCGTATTCAAGAAACAAAATGATGACACTCTTGACGTAAAAGTTTCAAGCTCCACCAATACAAACGTATACATTGCTTAAGTTCAGATGAAGTTGTCAACAAATGCTTTGGTTTATTATTGTAGCTCAGGTTAAATATTTGATAGACCAGAAATTGCACCTTTCCACTCTCAGTTTTTCACTATAAAAATTCCCCAACATAAATTGACAGTATTCTTTGGTAAAAACAGGACATTTGGCCAGTTTGCGTATACATCTATTTATTAAAATAGTCTAAAAGTGAACAAATGCCGCTGCTGTACTGTCAATTTACAGGAATAATCATTCCTTACTCATTGGGGAGCATCAAAATCCTAAGCTAAGCAGTTAGCTACGTAACAGGCTAAAACACATTCAGCAACTATTACAGGGGACCAATAATGTTTTAAGAGTATTTTTTGCTAAACACCAATACTTTACAAAACCTTCAAAATGCTGGATGCCTGCAGACAAGTTCATTATTTCGCAGTGGCTACAGAAACATTCAACGGTGCACACTGTCAGGTTTCTGATACACAACATAACAAAACTCAGGAATACGGTGTGCTGACCAGTACTCAGCTGCACAGCATTTGTGCATTACCTACACTAAGAAAAGCCTATTAAAAATTCAGTTAACTGCTACAAGTTAGGTGAATATATAAAAACGGAGCAGATATACAAGTATAACACTGAACATACTGTACTTTATTAGCACAAAAAGCCAGAACAAGGCACAGCAAGCAGAAAAATACATCAATAGAAGGGTTAGTGTAGCATACAAGAATAATGTTTATTGTACTTGCAGCCAAAATGTTCCCTACCTCGCACAGGTCACTGCCATAGAGAAGTAAGTAATAACATACTGTAGCAGCTGATAAAGAAACTAGGGAGCACTTATAATTGGTACAAAACACTGAACAGGGGACAGGGCATTCCAACAAAATTTTAGTGCAAAAATGTCTAAGACGGAACTATTTGAAGTTCCGTCTCCAATTAAATAAGCAAACAGAACTCAGAATTTTGCTTCCAAGTAATCTGTTGAAACTATTATCAGTGCATATTACTTTTAAAACATTTTTAAAAGCGCAAATTGAAAGATATTTACAAATAAAGTGTAACAGTACCTTTGAAATCTGACATTCCAGATATGTCAGATTATGTATTCTGATTATAATTCAACCACTTGTAATTTTCTCCATAAAAATATCAGACAGCTTTAAATAAAAAAAGCAAACATTTTCTCTTCACTATTACCTTCCATTGTAAATTACAAGTAGTTAGGCTTTAGAAAAATACAAAAACTTTCATTTCATGGCTATAAACCAATTCTGCATCCTGCCACTGAATCAATAACTCACGCTGGAAGGTATTCAACTGTCCAAGACAGCATTACTTTTGCTAACAATGCCACTTAAATCTCCAAGTGTTTAAAATAGAAGTACAGTACTGAGCAGGCATATTCAAGTCTTAATCATTAGGAAACCCTATACACTGAGAAAAGCATGATTCATCTGCTAGCATCCAAAAAACCCCATTAACTCTCAATGGACTGCAGGTTATCCCTGCTTCTTATGAACTGCTCCTGATAAAAAGAGAATATACTCTTATTTATTATTGTTCAGAAACTTAACTGTGAGCTCAATTAGTACTTTGAGTAGTGGAAATATTTAAAGACAATGCTTAAAAAAATACTTTAAATATGAGCAAAAATGCTCCTCCAATAAAGTCTTTCTTCATTAGCATTACACGAATGCCCCACGGAAAATGCCTCATAGTTTCTTCATCCAATTACTACAGCTATAAAAACAAAATATTTAGGAATTAGCAAAAATATTTTCACTAGGCCTTAATGAAAAACGTGCAGAATTGTGTCTGCTTATTGTTTCCAAGAGGCATCACGACTTCGTTTGATTAACAGCAGGCAGCATCTGACAGGATACTAACACTCAGCTTCAATAGGATATTGCAAAAAAGCTAGACGTTGTTGGTGCGTTCGCTGCAGTTAAACTGTAACACACAAGAAAAAGCATGTTCTGCAAGCTTACTGGAGACTCTGATTTCCTTTTACTTTGTCTTTATAGGTTCCCGCTCCAGCCATCGCACCCTGACTTTTTGTTTATAGTGATACTCCTTTAAAAAGTCTTGCAACATTGAAGGCAATGGAAGGTCATCAATTCCATCATACGTAGTGCACCTGCAGATTACTGCCCGGCAGATATACTGCAGACTAAAGGGGAAGGTCCTGTTCAGAGATACAGTTAGCAACGGTTCAAAGAACATGCAAGAGCTAGGGTCTTTGTAGTGTTCCAGAAGCCCTGTAACGGTGGAGGAGTGAAACACACAAGGATCGTGGGCATCAAAACTAAAGTTGTGATTCCACTGCTCAATGCGTGCGTGTAGCGATCGGTTATAACGACGGAAGCTCACAGAGAAGAGGTAGTCCTCCTGCGCAGAATCCCTGAGCAAAAAAGTGCCTTCGGGTTTACCCTCCAGAAGTGCTTCTGCTTCGTAACGGTCCATTACACCCCAGTAACATGGGTTACCTGTGATCTGAAGTAAGTCTGGCACAAGGCAATGGATGTAATCGATCTGAGTGTGCACCTTCCAAGCCCCCTGCTTGCTGATATGGCCGTGGCTCTCTCCAGACATCTGGCGCTGCTTCTGCCTGCGCGACTGTAGACAAAGTGTTGTCGTGTCCTCTTCAGAGTCGCAGTTTCCTGGAGGAGTTGCATTTTTGTCCCCGGCCAGCTCAGTCATACCGGGGGCTAACTTTGGTCCCAGTTTATATAACGGATTAACCTGTGCTGTAGCTTCAAAAGTATGTATTTGGGCATTGGGAGGGGGATCAACCCCTTCTTCGATACTGAGTCTACGCCTCTCTCTCAGCCTGTCTTCTTCGTCTTCTGTGGAAACCAAGGAAGGATCAAATGTATCAAAAAACGTTGAATGCGGACTCACAGGAGCCGTGTGCTGTTTAATCAGATGCCACTTCTGAGCCAGGTCTGAGCCTGCAGGAAAGGGGCATTTCTCAAGCATTAGTTCAGACAGATGGATCTTTCTTTTGTTAGAAAACAGAGGTTTGGACTGTTTGCTGTAAGTTCGCATGGGAAAGCACAGTCCAACAGTATCCTGTAGACGCTGTCGCAGAGAACGGCTGCCTACTGTCCTGTTTGACACCGCATCCATATCATGGACAGAACTGACTCCATACCTCCTCTCTCTCCTCTGCAAACCACTTCGCGTTCTACCAAATCTTTTCTCAGTATCCAAAGAGCTCTGGGTTTTGGTAGAGCAGGAATGTTTCTTCTTCCCACCCCAAGGAGCATGACGAGAATAAGAGTCCCTTCGAGCAAGCCTAGTTCCTGTGGTGACACATGAGTCATTCTCTTTCTCAATACTTATTTCAACAATCTGAGGAATTTCTGTGACACAGTTTTGGTTCCGCCTGACGGAATTCTTTGAAGGACTCAAACCTAACTGCAAAGCAATGTTTTCTCTCAGAGGGCTGCTGGGTTGCTGTTGAGCCAAACCAGTTATCTGGACAGTTCTGTCTTTAGCAGACGAGCAACTACTGGAGTTAACAACTACGTTTTCGTTTTGGCTTCCACCTTCATGACTGAAGAGATTCTGGCACCTGTATTTGAAATTGTTCCACATCTTTCCCACTTTATCCATGGATTATGTTATCTAAGTTCAAGAGGAAAAGAAATATTAAAATAAAAACAGTTTAAAAAATGAGAATAAGCCCTCAGTTAACAATTAAGTTACAAAGATGACTGTGCTAACTGAACACAATACAGTTGAAGAAGTGTCCTCAGCGCTGTATAGCACTGACATGCAGCACATCATTTTGTGGTACAGAAGAATCACCAAGGAAAAAAAAAGCCTTTGGGAAATTATAAATATAGAATTTATAAGCAGGTCCATCTTTGTTTCTATTGCATTATTGAAAACTTAGGCAAAACTGCAGATTTCTACCTGATAGACTGGAAACATGCAGTTTTAAATGCATCGCTTTAAGTTGTCACATGTAACGTACGACTCCCAGATAGGCTTACTGTAAGTAGCAGTAAAATTCTGACAAAAAACAATTCAGGTAACTCCCAACAATGAAAACTGTTAGCAAAAGCCAACAAGCATACTACAAAGCATATGGGCATACCATCCAGAACTGAAAGCTCCAGATGCAGGGAAGGAAAATTTCAAGCTGCAACTAACAAGATATTAAAAAAAAAAAAAAAAAAAAAAAAAAAAAAAGCAAAACAGAAATGTGGGGCAGTGAGGGAAAGAAATGTCCAGCATTCTTAGGTAAGGCAATTACAATTATAAAAGAGAAAAAGAAAGAAAAGCAGTAAGATATCAGCAGAACTTTAGAATTCTAAAGTCTCTGATACATTAGTAAAGCCATAGATACAAAACATCTAAAAACCATCTGGCTTTATTACTTAAGCCATGAAAGAATGAAAGAGCCCAGGGAGCTTTTCTATCTTTAGCAAGGGCACTTAAAAAGAAAGCAGCTCTGCAGCAAAAGCACAGTGACAGTGAATCACAAAGTAAGAAGAGAAACATAAGTAGTTTGTATTCTGCAACTGCTTCTTCAGAAACCAAGTCTGATAACTGGAACAAGACTGCCAAAAATCACAAGACTGCCCCAGGACACAGAGAAATAGGCTAATTCTGTACCAAAAATTCAGGCAATGCCAAGCTAAATTAGATCTAATTAAGCTCTGAGAGAAGTGCTAAACTTAAAGGACTTAAAACATTTCACCTCGTTTAACTCCCAGTAAAAGCTGCTCTGTTCTACAGATACGCATTATTCTGAAGCAACACTTCTGTTGCTGCAGTTCTTCCCTGTTAAGAGTTAGAAAAAAACTCTAAAGCAGTGAT
Source organism: Excalfactoria chinensis (assembly GCF_039878825.1). Taxonomy (NCBI): domain Eukaryota; kingdom Metazoa; phylum Chordata; class Aves; order Galliformes; family Phasianidae; genus Excalfactoria; species Excalfactoria chinensis. The sequence goes on from NC_092827.1 coordinate 79,915,361, forward strand.
TAAATCTCATGAAATAAGGCAGATGATAGACGACAACAGCCTTGTACTGCAGTCTAGAAGTTCCTAAAGCACAGCTGAAAACCTATTACTGTAGCAGAATGTACTGAGACTGAGAAAGAGATGGAGGTACAGTTTACAAGAGATTAATGATTACATAATTAATTTGAAATTCCTCCTAACTGATACGTGAATGGAAGGCAAAAGGAACAAAATCTTATCCCCCCACCTCTTGCTCAAGTTCTTCAGCAAAAGCAGTAAGTTAAGCATCTACACCTAATTACATAAACAAACATTAAGAATCTAGTGTAGACACAGGGAAGAGCACAGAAGCGGGGAAAAAAATAACCAGATCTTAACCATATCTGGGGACTGCTGGCACAAGTTACCTAGAACATGGTGCTAATGCTAATCTCAATTACATCCAAGCAGTTATTAAGGAAGACACTTTTTAAAGTAAAATAGTTTCAGATAGAGGAAAATTTGCAAAGATATGAAACTTTACATGCAGAAGGCACTACAGAATTCTCTGCATATGTTAAAAGTGAATCTATTTGAGCACATGAGCAAGAAACATCTTGCTGATTAAATAAAAATATCCTACATTAATCCTTCTGGGAGCTGTCTGGACCAAGCTGGTAGACTGAGGGAGTCTTAAGAGCAACAGAAGTAGTTACAGATCACGTAGATCTGTAGGTACTATTCAACCAGGTGTCATGCCACCACAGCCAATAATAGTTGCTGGTGGAGTGTCACAGATTATCCACATTTACAAGGAAGCACACGTCTGATGCGCCAGCTTGTCAACATGGTATATATAAGGTTAAGTTCTACCCACTATTCTTTCATTTCTCCATTTCTTCCTCTTCCAAGTCAGCAAGATACATAAATTTATCACTGTGATATCTACTACCTGACTGCTATTATTCAGCTGAAACCAAGAAACAAATTTTAAGACCGGAGGATGTGAAAAGAGACAATGCATTACCTCAATTCCTTTTGGAAATCAGACTAGAAACTGAAATTTTTCATGACAGAGAATCAAAATTGCTTTTCTGACCAGTCATACACTGTTCAGTAATGTATTTTATTTGAATGTTGCTTGCTATTCCTCTTCCGTTGCACTACTGTTCTAAAGTGTGTTTAAGCTGTTAGGTGGGTTGGAAATCCTCTAGGCTTGCCCAAAAGTCTCCAAAACCCAACTAAAACCCAACAAACAAAAACAAACCATGCACAAAATTACCACCATAACACCTCCTTTATGTCATAGTTAAGAGCATACAGATATCTTTCTTACCCAGAAAAAGATGAGCCACTGGATCTCGACTTGAGAATACACCTCAGCATGAACTTGCTGGATCCTTTCTCTGAGTTGCAGACATGATTACTAAAATAAGAAAAAACAGTATTTTTTCTTAGTTGTTAAGAGTAACTTTTCACTTTGGTACTAAGAATTTGCTAGCAGCAAAGGAATATTTCATTAATTATATTTTACATGTGTGCACACAACTACCTGCTTATTTTATATACATATTCTTATGTTTTTAGTATAAGAAAAATGTTTCTTCAAACTTTTTCACCCATTGAGCACATCTGTCAAACAGAATCTAGAGGAAGATCTTCAAATGAAGCTTTGAAGAAATAAGAGCAATGTCACAGCATCTGGATCATTCAAGTGCCAGGCACAGTGGGCATACTCAGGCTTGTAAAAATGGTTTCCCCACATTATAGTTCGAAGTCCAAAGCGGCAGTTCCCAAGTCATGACTGGCAGTGCTGTCAGATCACCTCATACTGCCTCCCCTCCTTGTTTTCAGCTGCTACATCATATCAAAAGGCTGCTAAAAATATACACTTTTCTAATATTACTTTTCCAGGTAAGCAACTGCTGTACTTGCCACAAGGATGTTATATGATTGTGAACCAAGAGGAATATGAACCATGATTCTAAAAATGGGAAAGTAAGTGGAATGCAAGACAAGTTCTTTAGTAAAAGAATAGGTCAGCGTTTCCCTAAAATAATAACCCATTGTTTTTCAGGAATCCAAGAGGCATTATGGCATTTTAGTACAGTATGCTCATGCCGCCGTCAAATCCAGCAGGAACAGGAGAAAATCTGCCTCTTCACATTAGAACCAAGCCAGGACAGTGCTTCCAGTTAATAGGAAACACTGAGAAGCTAATGCACACAGATCAGAAAAAAAGTAGTGGATATGATGCACATTTACTGGAATAAGAAACGTAGGCTTGAGTGATCACTACATGGATAGAAGTTATTATTCCTAGGCAGAAACTCCAGAGTAATGACAGACAAGTAGTAAACTTTATGAGCTTTGATTCACCTGTGGAAGCACTAAAAATGATGAAATCCTTTTAAAACTAGGCCACATAGCTACTGCTGAAAGATTCCATAAAAACAAGCTTCCCAGAGAGCAACAGAGTTGCAAGCACAAAACTAAGTCAAAGGCAGATGTGAAATTCTTTTGCAATGTTAATGTTCATTTCCCTCCCCCCATTCATTATGTCCCTAGCAGGTCTACAACACACATGACACAGAAGGGGTACCAGACAAAGCCAGTTACGCTGCTGCACTGAGTGCTTGCTGCACACTAACCTTTTCCATTCCTAAAAACCTAGAAAGCACACAGAGGGTTATCTCGAAATTTCATGCTTAACTTCTTATTTTAAGATTTCGTGTCCTTCTTTTACCTCAGCTGTGCTCAGAAACGTGAGCAGTCCAGGGCACTGCCGTCATACCACAGCAGCAGGCAGCCACACAGCCTGCTCCACCAGCTGCCTGCTGCTTCCACCGGGGAGTGCTTGCTTCAGTAACCATTTGGCTTCTGGAAAACAGTGTCCTGAACTCAGGCAACCATCTCAGTTAAGACTCTCAATCTTGTATCAGAATAAAACTTGCGTCATTCTTCAAGCATTTTATAATCCATTCAGTGATTGCAATCCGGTTTGAACCAACACACAGCAGACCTGTGGTTTCACAAATTTCTTGTGGCAGCACCAAGGTCCACAAAACACAAATTACTTCTAAACTGGCCCTAAAGCCATCCTGATATTCCAAAGGAGTGCTGTCTGAGAAAAATCAGCTTTGGAAAATGTCAAAATATAAACTCCATCCTAACAAAATCCATGATACAGATTTTGCAGAACACTTAGTAGATTTTCCCAGAAAAAGTTACACTAGCGTGTCCAAAACAATCTCTTTCCAACTAAAAGCAATTCCTGTCTACCCTAAGCTGACATAAATGACCTGACATTTATGCCATAGATATTCTCTGACCATTCTTTCCAGAAGCACCACAGCACCTTGCTAGAGCTTTCTGCTTGTGACTTCCTACTGGGAAGGCTCCTAGAGGTAGCAGTGTCCATCCTCATGTTACTTGACTTGAAAATTAGACGATACATTCAGTTACATTCAAAAAAAACCCCAAAACCCACAAACCCTGAACTACACCATCTTCCCAAAGCTGTAACTCTGGAGTGTAGTACACATTAAAAACATGGCATGCCTATTTCCAAAACAAGTGCCTACAAAAATCTTGGTTTGGCATTTTCACGCTATGACAGCTTCAAAACACTGTAAGGCAATGATGACAAAGTCAAAACAATCTGTAACCTGAAGGAAGAAGGAGAGAAATCGGAGTCTGCTGTCTGCAAGCTGTTCAGCTCACCACTAGCACTAGCTTTGCGAGGGCACACTGCCCAACATATTCAGCAACACTGCAGCACACCACCTAGGCCTACAGAGGTGAAGTAAAAAGGAACAGAGAAAGGCAACAGCAACTGTTTTTACTGTTCCCTACTTTAAAGCAAATCACTTAGCAGTAACAAGAGACTCCATTAATGAAGATATCTTCCTCCATTAAGGTGCACTTGCTGAAGAGGTTAATGCTGTCACGTTGCTAAACGCCAGCGGCAGTAACAACCTTGCTCACATCACTCCTCAGCCTCAGTCAACTGCAGTAACACTGGCCAACACCGACCACTTGAGGTAACCCACCTGAGGAAGGTACAACAGGGTTACATGTTTACAAAGCCATTTCTTCCTTTTCAAGACACATTCCAGTAATAATGAGTTGCTGCTGTAATACTAGAAACGACATTTCTTAAAAAACAGAATCAGTCAGCTCAAGTGGAGCCATTACATTTTTCTACACGCACAAAAATGGCTGCTACAGACAGCCTGAAGAACCAACCAGAAGCCATGGAAAGAAGAGGTGGCTGGTATATGGATACATATTTCTAACAGCCACAGTAAAACAGCCAAGTGCTTCAAGTTTCATGAACGTTTAATTAGGGCAAAAATACCACCATTTCTCCTAGCAGGCTCTGAAAACTTTCTGGCCCCTTCCTGGCCACTTGTGCTGGACCTGGTGCAGGACACAGCCTGCACACCATGTAGCATGAATCAGCCTGCAGAACCGATCCTGGCTAAAATTAGCTATCAGAGTCTCAATCTTTTGCTACATCTTGTTTATGACTTCATAAATATTTGTGTTAGCACAGGAGAGGAGTGGATGAGAATCAGCCAGTCAGAGCAACACTGCTTCCTTGCACATCAGCACTGGCATACTCTGCTCACAGCATTAAGACCCAAACTTAGAAGAGTAATTTCAGCCAAAGCCTGTATGTTAATAAGAAGTGGTTTTCTGGCTGCAAAGGGAGATTAGGACTGTATTTAGGATACTTCTTTGAATGTTCAGGTTGAAATTTCAGCCACTGAAAACATTCATTTCAAAAACAAAATGCTGAGTCAGCTTGATGCATCCTGCTAAAACAGGGAAAGCTACAGGTCTCAAAGACTTCAGCTGGCAGACGGTCAAGTCAAAGAAAAATAATGGCATTTGTCGTTGTTTTAAATTGAAAGTAAGAAAAAATCTCCTTCTCAATACTAATTCACAATGGGTGAAAAGCGTTCTTAGCTTGCATAGCTGATGTTCTGCCAGTTTCTTTCCAAGCAATCCCTTGGTTACTTCAGAAACACCACCCAGAGGTATTTGCTGTGGGATAAGCCCTTGCATCCCCTTGCTAGGTTTGGGGATTCAAGTGTCAGGGCTACACGTGTTTAGATTATAAAATATCATTCAGCTGCCATCTATCTCCTTTGTTTTCACAAACTCTAAAATCCCTAAAAGAGAAAAGCATGAATGAGGAACAGCACACAAACGACGCTGTACCAAAATAGAGACTCTTGTTCCTGAAGCACTTTTTTAATTAGACAAGACTAGCAGATAATGTTACAACTGTGATGAACAAAGTGAGTATTTCTAATTATGTCAGGATCAGGGAGCTGCACTCTGCAAGCATAAGTTTCAGATATTAATAAAGAAGTAATGCTGCACAGATCTACTGAGAACTCTGCATACTAATAGATATCCAAGGTAGAGAAGCTCTGGAACTTCAAGACAATGGTGTGCATGAATTCCAGGTAAAGACACCTTTCAATTATTAAGGTGTTATTCAGATGGCCATTCATCATAACACATAAACCCACACAAGCAACATTACATGCGAGCATTTTCCCTTAAATGACCCCAACACACCATAAGTACGCAACTGAGTATAATGCCACCTTCATAGAAAAAGAAGAAGAGCATTAAGTTAGCTAAGGCAGCTACCTGCTACGCCAGAGAACTCTAGGTGACCTGTTGCAATGATGCCTTCTTTACTGCTAAGCCTTTTCTTTACTGTTCTAAGCCTCCTTGAACATCAGTTGCCAACATATTTGGGTTTTTCTGTGTGGTTTATTTTCCTTTGTTTTTAAATGTGTGCAGAAGAAATAGCTCCAGTCAGTGCAGAGTTAAGCACAACAGCCCTCTTGATGACCTCTGCAAAAGCCATTAAAAGTATTCTTAGAAAAAGTTAGAGCTCTCCTCTAGCAGGACAAAATTCTGCTCTACTTTTAAGCAGAAAAAGCATATTTTTTTCTATCAGATTCTAAAATACAAATAAGTCTCAATTTGTTGTAAAACAATCTAGTGGTTGGTTGTAATTTCAGGTTATTCTATGTCAAGGAACAGCAACGTTAATAGTTTCGCCTCAGTAAAGCAAAAGAAATAGGAAGCAAAGCTGGAAAGGAAGGATGCGTCAGTCTCATACCACATAACCTTTACTAGCACAGTAGAAACATCCACTTCCAAACTGAGCATTTCATTCAATTCCAAACTGGCTATTTTGCAAATAGATGGTTCATCTTTTCCAGGGCCAATTTACACTGTTTTAACTGTGTTACTTCTTATCACTTCATCCTACAGTTTTCAAGACCTCCACAGCTTGCCTAATGCCTCTCCCTCCTCACAGTCCCTTTACCAATCTCCCTAAAGCCCTCTCTATGCACTCAGCCACTTCCCACGTTACCTTGCTACTTAACCCAGCAGAAGACCGTACTAACTAATGCTAAAAAGCTGACACTTCAAAAGCTGTTAAAAAGAGAAGCTTTACTTATTCATTTCTAGTAACGTATCTACATTGGTGAATACATCAGAAAAACTATGTTGATATTTATGTCGTTTACACGACTTATTAAGGAAAGCTGCTCTCCTTTCACATTTGAGTAAAAAGAGTATAAAGCTCAAATGCTTCTACAGCCCTAACAACTGAGAAGGGTGACAAGCTGAAACTGTGACTTCTTTGGAAGTGCAACTGAAAAAGTCAGGGTTATCCTGAAAACTAAATAGTGCCAACACGCACTTTGAAAAGAATGCATCACTATAAACTGCTCAGTTCATAAGTTTGGCATCGGTGCCACAAGTAGTCCATACACCCCGAGATTTACGGACAGTGTCTGCCTTTTTTATTCACTGATAATATTAACAGGGGGAAGTATCCTATAGTAGCAACATCATATGCACACACAACAGACAACAAGAAAGCTCAGCAATTTTCTACAACCAAAGAGCTGCTCTTCACAGCAGCATAAATGACTTGACAGGCTTAAAGAATATGAACCACGTTAGCCGTAATTTATAGTATGCTGATATAAACAGATAACCAGTAAATTGGTCTGCTGTGCCACTACAGTACTGAAGAGATAAAGTTTCAGGCTAGGGGGAGAAAATCATAGAGTCACTCAGATTGGAAAAGACCTTAAGATCAAGTCCAACCACAACCATACTGCCCTAACTAACGACCCTTGGCTAAATCATGTCCCTGGGCACCACATCCAAACAGTTTTCAAACACATCCAGGGATGGTGACTCAACCACCTCCCTGGGAAGCCTATCCCACTGCTTAACTACCCTTTCTATAAAGAAGTGTTTCCTGATATCCAACCTAAACTTACCCTGGCGCAACCTGAGGCCGTTTCCCTTCATCCTGTCACCAGTGAGAAGAGACTAACCCCTCTCTGGCTGTGAGCACCTTTCAGATATTGGAAGAGAGCCATAAGGTCCCCACTCAGTCTCCTTTTCCTCAGACTAAACAGCCCCAGTTCCATCAGCCTCTCAAGACTTGTAGGGCACATTCTCCAAGCCCTTCACAAACCTTGTTGCCCTTCTTTGGACCTGCTCCAGCACCTCGGGGTCCTTTCTGTACTGAGGTGCCCAAAACTGAATACAGTACTCAAGGTGAGGCCTCACAAATGCCGAGTACAGGAGCAGGATGACTTCCTTAGTCCTGCTCACCACACCATTCCTGATACAAGCCAGGATGCCATTGGCTTTCTTGGCCACCTGGGCACACTGCTGGCTCATATTCAGCCGACCATCCATCAGTACACCAAGGGCCCTTTCCACCAGGCAGCTTTCCAGCCACTCTTCCCCAAGCCTGTAGGGCTGCCTGGGGTTGTTGTGACCAAAACACCTGACACTTGGCCCTACTGAAACTCATACCGTTTGCCTTGGCCCATCAATTCAGTCTCTCCAGGTCCCTCTGTAGACTAGATCAATGGGCCAAGGCACCGGAGCAGCCTGGTGCCTTATCTAGCTGTGGTCATGCTCTGTTGTCAAGCAGAAAGGTGGTCTGGGATGGGCAGCTCTGACAGCACCCACAGGTAAACTTTAGTGCCACCAGCATAAAGTCTGTTTTCATAAAACAGAATGCAAGTGTGCCACAAAACCTGCAGAGCATTTGGAAAGCTAGGAGTTAAGCCTCTGCCTAGGCCTACCCCCAGCTGCTGTCAGCAGTCAAACGGGTCAGGAGGAGCTCTGCCCTGACAGTGCTAATTGGCAGCAAGCACCTGGCTCCCCGGGCGGGCAGGGGTAGGTAAAAGAATACAAACCCTGCAGAGGAGAAGCAGCTGGAAGGCTGCCAGGAGGTCTAGCTTGTTTCATACTTTTACTTTGATCCACAGGCAACTTCATCCTGGCCTACATGGCCTACCAGCAGCCCGAGCAGCAGAAACACTTCTGTGACAGGTGCCTTGCTGCTGGGTGCAGGTGAGCTCTGTCGCAGGGCACACAGGCTCACACTGCAACACCAGCACCCATAAGAACCAGCACTACAGTGAGCCCAAAACCACAGGTACGACTGGAACAAAGCTGCCCCAACAGCCATGGAAAGCACTACTCAGTTTTTAATCAAGCACCTGCATAAACAGCTGTGCTTCAGCTGATAGTGATGTTAAACAGCACAAATACACAGGTCCATCAGCAGGCTTTAAAATAAAAAAGCTCAATGTAGCAAGGTTATAAGATACTAACATTAGAATTACTGCTCTAACAACAAGAAAGAAAAAGTGCTATCTTAGTGATAGCACAGCAAGGTATTTAACAGTTTGCAATACTTGCCCTTCTTCTATATTCTGCACCTTTACACAATGGCAACATTTGAGTTTGCACTCAGAAATAAGCAAGCCTTGACGCTGCCAAAACCATAAGACCATCACTTATACATCAGAGGCTGAATAATCACTGATAAGAAATGCCAAGTCTCTTTCCTCCCCAGAGTATCTATTACCTCAATCCATTACAACTGAGGCATTAACTAAAGTTTTATCATTATGTTGCTGTGTTATCTTTCAGGAGTTGGATCTCATTTCATAATAAGGTACAAAAGAGGTGATGATGCTTGTCAAGGTGTGGCTGTACCTTTCTTCTTGTCCCTACATAATGCAATCAGCTACATCAAAACCAGCTGAATGAAATGCCTGTTCTGGGAAAGAATCATTGCCACACATTAACAGAGTAAGCCCCTATAGGATGAAAGATCTGTAAGAGAAGACTGGTAAGACTTACTCTATTTTGCCCTGAATCAGATTCATAAAAGCAAAGATTCAGGTGTATGAATGGTTTAAGAGAAAGCATTTCACGCAGAAAGAGCCAGCGGCACTACAACAAGCTGAGCAAACCTAAATCAAACAGTGACTACCAGGTGATGAACTTGACAAGAGCATGTCCAAAAGAAAAACAAACAAAAACAACACAATCTCTCAACTGACAAGAAACAAACCACAAAGTGGGTGACTGATGCTATTCTACCATATCAGCTTGAAATGATAAGCTATCCTTCTACAAAAGAAACAGAAGACAGGCCTTTCTTGGCTGTTTCTCATTCATAGTTTAGATACAGCCAAGGAATCCCAAGAGTGACTGCCCATGGTAACTCACCTAGCATCACTTCACTGCTATTAAAAGGGAGATGCCAGCTTCTCCCCCATGCCTCTGTATCTGTGCTAATAATCACTTGACCTCTGTATTTACTACCACAAAGGTACTCAAATTTCAACTGAAATTATCTCACTAGATACAAATATAATGTTACCCAGGGAAAAGAAGTCAGAGGAGGCAACTGATAGTGAGGCCAAGAGAAGCTTCAGGCTCTCAAACCAAGAGCAGAAAGAAGAACCAGCTCTCCCAGCAGCAGTGAGCTATCAGTACTGCACCCTATTAGTACTGCTCTACCAATGCTGGAAAACCTTATCCTTCACTGCTAAATCAAATTCTTATCTTAGGAAACATGTTTTCTTGAATGGAAGTCACAGTTTTGGAGCAAAAAACACGAAAGGAAGCCCTACAACATAAGACTTACCTATAAAAATACATTTTAGAAGATCCAGTAGTTATGCAACTGTTAACAAGAAAAGCTACCAACATTAAAATACAGCAACTAGTCCTGTTTGTTTCCAACAGGCAATATAACTGTCAATTAAAACACCAAACAACCTGCAGAAGAATTTTCAATAAAAAAGGTGTCACGGTGCCATCAAAACCTGCTCAATAAATGACTTCAGGGAGCTGTGATCCTTAAGCATCTATGATAAAAAATGTAATTTGATTCTTAGCTTAGAGGATACAAGTCTCCTCACTTTATCGTTAGGGGAGACGTGGCAGGTTCTACATTTAGCTATTGTCACAGTGAAAATATGCAGAGTGATCACCAGAATGAGAACAGCAGAACTGTCATTCCTCGTTACTGGATGGAAGTTGCCTGGAAAACCTCTGATTAGCCGCAGCTTCAGCACACCTCCCAAGCCATTAAAGCTGAGAGGTCTGAATAAATCAAAGCACTCTGAGAATTTCAGGCTGATCCCCAACTCTTCTGCTGTGGATCAGCCAAAGAGTTTACATTTACAAGTCAGGTGGAAGGAAGGAGGGGAAAAAACATGAAAACAGCAACCAGTGTTTGAACTGCACACATGACTGGAAACTTCTGATACCACGTTATTGGTGGCACACAGGCAAACAGAACAAGCCTGTAGGTAACTTGAAATTAGTCATAATTAGAAAAAACGTGAATATTTATCTTCCCAAGAATTTTGCTAACTAGCCAGATCGGAACACCCTTCAGCAAAACCTACCTGCCCTCACTTCTATCAAAGAAACATCAAAAAGAAACTTATGCTCAACTTGGTACTGCCCTCCTGTGAAGGCTGCACTGCTGCAGTGTGCTCTGCATCTGGCCCAGAGGAAAGAAGGACAGCAATAACATTCACAGAAGGCTTTCAGACAACTGTGTCTACATAACGGATGAGGATTTTGCTTGAAAAACAAAAGGCTACTTTATGGCACCAACAAGCAATGACAGTTCACCTCAAACTATGAACCACCCACCCACCTTAAAAGCAGCAGAGAAATTCAGTCTGCCCAGTGAGTTTGAAGTCTTCCCAATAAGAGTGATAGTACTAAAAAACAACAACAACAAAAATGAAACCACAGCTGTAAGGAGCGTGGGGGGGGCTGATGGGAGGAGGAAGAATGGGTCCCAATTGTGGAGCTGCCACATGCTAGGCACATCTCAAGGTTTTCCTCCTTGCTTTGTGCTGTTACCGCAACCCCAGCCCTTATTTAACTTTGGAGGAAGAATTCCTTTCCTACAGTTCTAGCTCCCTGGCTCTGCACAGCTCACTGCAGCCTAAAGATGCACTTGAGAGGAAAATCCTGCTGAGCACGCAGACTGCAGACAGTCTCCACAGAATTCCATAAAGAATCATTGGCACGTCAAGATAGAAAACTTTCAAAAGGAGATTTGGCTCAGTTTTGGCAGATTTTCATATCAAATTTAAACACGACATCTGTGCAGAGGTCATCCACTGACTATTTTTTAGCCCTGCTCCAGTTCAGAGGTGCACTACAATATTTCAAACAAAAGAATGCCATTAAAAAAAAAGGCACAATTCCTCTAGTTCTGTTTCTGGAAACAGATGAAGAATTACAGCTGTAAGTTTTAAACAAAGTTAAAGCCAAGGTAAAAAATAAAAAAGCATGAAGCATTTCAGTCCAAAAGACTGCAGTTGAGCAAAGTTATAAACAACTGAATACAGCATCTCTTAAGTTTCTAAGACTTCCTATCATCTGTGGAAATAAGAGGTGGAGGAAGAACACGAGTGTGAACAACGACTCATGCATGACCTTTCATTCTCACTTGTGCAGCAATGTACTTTGCTGCAGAAGCTTGCAGCTGTGCAACAAAATACTGCCAGTGACACCAAATCACAACTGTTCAAACTGCCCAACGGTTAAACTGACAGCAGCCCCATCGTTACCACCTGTGTGTCACAGCCAGCATCAGCTTCAGTGAAACAACAGAGCAGGATGATCCACCAAACACACACAGAGCAAACGTACCTTCCTCTCTAAAATTTCTAGTTATTTGCTTGCTTATTAAGGTAATCACAATCAGTAACACTAACACCCTAGGCCACCTTTTTTCTCTTCAGAAAACATCATGTGAGAGACAAATCAGAACGACCTCAGCATCCTCAGAGACGCTATAACCAATCTGAAACTCTAATGACACTGATCCTGTACACTGACATAGCCCCTCCTATGAGCAGTGCAAAAGATGTCCACACAGAGTAGATAGGACTCCTCTTAGTCTGAAGATGAGAAACCTTCATCTCAACACTAAGCAAACACAAGGACCAGAAAACTTTTCTGACCCTCCTCCAGACAGTCCCAGACATTCTATTTAACTCCAAACCATATGGAAATAATAGCGGAACAGCCATGGCCACCGACTCTTCACCTCAGTTACCACAGCTCTAATTCGACCAGAGACAATTTCAGGCAACATGAAGTATCACAGTAATAGAGAAGACCGTTACTTGTGGCCACCCTGGGTTCACAAACAAGGCACCACCACCATCAGCTACTGCTGTTATGCTGCATAACTCAGCTCAGCAACAGACTCCACACCTTAATTTTCCACCCAGCTCTTCCCTTATGCAGCGATGCTCTCGTTGCTGCTGCTCCTCACCAAGGAGGCTCACCTTCATCTTCCTGGTAAAGACTCCTGTACTGTAGCTGAAGTGTACAAGTACAGTTTACTCCTTTCCACTCAAGTCCTACACATATAGGATAACTTGAAAATACTTTTGACTAGCAACTTTCTGCATGCTCGCATTCGACCTTCAGCACTGGTTCCTTTATAGAGGCAGTAAGTGATTGCATTTAACTACTTGTGCTGAGGTACTCATCCCAAAATTCAGTCATGAACCCCCTGAGAAACCAAAAGTTATCCTTAAATACCTTTTGGGAGAGATTCTTCAGCTGTTACATATACACCCCATAGCCTTCAGAATCATGCTGGAGGATAGGAGCTTGGTATGGGATCAGGGAGCTTTTTATTTTACTAGGAAGATCAGTTATTAATAACCTCTGAGAGATCATGCCAGAATTTTCCCAAACTTCTGATGCTGAAGTAGAATCTCTTCCCACTAAAGGGCTAAACACACAGTTCAACTCTAAAATCAATACCAAAATTGACTGTAGAATATATATGCAAGGCTAAATGAGTATTAATAAACATCAGGAGCTTTGCAAATCCCTTAAGCAGAGGTGAACCCAAAAGGTTCTGCATTGGTAAGCCTACCTTGTGAAATGTTTTAACACAGAGGTATGGCAGTTAACACTCCTTTCCAGATTTGGCTTCCAAAACAAAACCAAGAATTGTTGCAGATACGTCTGTCTCTGTAACACCACTGCAACTCCTGCTATAAGCAAGACACAAGGGCTTCTGACAGCAAAGATCAAGGCTAGCACCATTCAGCTACACATGCAAAGAGTTTATCTTTAGGTCCCTCCCTACATCAGCACTCAGATGTTTTTTGGAGAAGTGCACACTAAGAAAACTTACAGCAACTGACGGAACTGCAGAAACAAACGATCCTTCAGAACAGAGGCATCTGCTGAGTACTTCTGTACAGCATACAACAGCTGAAAGGTGCCATCCTGCCCCAGAGTAGGATGGTGCCTCCATAGCTGAGCTGTGCACACAAACTAGCAAAACCAAACGTAAGAAATTCCATTAAGTTAGTAATCTATGACGTCAGCATACTCTTAAAGCTATAATTGTTAACTTACTGCCCTCTCCAAATTCAGAACAACCTGAAAGAAGACAGCATACCCTGCTTCAGGGCTGACAGCCCAACCCCCTGCTGGCAGGAAGCTTAGTGGCTGTAAACTTAATATTAAGGTTTTAGCATCAACTCGCTTCTTGAAATTGTTCTTCCACAAAATTGCGATCAAGCCCTGTTTGTTTTTTAACAAATGAACTGTATCCTAATAAATTTCTCACTAAATTAAAACAGTTTCACACTTCCTTGGGTAGAGTTCACAGTATATCTACAAATGAGTGAGACAACAGCTTTGAAACCTTTCCTAGCACCTACTCCTATGTTTGACTTTGGCAGGAAGAAGGTTTTGACTCCAGTTTTTGTTTCATTAATCCACAGCCACATTCTTCATCGAAGGACTGCTGGAAAAACTCAACTTGCTGGAAACAGTAACTATAATTACTGACTTTCACCAAGTTTGCCAAAATTAAATTGCAAAGCACTAACTTCACAGTACAAAGAAAAGCATGTCTGTGAGTAACAGAAACCGGGTCAACACTTGTGGGATCTCAGAAAATGAGATAGGAACAGTGAATTTACAGGAATAGGTTGAAAGCGTTCCCTGACCACAAGTAAACTCTAACATGACCAAAAGGGCAGAACTACTTTGTTGTACATCACTGCTGAACCAGACACTGGACCAGCAGAGCAGAAAATTCAAGACGTGGAATATATTTTTATGCAATCTCATAGAAATGAACAAATTGTAAACCACGGCTGCACATTCCACCTTCTTACAGAACACTCTCCACATTCTCCAGATGCACTTCACCTGCTGCTATCAGGGATTCTGGGGGGAGAATTCTCTTAGTGCTTCTGCATTTCTTGGGGAAACCAAATGTCATTGCAGATGTGCCATTAACAAACACCCGCATGTGAAATTATACATGCCTCAGTCAATTACGAAACTGGCAAATCTGGATTCTTTCCACTTATTACAGGCTTTAAAGCAAACATAAGAATGACACAGTCCTGGAACTATGCATAGATACACCGCTGGTATGCCACTATTCTACCATTGAGATGATGAGCTTATTCTGATACAAAATTGATTCGCGTTTGCCTAAAGTTTAAAATATTCTAGAGTTAATTCATGGGCTGTGTGGATCTTTTGCAGCCTTTGTTTCGATTGCCAGCCAGGAAAAATACGGCAATTATTTGCATAACTGTAATAAAATGTGATTTCATAACATGACAAGTATTGAGTCCGTAAGCAGGAACTTACAGGACTAGGACCAAAAGTCATTTATTTCTTACAAGCCATTTACAAAATAGCATAACAGCAAATCTGTCATCAACCACGACACTCACCAAGAATACATTTTCTCCCCAAGCACGCCACTTGTATTACTGAAGCAGGGCTGTGAAGTGGCACTGGAACTCACTACCCAGTGAAGACTTCCAAATATCAGTTACACACAGATCGTGTCACAAAGATATTTTTCCCCCCATTCTTACAATCAAAACCAGTTTAAAAAAAATAAAAAAAAAGAAAAAAAGCCAAGCAAGTTTAATCAAGAAAAAGACAGTTTTGCCTGAATTAGCTCCATTTTTATAGCCTACAGTAGAACAAAAGGATTTCCAAAACCACATGTCATACTAAGTCCAAACCTTAATCTAAATTCAAGACAACTTTCTCAGACAAATGGCTGCACTGGTAGGAAGCTCAAGGCCTCTAAGCCTCTCACTTATTCAGCCCTAAGCTATCAAACAGTCAATATCTGTTCTATCAAACTAGTGATAGCAAAATAAAACACATGTTCAGCACAGTGGTCATCAGTCACCTGTATAACCAACTCTGAGCAACTGCTGAGTGCAATTACTCGATAGTTTTGAATTTTAGTCACACCCCTGACTGAAAGACTAAAAATCCATTAACAGACACTTCACTCCCAAAGGAATCTGAGAGAACAAAACTATCTCATACACACGTAGGACTGACAGCCCTACTGACAAAACCACTGATATCTTCTACAGATGCTCCAGAGCCCAAGGAGTTTGAAGAAAAAACTGCATCATCTGCACATGAGAACTGCCACTGGTCAAGCCACACTCAACAGGCAAAACAGTTTTCTCACTTCTTACTACACATGCTGGTATCTTATAATACACAAACCCAGATTTACGTATTAGTTTCAGTGAAGGGAAGCAGTAGATCAGGCCGAGCTGGAAGTCTTCGTATTTATTCATACAGGTTTTGCTAGAATACAATCCAATGGACATAAAAATGCCTCTAGGATCACTAGGATCACAGCGCACCAGCACATACAAACAGTCAGACCTGTCAGGCCAATACATGGTGCCCAACACAGAATACAAGAACTGAAGATATATTTATTATCACATCCTCAACATCTTTCCCTGGTGATGGATCAGGGCCTTT
Organism: Excalfactoria chinensis; assembly: GCF_039878825.1. Taxonomy (NCBI): domain Eukaryota; kingdom Metazoa; phylum Chordata; class Aves; order Galliformes; family Phasianidae; genus Excalfactoria; species Excalfactoria chinensis. Next base: position 79,931,525 of record NC_092827.1, read on the forward strand.
CAAGTCCAGAAGCATTACTTTTGCATTATTAGGAGGTTTTTCACACAGAGGGGGTTGAAGCACTGGAACAGGTTGCCCAAAGCAGGTTGTGGATGCCCCATCCCTGGAGGCATTCAAGGCCAGGCTGGATGTGGCTCTGGGCAGCCTGTCTCATGGTTGGCGACCTTGCACATAGCAGGGGGGGGGGGTAAAACTACATGATCATTGTGGTCCTTTTTATGATTTGTAATCCATTCTATAACCAAATGTAACCAAATTCTGATGAACATTATTAATAGCAAGTTAAGGCCTTGATAAATGAAAATAAAACATAAAGCAGCTTGCATTAGTTGCCAAAGCTTTAAAGAACATCAAACAGAAGAACAAGTAGAAATCACTGATGAGGAAGTACAGAATACCCAAAGAGATGGCAGCAGAGCATTTTTGTTCTTAATTCCTGGTGCAGCCAGATGACAGCACAACTGGGGCAGCCTGAATGGGCAATAACCCCAGCACCTCTGTGCATGCTCTCCTTGCTCCCAGGTTGGCTTCAGCACCCTGAGCAGCCCTCGGCCTGTTGGCACAGCTCCACCAACCGCTGAAGGGGAACACCAGTGTCTCTTTTCTGCTCAAAGCAACATCTCAGCCATCTCCTTTAAATGCTTCTGAAGTGCCCCAAGTGAAACGATGGGATTTAAAAAAACAAAACAAAATACTCTTTGGCAATTTAAAAAAAATACATAAATACTTTCCTCATCCAAGCAACCAATGAATGAGAAATGAAATTTACCAAGTCTAAAATAAAGTAGGACACGAGTGAGCTGAAATATTAACTTACAGAATCACAGAATGGCTTGGGTTGGAAGGGACCTCAAGAAGCATCAAGCTCCAATCCCCTGCTGCAGGCAGGGCCGTCAGCCTCCCTATCTAACCATGAACAGGTTGCCCACGGCAACTCTCAAATGAGAAAAGGACCTTGATAGAATTGCCCTTTTAATATTACTCGTACATCTGAAGTAATTAAACCTCGCACCAATTTAAAAATGCTATCTGTGTATTTAATCAAATTCTACTTCCTATCCAAGTGAAGTTTTTAACACGACTTTAAAAAGAAGCATGTAATTCTGCAACAGAAAAGTGAGAATTACTGACCTAAGAAAATAAAGCATCAGCTAAGCAGCATAAGTCCTTGCTCAAATCTATTATCACACAATGCTTCCACACCACCTTGCAGCCTAAAATTCACTCACTTTATCCACGCGCTCTTTCAGAGGAATAAGAAACCTCTTGCTGCACGACTGGGATGACTAAAATACCGCTGTCTCCACAGAGGCCAGTCAGATATAAAAGCTCTCCAGAAACAAAGTTCTGTACTGGGGTACTTTTTCCATAAGTGGAAAAGTCAGTCGGTAAATCAAGCTCCCTCACAGTCCTTGCAGCAAAACCCAAATCCTATGGGAGGCAGGCAGAGCATACAGTTAGAAACGAAGGCAGATAGAACTCAACACACCATAAGTTAGAGACGCTCTGGCGAGGCAGGCCTGGTGTGCAAGTTCTGCTCAAGAAGTAGGGTGCTTGCAAGTCTGCCTCAGTCAGCACTTCCATCCTCATAGCCAAGTTTCACAACGAAGGTTTTGTCAAAATAGTTTAAGCAATCTCTATGACCTACATTTCTGCTGTTGAAGGACAAGCGTTTTAAGAGAGAACCCTGATCAGTTTTTGTTGTAGTCTTGATCAAGCCCAATTCATCCAACTGCAGTCCTTGAGCTTCCTCTACTTTTAAGGGGATCGTGTAACAGTTGCCAAGTGCCAGGCCTTTGTATCCCAGAATTACAACCCTTAGTCCTAAGACTAACATGGAAATCTCAAGTAATGACGTCCAGGTGGTTTTACCTGTGTGCCACACTGGTTTCTGAGTTACTGCCAGAATTCGTCCTGCTAGAAAGATATATTATATTGCTCCTAAGTTACTTAAATTGTTAACAGTCTTTCAAGTTCCATTTCTGTAGGTATACTCCAATCAAACTTCTAAATGCTTCCCAACACTGGACAAATTTCCTCCCCTCAGGAATCACTGCTTGCAATAGCAAGTATTGCACTACAACCATATCCTAAGAGTGTTCCGTGCATCTTCAGCAGAGAATCTTTATTACAGAAACCTGGAGCTAAGAAAGCAGCCTTATGGAGTACAATGAAACCCACCTTCTCATTTGCTGCACCAAGAAAAGCAGATTCCTGCACTATTTGATCCTTCACCAAGTACTGCAGACACCCAAACTTTCACACAAAAGGATTTGTTTGAGCACTTCAGCTGACCGCTCAGTATGTAATGTACTCAACTAATACCATGATAACCACGAGTGCACCTTATACAGCTACATGAGGACACTGAAACATTCTCTTTAAGAAATACTGCTTTTCTGGGTAGCCTTCATCTCAGTTTCCTTCTTATCCCAACCTTTCAAAGACAGGCTTCAGACTGCCCAGTGTTCCCCCTGAAGAATTCAACCATGTCTGTGTAAAAGCACAGGCAAGGAAGAACAAGCTCCTACATTATCCAGGAGATCAGGACTAGCTGCAGATCCAAGAGGTTCCTGACTACAAATCTCTTCAACAAAATCCAGCTAAGGCCCAAGAGCAGATGAACCGCTAAAATTACTCTTTCTTCCCTCCAGATAATTCTTCAAAGGGTTTTCTGCCATACAAACTAGTGCAGACTGTGCATAACCACACGGAGTTTTAGCCAACCTCTCTCACGGCCAAAAATATCAGCCACCACCACTGCACACATTTTCTTACTGAGATTTTCAGAAGGTCTGCATAATCTTATAACCATGAAGTTAGTGAGCCATTACATATTTCCTGAAACTAAGCTGCACATTAGATGATTCACCAATTAGTGTATTCATGAAGCTTTAAAAAGCAATCAACATTTCATTTTTTTGGTGAAGATTTTAAGAAAGATGTCCAGCTGTATGCACGGGGACAGCATGTGGGCTTTTCTCCCTAACTAACAGCTCCGTTAGCTGCTGAAAAATATTCAGTGTGTCAGAGTTAATTTATAGAGCTGACAAAGTATAAGGGCTCCAGAAGGTATAGCATACATTTACTGAACTTTAAATACGATTTTTAAGCTAGATATAGCTCAAAGATTAAAATAAGCAGCCCAGCAACTAAACCGCTGAGATGCATATCATTTCAAGGCACTTTTTATTTAATGGAGCAACTGCATGTGTGTTTCAAACTAGCAGACAGGTTACCATCGCAGCACAAGAGCTGATAATCCTTCTGATCCCATCAATGGAAACATTTTTCTGAAGGAGGCAGGCACCTCTGGAAGCCAGCAGACATCTCAGCACGGCACAAGCCATGACCGTGCGGAGGGGAGGCACAGCACATTGCTCAACACAGCCCAGCACCCAGGCCTTAATGAAGCCTCCAGGCATAAATACCACAACATAAATACTAAGTGTTAATTTCCCCTTAAGGTTGAAGAAACTACCAAGCATAGCTCTTGGGGAGGCAAGTCAAATAGCTATCTACATTGACAGCTCCCAAGAATTATTTAGCTATCCAGCTTATTCCACGAGTCAGTATTTTAGGACTCCTGGTGAAACCTTTACATCAAAGGTTCTTTCTTTTACTCTACAAAGCCAGACATGCACACTTTAGCAAAGAAAAAATATATCCTTTTTAGATTTTATGGGCTTTTTTTTTCCTCGCTATTCATAGAAGTAAATGAAACCACTTTAAACCCTAAAAACCGTATACCTACTGTATGGAAGATGCGTGGAGTCATCTGCATCTTGTGAGGAAGCCATTAAAAACCAAGCTGTTCAGCAGCATGCTATCACAGCACAAGCTAGTTTACAGCAATCATCACTACCCTCTGACGAGCCTAAAATACATCTCTTGCTTAACTTTAAGCATGAAGAATGAGACCAGAAAAATTCAAGTCACACCATCTCGGAATATTCGTCCACTATGGAAACATGAATTGCCACATCAAATTGGATGAACAGCCACCTCTGGAATACGGTCATGGAATGACAGGTTGCATATGTTTCAAAGAACACCTTAAAAAAAACTTCTGCTAGAACCCAGTTGATTTCTAATCCCTTCCACCTGCTCTGCCTTAGATGTACCCACTATCAATACAAGAGTAACAGAAGAGAAATTCTAGCTATTCCTCCAAGGACTACACCAGCCATTTCTCCATTGCTCTCATACATATGAAGTCATGTCAAGTTCCCACGTGCTGCCAGCTGTCTGCACTCACTGCTTCGTTGTACTGCTAATGCAATTCTGAAACTAGGGTAGATAGGAGACATTCAGGCAAAGTGGAAAATCAGAACATATTTCAGCAGCTCAGTCCATCGGATCTCAAACTTACTTTTTCTTTCTTGTAGCTTCATTCAGACTGACAGGGAATGCATCCTAAAAGTATGCTTAATTCACTCTGCTATCGTTATTGATGTACAAAATGAATCAAATCTGCTCTTACACAGCCTCCATCACTAAGGCTACTGGTTAGATATCAAATCTATTCAAATATCCCAGTTTGTAGATTAATAAGTGAGTAAACCAGCAGATGTTAACTTGAAAAGTCGCCTACTTTCAATAGCTCACCACAGCTACCTATCTCCTCTTAGTATCTCACAATTACAACCTCAAATGTCACCATCTGACAGGGCCAGGTCAAGGCTCAGGACAGCGTAACAACTTCAGCAGGAAGCCTTTAATGGTACAAACCTGTACAATGCAAGATCACATGACTTAGTCACAAGATTCCTATAGATGTAACACATTTTAACTACGAAACAGTCTTAACATCAACTGTGCGCACTGTGACCCATAAGAGACCTGAACTCAGAAGAAGGTATGAGACCTGAGTGAACAGGTTAAATGGCATTTAGGGCTATGATGTACTGTGTGGTCATTACCTGGTGACACAACCCTAATTTCCCTTCCAGAAATGGACTTAGGAAAGGACATTCCATCCTTCTCAATAACGCGTTGGACTCAAGGCTTCTGGCACACAATTAGAGTCTGAGTCGCACAAATACACTCTGTGGAGAATTATGGGACTAAGAAGGCCTTTTTGTAAGAGTAAACTTGGAATAACATTCCTAAATTGAAGTTAACCAGGTTTACATGAAAGGACGTTAAGAATTACACCCCCATTCTGTAATAATAAAGTAATCAAAGCCTTTCTAGGAAGCCATGTTAAGGCACTGGATCTGTACAGAAGTTCACACTAAAGGTACCGGCAACTGAACAGCCTCCTTCTGGTGCTGGGCCCCAGCTCATACAACAGCAGCAGCATTATTAAGGAATAAAAGCTCCCTGAAATGCAGACTTTTGCCTCTAGGAGAATTATACATTTAAGAAATAAAAACGCAAAGCATGTTATGATCAAAAGCTCAGTAACACAGAACACTGAAACGTATCTGAAGCATTTCAAGAGTCCTCACAGCCACGACGAGGTCAGTGGCAGCCTTCTTTCTCTAGGAAAAACCTGACAGGGCTTTCAGGTTCACCCTGATATCCAGCACACATGCTTAACTCACCTCTCTCCTGAGGGAGGCAGGTCACTTTGAGATCCAGTCCTCTGTGCAAATCTACAGCATGTTTCTTTCCAAAGCCATTTACACAAACACACCCCTCTGGAGTACTTTCCATTCATACAACCACCCCGCAAATAGTTTGCCTGGGCTACGTTTACCCTAAAAATATTTTCTTGTTGCAGGAGTACACCACAGCAACAAGGAACTTCTCAAGTTGTCACAGACTACGTGGGAAAAGCCATATCTTTACCAAAGCGGGCAATGTCACCACCAACAAAGGAGTGAACTTCAGTGGAAAAGCACTGGGTTTCTCGTCACAGGGCTGGCACAGCCCCATCGGGGGGCCATACCCACATCGCAGCAGTACAGGACCTCATCTGCTGGTTAAAAGATGCGTACAGACTTCCTAAGAAACTACAGTTTGCGATCACGGCTACGTCGCGTAAAAGCTTTTGAAACCGAGGGGGAAAAAAAGAGAAGCGCTCCGTAGGCACTCGGGGAATGTCGGTGCAACCAAACCGCATCCCATTCTCCCAGGAATACACGCCGGAATGGCCCCCGGGACCAGATTCAGAGCAAGTACTGAGTTGCGAAGTTAGCAACGGCAGAAATAACGCCATTTATCGCTTCACTTATCGCTTTCAGTCCAAAAAACCGCTCGCAATTTGGAGTTAGCGCAGACGCCCCAAGTTTCGCCCAACCTCTCGCTCTGGCGGAAGCGGCCAGCCGTCCCACGCACACAGACAAGGGTTAACGCGGGGGCTGCGTGTCCCGAGGCGGCTCCGCGGGGCCATTCCCACGCGCGGGCCCGTCCCGGGCGGCCGCCGAGCGCCCCCCGCCCCCTCAGGCCGCGCCGGGCCCGCAGCGCGCCCGCCCCCACCTGCCGCGGCCCCTCACCTGCACCGCTGCCGCCCGAGGCGGGCCCGCCGCGGCCCCGCCGCCTCCAGCCGCAGCACTCCAGCCTCTCGGGGGCGGCCGGGCCCGAGGGAACTGCCCCCCCCACCCAGGGCGGCCTCCCACTTCCACTGCCCGCCGCGTCCCGGCCGGCCGAGCCCCGAGGCGGCGGCGGCGCCCGCCCCTGCCTTCTCCCGGCCGCCCCGGGCGCTGGCCGCTCCCCGCCTCCCTCACGGAGCCGCGGCCTCAGCGGGGAGCGGCCGCCTCCCGCCGCCGGGGGGCGAACGGCGCAGGTCCCGGCCCGAGGCACCTACCGCTGCGCCGCGGCGTCGAAAGCGACGCCTCAGCGCCGTCCCGGTGGCCCCAACGGCCGCAGCATCCCCCGCCGCCTGCCGCGCCACCGCCGGAGCCCCCGAGCGGCCCCCCGCCGAATGGAAAATAGTTCTCCGGGCCCCGGAGCGGAGAGAGCGGGAGCGACACCTCAGGAGCCAATGAGAGCCAGCCTGATCCTCCGCAGAGCCAATGGCAGCGGCAGGATGGCTGAGGCGGAGCGTCGCGCGGCCAATGGGGACGCAGCTCTCGGACTGACCCGCTAGGATGGGTTCGGCGAGCCTCCATTGACGACCATCTTGGAGTCGGGCGGTGTGCCCAGTCTGGGAAGGGGCTCGTCAGCGGCCATCTTGGGTTCGGGCGCGGGGCGGGGCGCCGTGACGCGGCGGGCTGCGGGGCGGAAGCGGGCGGTGCTGGACTCGCGACGGCGGGTAGCTGCGGTCCGGATGGGGCTGGTGGTCGCGTTGTTGTAAGGCTGCACCCCGCGGGCTCTGCTTCTCACGTATGTCAATGAAAGCAGAAGGGACAGCTGAATGTTTTCCACAATGTAAACCGTCCGTATAGAAGTTAACTGAATAGTCTCCCATCTGCTGCGTTACTTTGAGGAGGAAAAGTAATAAAAGATAAACCTCAGCCTCCAAATTCCAAAGGTATAATGGCTGTGGGATCAGAGTTCTCAGAAAGCAAAAGCTATTTCATGGCAATTGACAGTAAATAAATGTGTTTGAGCCGGAGAGTTTTGGTATGGTGTTTAACACTGTTGCTTGAAAGGCATTATTAGTACAGAAAGGCAAAGGGCTCCCCTGAGACACAGCGTGCAGAATACATACTGTGTTTTTCTGTTCATGGTATGAGTTGCTCGTGTGATACCTCAGGGTACGTTTTGGGGTAATGAAAACGTATCTCAGTAGGCAACCAACAGAGACAATTCACCGGCACAGATGTAGGGTGTGATGGCCAGGTGAGCCCAGGTCAGTTTGAAGACTATGTATAATCAAGGCTTTGTAAGCATTTGCCCAGCTTTATACAGCTTGTTACTATATATCAGAGTGATGTGCTTTTATCCTGAGTTCATAGACGTGCCAACCACTGATTTACCCAGAAGGGCTGTAACTGCCCTGCTCCATGTTAGTGCTGCTTGCTGCATGCTCTACAGGTCTGGCTGTGCAGCACGGGGGCTGTCTGCAGCCAAACTATGTCCGTTTCCTTCCCTGCATGTTCTAGCAAGCACCGTGGCTTTGAAAAACAGGTCCTTTCATCTGATCCACTGTTAATAGATTAGATTTTCTGTAAGTGGGTGGAAATCAGTTCCCTCTCTTTCAGAATAAGGCAGTGTGGCCAACTTGGCTAGAAGTAGAGAAACATGTTGATATCAGTCACGTATCCCTTGTATCCACAGACTGCAAACTGTCACTAAGGCAAATACACTGGTACATTCTCCTCTTTCCTTTTCTCTAAAAAATAAAGAAGGTTGAAATGAAAGAAGGGAACCAACACTGTACTTTGAATACCCAGGAATACATGGCTTTGCAGAGCTTATTTTATTCCTCCTGCTGATTGACGGTAGTATTGCATGGTTGCACAACCTACGTGGCATATTTTGCATGACTGTTATGTTCTGCTTCATCCTCTGTTCAAATCACTGCATCCAAAGTGAACCTGAATCAATGAATTTTTCAAAAAGGACAGTAAAGAAAAGTCACAGGACTGAAGTAATGACTAAGACACATTAGAGAGGACTCCCAGAGTAGCCTTCCAGTAACAGGAGACTGGTACACAACCTGCAATAGACAGAGAGCTCAAGCTAATCACAGGAGATGTCATGAAGTGCAGTGTACCGGTAGATATCTAGGAAGCAGACTTTGCTAGAGAAGGCTTTACAGTATCAATCATATAAAGGTACAAGAATGATAATCTGGAAGTTTAACCTCACTGAGTTCAGACCAGAAACAAAGCTCTTCCTTTTTCACAGCTTGAAATCGTTTACCACACATTATATGATGCTTCTCCATCACTAAAGGCTGATTTCCAAAATGCTGTGCTGCAGTGTAAACAAGAATAAACCGTGGCACTCCTGTGGTCTGTATTACAGACTATTGAGATTGCCCCTTCAGAGCCATGGATCTTTCAAGCTAGGACAGGTTGGCTGGACTTCAGCTAGCTTTTGTTGGCACTCCCAAAAGCCGTAACATTCTCCATGTCTTGCCAAGCAACAACTGTAGGAAGAGGAAATTCCTACCTGACTTTGCAGATCTTAAAAAAAATAGAAAAAAATCGAGTACATTACTTCTTTTGTAAGCCTTCGAACAAAAAGCTTTTTAATCAACAGGAGGGAAAAGTAGCTTTTAGCAGTAGCAGCAAAAACAGCACAGAAAGCGTGCTTTGACAGCAAGAGTGAGACTTGCACTGCCCAGCTTTTAGCTACTCAATACTCCAAGAGGCAGCTGTGGGCAAGAGCTGGGGACAAAGAATAAGCATCAGAGAGTCAGAAATCTGAGAGCTGTTGTTGGTAGGGAGGCCAGCAGCTACCACGTAGTACTGTGCCAAGAGTGCAGGAGGGAGGCAGGTGGGTTGGCATTCATCTTTTTTTATACTGCTCTGCTTTCTTGTCAAGGCAAGTGTCAAAGACAAGCCTGATTTATGTCAAAGAAACTCGATTCTTCAACAATTTTGAGGGCTAGTGATATAATCTCCCACCCCTCACCTAATACGAATTAGTGGTAATACAACACCACTTCTGTTCCACTTATGTCCCTGCCCTCTGAATACTTTTGAATGAGAGGGCCAATTTTTACTGCATGTGATGAAGAGATAAGAGATGTGACATTTCATTTCCTGCAGGTTTTGTGGAAAATGGCAACTGGGTAGAGGAAAAGGACACACAAGACTGATGCAAAGGAAGAGAGTGTTAAAAATGAGACCCTTCATCTCCAAGAGGCAACATTTTGCCAGCTGACAGGGCAGCACAGACGTACATGCCATATTCGTATAACATATCCTTTACATGATGATGTAAGCCATTATACACGTGAGCAGCTGGACCCTTCTGAATTGGTTGGTAGGCACAGTTCAGGTCGAGCTTTTCACTTGACAAGGCGGTTGCAAGTCAAGGTCTTATCTTGCAACCAGCCACTCATTAAAGCACATTGACTAACTTCAGTGAATGAAAGGAAGAACCTGATTGTTCTGTACATTGTCTCCTATGTAATTACTTACACTTCTAAGAAAGGAATGCAAATTGTTACTCCTCGATTCAATAGCATGTTATACTCTGCAACAGCATATAGAAAGCATCAGCATGATGTACATTATGATCTCTCCTACTGCATTTCTGAGCAAAGTAACAATCAAACCAAAATATAGTAGGCCAGTCTACCCTCACGTACTCTACTGTCTCCAAACGTGTTAGTGAATGGTTCATTCTACTGTGATCGCCTCAGTATGCAAACTCTGGGGGAATGAAGGGGAATTGCATGAGAGCTCCCTCATCAATTGCTTCCATCAGCTGCATTCCTCATGTATGGGTACTGAAGTCAAAGCTCACTGCCTATTTCTTAGTTTTAAACCCACATAATTATGCCTTTATTGCAAACACTTTACTTTTATTTTGGGTGGGCTTTTTTGCTCTTGCACACTTACTTATTTTTCAGCATTACTATGTCCGAAATGCTTTATTCAGATTGGGAAAGGGAGACAGGAGTATCCCTCACTATTCATAAAGTCACTGAAAAGTCACTGTCAGAATGAGACTAGAAGTGCATTTTTGTTAGAGCTGGGGGGAAATAGTAGTGCAGACTCTGAGATCCAGCACGGTTGATCTTGCTTTTTCTTTCAGTACATGTGCAAAATGGAGTCAGATATATATGCAGCATTCCTAAAGGCATGTTATTTCTCTATTACTACAATGTTTCAAGGTAAAAAAAATTCCAAAGTTTCAGAAAATGTGTTAAATTTCCCTGAAAAATGCAGTTGTCGTACACTCGGCAGGGAATCAAAAATCCCATGGCCACTTCAAGGACAAAAAATCATCTCAGTAAAAAGCTATTCCAGATCTTTTGGAATGGTAACTTGACGTCTGCGTGCAGTATAAGATTTGGCATGGTTTATCCATACTCCAGTAGAACCAGGTCTCTCTCTGTGACTTCTTAGGCTCTTTTCCAAACTCTAGCCCTCCTCCAATTCTCAGAGCCACGGGTTCCTTTTTAAATTGATGCACTTTGTCACTAGAATACTAGGCTTCTATCTTCTGTGTCCTGCCAGACCACCTGAACTCCACCCTTTCAACAACAATAAGCTCAGCTTGTCCATATGAACACCATTATGGTGATTCAGATTGGCATCTGACTCAGCTGTTGCCAGAACTCAGCAGGATAAGTACTGCGATTTCCATCCACCACATACCCAGCCTGACACTTACAGATGCTGGACTTATGTATATTCTGGGGAGAAGCACTGATGCATCAGGGCAGGGCTGAGGCTTCAGCACACAGTGCTATTTCTTGTGATATTTCTGTAGCAATGCATTAGTATGGGCATCTTAAGAAGCTGTAGGTCACGAGAAAGCCAGGGACAATTGTGGATGCTCCAGACTATGAGGATGCAATGTGTCTATTAAAAGAAATCAGATCACATCCTTTCTCAGAGTGTGCACCAATGCAAAGCAGTTCTCTGGGGACACATCCAGGCAAACCCCTTTTTTTCCTAAGGCAATTCGTTTTCCTGAAGTAGAGCAATGATCCACTGTCACTGCGAGTGGACAAGGGGATACTGCGGGGAGGTAGGGCTTGGAAGAAGGTGACCAGAGGCTGGAAACCAAGAGGGCTGCTACCTCCCACACTGGCCTTCTTTCATCTTTCCACATTTATCTCCCAGACTTGCTCTGACAGCAATGCAGCGCTGCACTGCTGGACATGCTGTGCCCTGTGTTCCCAGGCTGTCTCTGTGGGTAACGTGTCCATCGCTGTGCTGTGAGCTGTCCTGGACCCCAAGCTGCCAGACTAGCTGCATTTCCCTAGCCCACCTCACCCTGGTTATTGTTTCTCAGTGTGTTCCTGACCAACTGTGGTTCCACATAAAACATTTCCAGGCTTTTGCAATCACTGCGTCTCCGGCTCTGAGCTCCTTCTCCCACTCCCTTCTCCAGGGTTTATCCTGTCTCCACCTTAGAGCAGTTTTGAGAAAGCAAATGCAGGCATAGACCTTAAATCAACCTTTTTCTATTACAAACAGAATTTCATGAAGGGACATGAAGTTAGGCAAGGCACATGTTCTTCCCTCTCTCCTAGCAGCTCATCAATCACATAGTAAACCTCAGTTAGTGCACTGGGAGTTGTAAAATTGAATTGTAGTTCAGCAAAGCAAAATAGTACCCTTTTAATTTTGGATGGAGTCGAAGCTTTCTCTGCATAATGCAATCTGCACCTCTGCTTCATGTCCAAAAGCCTGTCAGTCTGTGAGAACCATGGTGCAGAACAGTGGTAGGATTTTCCAGGCTGGAGAGAAGTGCTTCTTCTAGCCCACAGGACACAGCCCACACGCTGCCCATAAAAGTCGGAGCAGTCATCCACTGGAAGGGTGGTCATTTGATGTTCCTTCCTTACTTCTAGGCGTTGTGTCTTCAGGCTGGAACTAGACAAACACTCCTCCTCTCTTCAGCCAGGCAGAAGAATCAGTGTTGCAAAATCTAGGATAACTGCAAGGTAAGACAGCTGGAGAAAAGCAATAATCAGTTCCAGTATCCTGCTCAGGAAATCATTGGCATCTGATGATAAATCCTGTCAGGACAGGATACCTTGAAGCAAAAAGGATGATGAGCAAGTACCACAAAAACCATGGGACTGGGGAGGAGGGAATTCTGCAAAACAAAAATGGACAATTCTGGTGAAGGAGCAAACTAAAGCAAGAGCAGAGCCTTCTCTGGTGTCTAATTCAGCAGAAATAATCCCTACATCAGCCACCTTCATGCATCTGGGCACCTTGAGCTACTGCTATGCTGCTCTGCCCTCACTAACATCCATCTGCTGCCTCCAAGTAAAGGCTGCTGTGGCGTGGTCATCTGCTGGCTTGCAAGTACACTCACTAACCTCACAGGATCAAAAGCTGCATCTCGTCCGAGCAGCCAGAAAGTGAACTTGCAATTAAAAATGTGAAAACCTTAGATACCAGAAGAAAACTTTTTGTTGAGCTGAAGATCCAACACACCTGCCCTGTCCAGGGACTGCCCCTCAATAAATAAAAGAAAGGCTTCTTAGTGCTGTAGAACCAAGCTGGGGACACAGACCCAAAGCAGGCTGTTTGTCTGGACTAAATGCATGTGACTAGAAGTGGAGGGGAATGAAATAGGGATACACTGCTGTTCAGATGTAGTTATTTGCTTTCTCCTGTCCTTGGCTTTCTTCTGCCTTCTGAGCTGGGGGAAAGAACTGGATTTTACTGAAGCTGAGTCATTTGAGTGGATGAAATAAGGACATTGGTGATGCTCCTTTCTCCATTGCTGAATGCCTTGAATGAGCATCGACACCAAAGCTGGAACACCAGCTTTCTGATTCAGTTGCAGGTTCTCCACTTTGCACTTTGTTAGTAGTGATTTGTCCTGCTGGGCAGTCAGGCTCCAGGACAGCTTCAGGCAGGCACAACCCACATAGTGATATTCCAAAGTACTCCGACATGTCAAAGCATGACCCAGGACTGCAGGATGTGGTCTTGATCTTTCCTTTAATAAGCAATACGAAACAACTGCTAGAACCGGTCCCTAGTCTACCTACTTTTGCTTATATATTTGTTAATTAAGTAGCTTCCAATCATCCCAAGAGTCTAGAATTCTCCTCTTGCAAATACAAGGAAGGTGTCCTTTTAATTTAATTTTATTTTTTTCCCCTTTGATATGTATTTATTTGAGATTTGAAAATCTGTTCTGAGGCTCTTCTACTAATTATGAATGGACACATTTCTTTTAATTAATTAATTAATTTGCTGCCCTTAAACAGCACCTACCGTGGCCATAAAATGACAAGGCTTGAAGGTTTTAAGAGCAAAGTGGACAATTTCTAGGAAGTCAGTGCTTAGAGTTTTCTGAAACCCAGGTTCCCTCTGCAGGTATTTTAAACTGAACACATCAAAGCAAAGAAACCCCAGATCATTCGTTGCTTTTGATAACTTTAGCCAAGGAATGCTTTTTTAGTGCCGTGTGAGGAGTCATTCATTATCATTGCACGGAACGCAATAACAACCCAGACCTCCCCAATGGGCAGAAGCAAACCACGGCTCTTCTAGTTTTGCTCTTTTTTTTTTCCTTTTTTTTTTTTTTTTAATAGCAGTAATAAAACGTATCATTACGCACCTCCAACCATGAATGTTCTCCAAAGCAACTTGATAATAAAACCCAAATCGACTGACTGGATGAGTTTTATGGATGGTTATAGCAGGGCAAGGCAGGAATGTTATTAGAGTGGCCTGAGGCATGGTACTATTCCATGGAAACCAAATAACAGCTACAAATTCGAAGTGTTCCAAAATTCATTTTCTCAAAGGGGATTTGTGGCACTGCTGAGAGATTAGAGCCACTCCTATTCAACCAGCTGTATTCCCTGTGAGACCTTCACTTGTGCCTATTCTGTCTGAACAGTCGGGTTTATTCCACTGTGACAGAATACTAATGGGAGCTTCTGTTGTCTGGACTCGATGAGTTTTTCCTCCTTCCCTTAGCAGCAATGCATTTGCATAGTTTTCCAGGCTACAGCAGCAGTAGGAAATGGCTGGGTTGCAACTTAGTTAATGCCATGGAGCCCCAGTTTTCAGCTCTTGTGTAGCGTTTTTCCTCTGCAGATGTCACAGTTCACTGGAAAGAGGGCGAGCAAAACAACGTGTACCTCATCTGCCTGTAGTGCTCCCCAGGTCCTGAAGAGACCTCTGCATATCTTTGGACTATCCTGTCACTCAAAGAGCAGATGCAGTTTTCAAAAAGCTGTAGGTAGTGCAGATCTGACATTAGACTGAACGGGGTTGCTTTTGTTTTGCATGTCTCTGTGAGTTTTAGAATGAAATTTAGATACAAACAGGTCACTTGTCTGCCAGCATGTCAAGAGTATGAACAGGAGCAGCCAATCAGTCCCCTGGGCTCTGTACAGGCCAAATGCCCTTTGTGGCATTGCCTACCAGGAGGTGGTTTGTGAGGAATTACAGTTGGTGGCTTCAGTTCATTTGGAGACCCCCAAACTTGCAGCAAAGAATTTTGAACTTGCTGTTGGGTGTCTTAACCTCAGGAAAATCTGATGATAATTAGTGACGTTCAGCGTTTGTGGCTACTAATGTGATTTCTGAAGGCTGGCAGCTAAACATAATGAACAGAAAAAAAGTGGTAAGACTGCCCATACAGTGTCAAAACACCTGAATGATTTAAACTAAATGATTCTTTGCCTGTGTCTGTGCATGTGTGTGCATGTGTAGATAAATGTAAACATACAACTGATCTGAATCTAGTGTCATTTACATTTAGAATAAACAAGGTTTATGTTCGAATTGGTGCCTATAGCCTGTACCACAGCTGTCTGGATTTGCTACAGATTAGACATTGTAAGGATATTGCCCTTGCAGTACCAAACCAGCAACAACCTGAAGCTGTCTTTACTTAAAGCCAATTCACAGAATCACAAAGTCCCCAAAGGGGAAGGATCACTTCCCTTGACCAATGCTGCTCCTAAACTCCTCCTCCTTGGGTCTATAGGTTGACTAAGGAGGGGTAAAACAGCCTAAGTTGGAAATTAAGCAGGTCAAAATTCACTGCAATAAAAAGAGAATTTGAGAAAGCATTAGCTGTGCATTTCAAATGTAGAAGGAAGCAAGTTGTTTTAAACATGCTGTGTTTCTAAACTATTTCATGATAACTTGACTTTTTTAAGTGCATGGGAAGACTTCTATCACGTGTTCTGCTAAATGAATGGTAGCTATTTAATTTCTAAACTAGATTTCTAGGCTGTAACCCTTGGTTAGAAGAGGATGTGTTACAATACCTTGCCATTGTCACAAAGGGAGCAGGCGAGATACCTAGCCTTCAAGTATAGAATTAAGAAAGACAAACTTCCTGATCCCCACGTCACACACCCACATACAAATACACTGGTTTGGTAATGTAATTTGCAATGACCAAGCACATACCTCATCCCAAGCCTATGCAGCTGGGCACTGTAGCCTACTGTTGTGGCTGTACTTGCTTGAAGACAGCTTAGACACTGTTTCATCCTTTTGTGTGTCACCTCGTGCTTTTGCAGTGACACTGAGAATGGTGAACTTGGGAGCATTGCTGTTTCCCACAGATGCAACACACTGTTTGGTCAATTTCTACAGGAATTTTTCCAGCTACTCTTCTGGGCCTCAGATGGACAGCTGGGATTGACTTCTTTAAAATCACCAAGGCTGACAAATGGGCTGAGCAACAAACTGCTCGTCTCATTAGACCTTCGCTTCCCCAGCAAGTATTTCTGTGAGCGCCATGCTTCGCTGCCAACTAACTACACAGGTCACTTTTGCATACAAGGTAGAGCCTGCTTTTAGGACATATCTATCAGGACCAGCATCAACACCAGGAATGTAGACATGGACATGTCTGAAGAAGCAAGCAGCAAGTTATGGTTGTTTTCAAGCCTCTTCTGAGGCAAGAAGAGGCCTTAGGGGTACATCTCAAAGTGTAAAACAGTGACCAGATTAAAGGAGATTTAGAGCACTGATTAAAGGAGCCCTTATTAGAGTACACATTAGAAGAAGTAGGACAACTAACACATTTTCTCAGGAGGCGCTCAGAACCACACAGGAATCATTTCAAAGAGCAGTGGCTTATGACTAAAAGAGAGAGTTTAAAGGTTTTTTTGGATATCATATGTCTCTTGTCTTTACCACAGGCTTAGCCTTGCATGGACAAACAGTCCAATTCCAGCACAAAGGGTGTTTAATTTCTGCTCTTTAAATGTTGGCATTGTTTGAAGCAGAGGAAAAGATTGTTATGCTCTGTTACCCCTCTTCTCAACCCTCCTATGCCGAATGCCCTTTTGGGTTAACTTACACACGCTGGCTGGGTGGGAGCGAGTACTATAGTCAAATAATACTATTGTTTCCAGTGCTTCCTTCTTTCAACAGTCCTATTGTCTTCATTCAGGCTATTTACATAGATGAAGACCATTCTTGTATTAAAGGAATCTACTATTCTTTCTGGGAGGTATATGGCCTTGTAGCTGGAAATATCTCTAAGCTCTAAGTAGCTGTATGATTATAAGATATATTTGAAACAAACATTCATACCGATCTCTCCTTAAAACAGAAGTGTCAGAGCAGCTGAAATAACTGACTCCCACTGATTCAAGTTAAATAGATACTAATTACCCTTCGAGGATTTGAAACTGGAGCGTAACAGAAGGCAAAATGTAACTAAAAGAAATGCATAACACAAAAATAATTATCATACTATAAAAATAACTTGTACGGCTTCTGTACCGAATAATCTGCACTTATGGGTTTCCTTTAAAAGGATTTACAAGATTTATTAATCTGGTTCTACAGCTTTTTAGAATGCACATCTGGGATGCACCGTATCAATTATATTGCAACAACCTCCTGAACTGAGTTTGAATTGGTTCACTTTACAAGAAAGGGTGCGACTCTTTCAACAGGTTCTATTTTTTCCTCCAAGTATTTGATAATACGGTCTACAGAATCATTCAACTGTTACTATAAAAGGCGGCTCTTCTGCAAAGTTCTAAAAGCTGGCACCCAAATCAGCATATCACAGTGCCTCTTGGAGACAACACATCACTGCCTGAAATTAGGAACAAGATGTGTATTATTAGGAACAAGGTGTGTTCTGAGCTTTGACGTTAGTGCTGAGAACCTTTAGAAGAAACTGGCAATAGTCAGCATTTAACTTGGTAAGATGAGGAGATGCATGAGGCTGGTCCCATAATATAGCAGACTTTGGCCCACAAAGCCAAATCTTCATTTCTAGGCACCCAACAGTGCAGTTGCGAACACCCAGCTTGTACCTGCAGACAGGCACTGAAATTCCAGTTGCCAACACAACATAACACTTTTGGTGTTCTTTGGAGTGAGATGATTTTAGACGTACTGGGTTTACCACTGAATCGGAATATTCTTCCCTTGGATTCAACAGAACGTAACAAATTCTTAGGTGCCCACGCAGTCTCACTTTGTGAAACGAAAGCATTCGGTAAGCTTTTCGTGCTAGTTTTGTTTTGATGGGTTTTTTTCATTCACATCAAATGTATCATATTCTTTAGCAACCTACTGAAGGTTATATATACCAGAATCCTTAGAAGGATTGCTATGTCTCATATGCCTCGGAATCTCCCCAAGCCACCGGGGTAAAATTTAGGTGCCAAATCGCAGCTGCCCATTCAGAGGTGGAGGTGAGTCCATCCTTCCCCGTGTTCGGCCTAGGCTTTTTGACTGCGGATAACTACAGTGCCATCTAGTGCTACTTGGCTGGTGCTTGCATATGCAGCACAACATTTCGGGAGGACGTCGCTCTGTATTTGTTACTTGTAGCTCTAAATACTTTTAAACCATGAAGATGCAGTCCATTTCCTCGGGAACATCCCCTCCCCATCCCACTTCCATTTATTTTTCTTTTTTTTCTTTCTTTCTTTTTCTTTTTTATTTTTCTTTCTTTCTCTTTCTTTTCCCTGGGAAATGATAATGTAGGTTATATATATATTTCTATATCGGATCTTTCAGCAATGCCATGAAATAAAATTGGCACTGAGCAGCGTGACTGTGTGGAATGGGGAAGGAACTGGAGATGATCTTGCAAAGACCATGTGTTCTCTTCTATTCGAGATGTATGGTTTTTAAAAATAGGAATGTGGAAGTTGCTCACTGGAGTGAGCTTAGAGAAGGGGCCTGGTGGCTTCTGGTATGGCCAGTCTGGGTGAAAGGCTGGAGAGTACCAGGGAGGAGGTAATCCTGAATGCAAAGAGGATTTCTACAAACGAATCCTAGACAAAATAGTAAAGAAACTGTGATTTACCATATATGTCTGGGGGGCAATCTCTGTTGAAAAATCAACAGAGATTCCCACACACCGGGAGATGAAAAAGACTTCAAGACTTGCTATGCGATTCTGTTAACTAACATGAAGCTGATTCATGCAGCAGTCATTCCCATCAACTCACCCAGGGCATTGCCAGACTAGGAGCACTGAGAGGAGCTTGGTACAGACATGGGAGGACAGCTGCCCTAAAGGTAACCATAGCTGAAAAAGTTAGCCAGAACGCAACTTTTGCCTTCCTGCAGCTTGGAGCAAGGCAGCATGCCTCGAGACTGCTAACACTGTATTTCTGAACTGTTTTTAAAGTAACCATACAAAGAAAGTCCTAATGAGAAACCAATGGGAAATAGGCACTTAGAGACTTGTGAAAACACTGCTGGGTTCCTGTCTACATCTGCAGAAGCTTTTAAATCTGACCTCAGGACATCTCGTGGCCAAGGAAACGTGCTTTGCTAAATGTGACACTGATTTTAGACACTGTTGTATAATGTGACCTGTGGCCTGTGTGATTAAAAGTAGCTGCTGTTGCCAGATGTTCCACGTGTCTCCCCAGGCTGCTTATTTTAAGTGCTGGCAGCATCTACCACCAAGCAGTCCAGCACCAAGTGGGCCAAGTGACTATTTCTGTGTTCTCAAAGACCTATAAAGTTGAGGTGTTTATTTGGATCAGTTTGAGGCCATGTCCATGACAACAGATTTCAGGTATATAGTAGGTTCACTTTAAACCAGCAAAGTTTGTTCTGTGATTTCTCTCACCTTACAATCATTGTATTTCAAGAACTATACAGGATTGCTCTTGAAAAGTCCTCCTGGCACTCCCAGCATTCTCATTTTAATAGCACCTTCAATACTGCTCTAAAATTAGACTCTGTTCCTGAAATGAATATGTTGCTCTTCAATATACAAGCCACAAATACAATAAATTCTTCTCTCATATACTTAGTGCTGAATTAGTTTGAAGCAAGACAAGGAGATTTGCTTTTTGCCTCTTCTAAGGCCACAAAGTAAATAATAGAAACTGTTTTCTGTGCAATCTGATTGAAAGTTTTGGCGCTTTGTTAGCCAGCCAGAATAAATTCTGCCTGGTAGCAGAACTATAGGTAAGGTAGCAAAATAGACAAGACAGGTAATGTTATAAAACTCGAGGTTAAATACGTATGTATTAAGAAATCAATGCAACATACAAATCTAGACCTATTATCGCTAAGTTTTTCAGCTAAGAAGTAGGCACAAACTTCCATATAATTGATCCAAATGTCTAGACCTTATCTTACGTGAGTGAGTTCATGTCTGTCTAATAAGCAGAATGGTGCCAACAATTTTATATAGAAAGCCCCACGTGTTGTTTTTTTTCCTCTGGAATGTCTCCAAGCAAGTCACGCTCTTCAGTAAAAAAAAAGCTTGGCCCTGATCCTGCCAAGACTTATGTATGTGTCAGGTTTTACATGCTATGAAGAGCCCCATTGATTCAGATGGAACTATTCACAAAGCAAAACGTTCAGCATCTGCACACATTTCACCAGCTTTAGGATCTGTGTTTGAAATACACTGATATGTTCTTAACCTTCCTCTCTAATGGGCCCTTTGTTTCTGTGCAGTGAGCACAGCCCTCTGTTCAGTTTTTGTGTATCCAACACCTTCTGTAGCTGTTGCATTACTTCTCCAGCCTGACTTTTCTGGATCATTCCTGTAAACTGTGCAAGAGTGAACTGCAAGCAGGGAACCTACATAGTCAATATTTTTCACAGATCAAGAGTGCAATACATTACCCTTAACGCAACATTAACAGATCTCCACGAATTAATGACAGATAGAAGAATTCCATCCAATAAAAATTGCCTAAAGTTCAATCTGCATGAGTAAGAATTCCCCCCACACCTCAACCCCCCACCCGGTGAGCACCAGCAACTAAGTCTTATGGAATGACAGTAAATCTAAGGCCCTCCTAAAGCTCTGAAGTGGCTGCATAAGCTGTCTCAGAGATGCCCACTGTCTGGCTTGGACAGTGCTCAAATAGGGAACAGAAAGCAGTGACTCTTAACCACATCAGACCATTTCCCATTTGGAACATAGCACCAAAACTGGGGGAAAGACTGATGCAGTTTAATTTAGGGATATTCTTACTGAATTTTACTTCACTTTCTATGTTGACTCTGATAAGAGCCTCAGTTTTATGACTATGCTATATATGCCAGCAAACTACATACACTTTAATCTTTTCTTAAAAGTCAGGACAGCATTCCCATTGTGTCTAGGTAACATTTCACATATTTAGTGAGCACTGTCTATGATATATAAAAAAGAACTGACTGACAGTGTCACAGTTAAGCACAGTACCCTGCTGTCTTATTCTTTTAAATGTCAAATAGATGTTCCACTCTGGTATATTTCAAACCTGTTAAGAGACTAAGATAGAACAGGTGTTGATCAATTTTTCACTGTCAAGCAATAAATATAACTGAAGAAACAATATAGAAACAGAAGGCTTGAAATAAAAATGTTTCCTTCACCTGGGAGCTCTACCAGAACATTTTGACAGAGGGATTTCAAATGACTTCTGAAGAGACAGCAACATCTCACTTAACATTTTTTACCATTAAGTGATATTTTGCATATAAAATCTCATCTGTTATAGTGTTCCTAATGCTAAACTTCTGATCTGGCCTAATTTCTGTCAGAAGTACTTGGTCTTGTCTGCTTTCTTTTGAGAGAGTGAAAACCAAGAGAGACAGGGAGAGCAAAATGCGTGTGTATGAACTAGTGGAGAAGAAACAAACAGCAACGGGCCAAAGAAATGGAGGCTGGTGCAGAAGTTGCAGACATCCAGACTGCAGAGCTCAGGGCATGACAGTGTGCTGAAAGATGAGGCACTCTTTAGATGGTGGGAGAAAGTAAGATTTTTGGAGGCTGTGGTTTTACCCCATAACTCAGCCTCAAGTGGCCGCTTTGAAGAATAAGAAGTTTTTAAACTGTTGAGGAGGGAGAGAGAAATAGAAGTTGGAAGCTCAATGCAGCTTGTTATTTAATTGTTTGCCAACACAGAGTTTATTTTTCTGGCTATTGTTGGGTAATATTAAGACGTGTATCAAGCTGTGACTTGTCAAAGGTGTTCAGAAGGCTTTCAGTCTCAAGCAAGGAAAAGATTTTGCCACTCCCCGGATTCAATATTTAACTTGGCCATAGGCTGTCTGCCAGTGCAGCGGAAGATCCAGCTGGAGCACAGGGGTTTGCACATGATGTCTGATAAAGAGAGGTGAGATCAAACTGAAAACCAAGCTGTGCAGAAGCCTGTAAATGTCATCTGCAGCCTAATATCACACTGAAATAAAATACATTCATAATGAACTCTTCTGGCTTTAAGAAAGACTCAGACATCCTGACGCCCTAGAGCATGGCTGATCAGTTCCTGTGATCTCTTTTTGCTGCAGGGGCCATACCCTCATCCAGTGGTGCAGCCTGGCCAGCCTGTGCACAGAAGTTGAGAAGCTTTGCTAAGCACCCTTGACTAGGGTTACATCTGCTGGCTCTGGGCAGCCCCTTCTAGCTCTCTCTCACACCCCATCTCTCCCCCATCCCTTATCCTGGCAGCTTTAAGTGTGAAGAGGGAATTGGTAACTGTTTGCTGGATACCATCACTAAGCTTCACGGAACTTGGGCTCCAGTGGGAAGGTGCTACAGCGCCCATCTCCCTAAGGAACAGGGTCTTCTATAAGCTTTCACTAGTACAGCAGAAGGCTTCCAGGACCAGCACTTCAAAGCAGCTGTGATGGCCAGCCTGCAGAACAAGGGAAGGACAGAGGGATTTATTTGATCTGTTCTCTGTTTCCTATTGTCAAATATCAGCACATTCACCTGTCAGTTTTCACAACTCACTACAGATGATCTGCTGTTTAGGAAGTGTTGCTGGATTTGCTTTTATTTTGCAAGGCCGTGTGCTCTAGAGCCAATATCTTGCAAAAGGTATTCCATTTAACATTGTTCCCTATACACACCCCTCTCTCAATGGTACA
Organism: Excalfactoria chinensis; assembly: GCF_039878825.1. Lineage (NCBI taxonomy): Eukaryota > Metazoa > Chordata > Aves > Galliformes > Phasianidae > Excalfactoria > Excalfactoria chinensis. Next base: position 79,954,357 of record NC_092827.1, read on the forward strand.
GTTTCCTGTCCTATTCACTAAGTAGTCATAGATTCACTTTCATTCTCTTTTGCAATTCCTTTAGCTTGACACATTTCACTGATGTAACCCCAACTACTCTCCATCTGGACTATCACTTTGGGTCTCTATTTCATTCTTACTGGAAATTCATTTCGTTTTGTCAGTATTTAGGTTTTGTTAAACTCTGCCTTCATTGTTATTTTTATTTTTTAATTATTACCATTTCAATTTTGGTGGTGAGTTGCTGGAAGCTGTTAGCTGGCTTACTGGGTGGGTTGCATTAATTCCTCATTCTCATTGGAAGTACCAAATGCTAAAACTTAACAGGTAGTGGCACGGCAGAGATGTAGCAGTGTTTTAGCAGCCATGAGTAATGCTTACAGTGAAGTTCCTTTCTTGTCCTCTTAATTCTTGCGGTATACTTTTGTCAGGTCTTGTCAAGAGAACTAGTTTAGATATGAACGTTCACAGTTGTTCAGTTGTGTTCCCAAATGACTGTAATTCCTCCTTAGTAATGGAATGCCCATTTCTGCATTTTCCCCTCACTATTAGGTAGTTTCCTGTGTCAGTAGTTTGAAAAATTATTGTTACTTATTAATGTGGATAACTTGTCAATAACTTGTCTTACTGTAAGACTGGTATCAGTCTATTATTCTTTTCAAATTTATCTCTACAATACGTGGTAGGACTGACTTGTCTCATCACCAAAGCGGTGCTTGAATAATATCATAGAATCATAGAATGGTCTGGGTTGAAAAGGACCACAATGATCATGTAGTTTCAGCGCCCTTGCTATGTGCAGGGTCGCCAACCACCAGGCTAGGCTGCCCAGAGCCACATCCAGCCTGGCCTTGAATGTTAAATCCATCTTCCGTTTAAGATTCCTATGCCTGCAAAACAGAAAGCAATAAAGTCAGTCATTCAGGTCCAGGTTCTGTTCTGTCCTTTTCACATAAGTAAATACAGAAGCCACCACTGACTTTTACGGAGTTGTTGTCAATGTATCTCAGCTCAAATGAAAATTGGGCCCAAAATTTGGCATATTCATACTGTACTCAGCTCAGAAGGCTTTCTGTAATGAGACCGAGATGATGAAGTGAGCAGAGAAAAGCGTTTAAAAATAGTTTTTCTTTTCTATTCATTTAGCACTGCTGAGTGATTTGAGGTTCACTGGCAGGAAAAAGAGTACTCAGGTTGTTAATGTGACTTCTGTGGTCTGCAGCAAACATGAAAAAGTTTGAAAAGGAATTTTCCTTCTGGAATTTCCAATAGTCTTCTCTTGTTCAATAAGACAGGCTTCATTCTTGGCTCATATGTGCAACTTGAAGAAATTCTGCTTCAATAAATTCAAATTCAATATTTGAAATTGACAGAGAATCTTCTACCCTTCTATACTTCACAGGTAACTCATTATTCACAGGCAACCTCCTTTCTTTTGAGGGTTGTGAGGTTATGGGGAAGTTGGTTAAACTGGGCCCCTAGAGTTAGCCATTTCTAAAGCCAGATGGGTTATCTTTCTACTAGAAGTCGTGGGTTCAGTTTGTGAAATTCAGCTGCCTGTGTCACACAGGAGGGAGATAAGATGACAGATGATTCTCTCTGGCTTGAGGGCTTATGAATAAAGGAAGATACGAGGAAGCATAGAGAAGGAGCATTTGTTCTTGGGGGGGTCCTCTGTCACGTGGGGAATGGTAATTACGCCCACATGCACAAGAAGCAGAGTCAGAGATGCCTACAAATGACCTCCAGATTATCATCTCCTAAAATTCAATTGCATTGCTTTATACCTTTTTGAGGTAAAAGCTTCCCGTGGAATGCAACTGTAATCTGAATACTTTTGACACCTTCATACTTAAACTGAGAAAGTCTGAAAAGATTATTTTTGCACAGTAATGGCATTCTCCTCTGACAGGATAGTACTGACACAGTACTGCAACAAGCCTGACACCATAGCTGCAGAAATCCCGCGTGTCATTCATTCTGTCACAACACATTTTTCCAGCTCTGAATTATTTTCTTCCAGCTTTTACTGACTAATCTTATCAATGTGCCACAGTAAAGACACTGAAAAACAATTGTAAGCTGTGGTGTTATGTGTTGGATTACTGGAAATACTTACATTTCTTGCGAGACGTTTACTGAAAGCCAATTAAATTTCTTTTAGAAAACATATGAATTGCATTATTGTTCTTAAAAATTGCAGCAATTTCAAAAGAAAGAAAAAAGTCCCTTTTTACAGCTTCTAGGCTCTTAAGGAAAGTAAGTTTTCCATAGAAAAGCTTTACTTTTCAGAAATAGTTGTTTTTAGTCCAAATGCCAAAAGCTAAGATATTTGAGAATGCAAAAATCTTTTTCTGTTTTCATTGGCAAAGAATCCTCATTTAGAGGAAAAATCAGGAGGAAAGAATACGGGGCTTTGCAAGGGAGCAGAGAGCATTTTAAGTACATTTATTATCCCGGCACTTCTAATATTTCTTCAAATAAGTTTATCTTAGCCTTACAGCTCCATTGCAGCTAAATGGCTGCCAGCTTTTCAGCATCCTAATACTATTTTTAGGCCTTGGAATGGTGTGATATGAAATTGTCTCTCAGAAACCCGCTGTATATTTCTGCAATGAAGTGAATTGTTTAGATAACCACTTACCTTGCCTGTTCTTAATCACTGCCCTTTCATTTTGCAGAAAAACAAACCACGAAACAAAACCATCCCAACATTTGAGCTAATGATGTCTACAAAACCAACATATAAATGTAATCATTCTAGATGTTCAGATCCTCAAGAACAGCTTGGTGGCTAATTTCAAGTGTGTCATTGTTGCACACACATGAAGCTCGCCTCCTATGGACTGTCCAATCTGTTTGTGCAATGTGCTGATTCAGGGTGTGCTCCATCCCTCATCCTCATCTGTCCACTCAATAAGCTAAAAGCTCTCAGCTATGGGAAAAGTGACCACTGGGGCAGCTTTTACACACACAGACAAGCAGATGCATTTGCACTCTTGAATCATCTTGGCTTTTACTGTCACATTGAACGCATTCAACCTCAAGAATAAAGGATCTGGAGGCCCCAGAAAGGAAGTAGAGGTCTAGTTCTAACCTCCACGAGAGGCCCCCTGTAGATTTCAGCATAATCTTTTATACTTATCTAAATGGGACACAGTCCAGAACAAAGTTTTGACTTTGCAGGACTATACCTCTGACAAACAATTCTGCCTCAGTGTCCAGGTCCTCTCCCTGTTGTCCTGCTCTCACGATCTGCTTTCCCTGCACTCTATCATCTGCTCTCCCTCCATTGCTTCAGTGGCTCCTGGAATTTTCACAGTATCACAGCATGGCCTGGGTTGGAAGGGAATCAAAGATCATGAATCTCCAGCCCCCCTGCCAAACAGGGCCACCAACATCTCCATTTACTAGACCAGGCTGCCTAGGGCCCCATCCAACCAGACTTTGAATACCTCCAGGGATGGGGCATCCACAGCCTCTCTGGGCAGCCTGTTCCAGCACCTCACTGCTCTCATAGTAAAGAACTTCCCCCTAACATCCAATCTAATTCTTCCTTCCTTTAACTTAAAACTATTTTCCCTTGTCCTGTCCCATTTTTCACAGGTTCTTTGGGCCTAAACTAGGAGAATCTCTCTATTTCTTTCCTTTCAGGAGAGAAGCAACATTTTGAGACAGAAAAAAACATGTACATCATGTTAAAAAATAAGAGTGAAAATGAAGCCATTCAATAGGCTGTTTACATGCAAAATTTCTCCACACACCCACAGTTCATGTGAGATGGAACCCTAATAGTTTGCTTCAGCTTGCATGACTCGAGGCACAAGAAGTAAATACATTCCAGACTTGTTGCTTCTGTTATCTTTTCTCTGTACATTTCTGTATGAACTGGTGAATAAGGTTATGAAAGTCAGTTAAGTGACTCACAGAGTGTGTTTCCAGGCAATTGAAGGTGGCACAACTAAGCCTTCCTGGATACATCCATGTTTTCAAAGGCGTGCTGTCTCTTGTTTGATCCTTTGCCTTTTACTCCCACAAGGACAGCTGAGGTAAAACACTCCCAGGCCACCCAAACTGGAGGAATAAAAGCAGCAGGACTGGGACCCAGAGGGGGAGGTGTTAGAGAAAGTGTAGATGAGTGGAATAGGGGGTTCCTGTTGCTTCACAGGAATTAATGGAGTACAGAGCAGTAGAGGTGTGTGGGATTGCTGACACACCAGCTTTGCTACTGTACATTCAGCCTGAAGCTGCTGCTGCAAAAAATGAGGAGACCAGTGGGACAAAACAAAGAGTATGCTGTGCTTTAACAGCCATGAAGACCTGAATAACCAGAGAATCTAAACTCCAGTATTTTGTTTCTGTATCGTTAATGACAACAATTCAACATTCACAAGGCAGCCCCTCCAAATCATAACACTTTGTTGTTGTTGTTAATCCTTTTGGGGTTCTTTTTACTTTGCCTTTTAGAATGTGTAATTTTTCTTTACTGTTACAGAGGTAAGTGTGACACTGTATGATTCCAGGACTTAGATTTAGGAAACTCACATCACCCTACTGTTGTCAGTTACATGATAAGATTATGTGCTTTTAGAGCAATGATGAAAGTTTCAAATCAATTCCATTTTGTTTAGTTCCACTTTTTTTCATGGAATTGTTTGGTTTACATGGCACGAAGCATATTTAAATCATGTCTGGAAAGAAATCTGCAGATGTAGAAGTGAAACTTGAAGGTCACACAACCAGTACATTCTCCTCATCACACAATGGCCAAGGGTCTCACAAGAGTCTGTGGTACTACTGAAATCTAATGAATTCTTAATCAAAGCACCTCAGTGCCTTGCATTGCATGAAAGCAGTCAGGTGACATAAAGACTGACTCTCTTAAAATCACGGCTTACATATGAGATCTAGACATACTATATTCTTACAATTTTCAGTTGCATGTGAGAGCTTGTGACTTTCTGGGTTTTCTTTCATGTGTAAAAACATGAAGGGCTGCTTGTTCTTCTAATGATCCATTTAAGTAAGACAAAGGAAACCCTTTTATTCTTTTCAGAAGATACAAGCTTTGAACTTCAAATGTATTCCATTTTCCCAGCTAGGCAGACATCTTGAGAATGATCAGGACACATCTGGACTAGGGATCTGTGCCATTCAGACGCCCTAGGTTGTCCAAGGCATCTTTGTTAGGTTGACAGGTATACTACACTTACAGACGTGAGCACTTCTGCAGCAGCAACTGGAGGCCAGTCAGGACATAAAAACAACTAAATGCTTCTGAATCAACTCACATCTAACATTTAAAGCTGTTCCTAAACAGCAGAGCTGACAAAATCCATACACTCTGTGTAGTTCACCAGCTCCTGTACTTGTATATGCAAGCTATGATCTTTAGAAAAGCTGTTGATTTTACACACTGAGGGACTGTGCCTTATTCTGGAGCCAGCAGTGATCAGTTCCCTCTCTGTCCTTTTTGTTTTTCCCATTAATACTTCATGAAATCTTGCAGAGGTGATGGAAAGCACAGACAGGAGCCAGAGACTGAAGTAATGAATGTCATACCACTGATCAGACATCAGAAGTGGTATGAGACAGAGCAAGATTACTTAGGAGACATAAGGAGTAATGCAGGATTGGTAAATCCTTAGGCAACGACTCCAATTTCTTTACTGGGATGTTCCATGCTGGTGCCAGGAGGAATGCTCATAATCCCTGCTTGCCAACAACATAGCTCCGGCAGCCTCTGTCCTTGTTATGGGACTGCTGAGAGAAACAGTGCCTCCTATAGATACCACTACTTGCTGAGAAAAATTCCTATCTTTATTCAGAACAATAGAAAAACTCCTTTTCACTTAGCTTTCACAAGTTTAATCCTTGGAGAAGCCAAAGAGTAGCGTTGTATTTCAGGACTAAGCAGCTCTTGTCCCAAGGGACTAGAAAACACTTCAGCTTCTCAGTGGTTCAGAAGTGGATGGCTCAGGCAGAGCTCTCTGTTTGTTTGAAATACATCATGGAAATAGCCAGAATCTGGCCTAATGACAGTATATAAAATTGGGAAGTTACTCCCGAACATTGAATACATCCCTTTTGGTCATAACTAATTACTAGACTGGGCAACCTGAAGTAAAGTGGACATACAGCTGCAGAGAAATCAGCGGTCATCAGCTTTCATGCTGCTTGTATAGTCACATGCCTATTCTAAAGTCGTAACCTCTTTGAATGCAAACACTTACCAAGCAGTCTGAGGGTATGAAGTGTGGGGGGAGTGATACAGACATCTGCGATTGTGATAACACAAGTTAAGTACTTGCTCTGCCTTCAGCTTCCTGATGACAGAAATGGAAAACAATAATCCCATTTTCCCAACTGGATTCTGAGTTTATTGTCCTGGGAACATTCCTTGCAGATGACAGCTAAAAAGAGAATAAAGTATCCAAACAGATGTAAGTCTAGTTCTTCTACTATTTATCCCTCCTGCCAATTTGGAAGCCAGTTTGTTCGGTTTATTAAATATTGCAGCTTACAATTTAAAATACCGTACAGCAGGGCTGGAAAAACTACATATTTAACCATTGCATTATCCTTCTTTCTTCATCTGTTATCTGACAAGGTCACTAGAGAGTGTAGGCACTTGTAATGTTCAAGACACAACACAGCAATAAATTGTTCTCCTTTTAGTATCAGCTGTAAAATCTGCACGATGACCAACAATTATGAACACCTCATAAAATGGGGTAAGAGGATGTGAGACTGGATTCTGTATCTATATTCTATGTTGGAGGCACAGTCTCTGTAGCTGAAGATGTGTAAGCAAATTATGGAAACAAGACATTACACTGATCAATGCCTGTGTGATAATAAGAGCTTGGATGTGACTGATCTCAAACCTTTTTTTAAGCATATCCTAAGGGGGAACCAGAGGGTGAGCACACAAGTTTTCAGCCACATTAAATATCCACCAAGTGCTAAAGTTAAAATCAGGACCCAGTACTTTGCTTTCAGTGCTCTGAAGAATGAAGATCACAGAATTTCACCCATTTTGGTATCCCCTCTAAAGGCCCTTACTGGTAATGCTAATGGCACAGCTTTGGGCTCCCTGCCACTCCCAGCCATATTCCACCAGCTTTCTCTCTTCTCCCATCTCTGATTCTTTTCTAAGTAACCATAAGTTCTTAAGGATAATAAAAGTTTGCACAGAATTCCCAGAAACATCTTCCTTCATCTTCTGAGCCATACTAATGCCAGCATTCAGTCATATTCTGACAGGGAGATAAGTGGCAGGAAAGTGTGCTTGCTCTTTTTAGTTGAAGTACGTAAGTGCATAGACACGGTAGATCAAAGCTTCTTTCCAGACAATTAACAAAGCACAGTCAATGAAACAAGGAAGATTTGCAGTGCAGAACTAAACTTGGCAGTCCAGGATCATTTAAGAATAATCCTTGAGAATGTAGGAAGGAGTGCAACAAGAAAAGCAGTGGTTTATATAGAACAACAGTCTGACACCCTTCCACAGTCCTGCTGCTAATCACTTGATTTCTGTACTTTGCCAGTTATGACACTCCAGGCATATGCAATAGGATACAAAATGCACAAGAAGAATTAAAATGAACTAAAATATGATGTTAAAAATGACCCTGAAAGAAATCATAGAGGAGAAAAAACAATAGCCCTTCCATTTGATCCTTCCTTCCAGAGAAGGCCTCAGGCTGCCTCTTTACCAGAAGTCTTTACACCCCACAGAACCTGTATTGTTTGACATTGGCTGACAACAGTGTCATGAGAGTACATTCTGTTTATTTGCCAAGGGCTGAATTTAAGTGGATAATTGGTGTCTTTCAAGATGTTTCTGTTCAGGTAAAAGAAAGGCTAGATTTTCCTGGCTAACATCAAATGTGTATACAAATACGTACCAATCAACGGAGACAAAAGGTATCCTCTTTCTAGAGCAGCTCAGATGTTTTCTACCAGCTTTGGAAGTCTTACAGATTTTTGGAACACGGGGAAGGCTTAAACTCGAGAGTTCCCCTTTGCAAACTGTTACCCACCAGACCTTAATGTCTGAAGTAAGGAACTAAGCTGATCTCACCAATGTAAGAGCCAGAAGAACAAAATCCCCAAAGGGCGTATCTATTTACAATCCTAAACACACTCAGATGAGGTATAAAATATGGTTTTGATTAGAGTGTAGTTGTAGCACCATGGATCTAGCTCCCATACTCAGCATCTTAGATGGATTCTGCAGTTTGCACTTAGGTGCAAAGTACAACTGCTTGCACTTCTGATAATAACAAAGCTGACTGCATGAACCCTGAAGTTCATAGTCCCTCCAGCACAACTAAAGTAGGTATATTCCTACAAAGTTGGCACAATCTGTACGTAAGTAGAGATTTAATGCTCTCTATGTATTACACAATGCAGAGCATAGGCACGCCCTCCTTTTCTGTTAGCTTGGATTACCTTTGTTCTGACGAGGAGTGCAGCGATACAGAATGGAAGTGAGAAATGCATAGAGAGATGCAGCAAGGTCCTTGACCAAGGCAGGTACTCACTGCCTGCTGGTAGGGCACAGCGGGGTCTCAGCCTCCACCAGCATTTGCACATCCAGAGGCAGAAAGGGAATGCAAGCTCTAGGAATTAAAAAAATAATAATAATAAAGAAAGAGGTGGGTATATTGCTAAACTGATGGGGAAGGTCACATATCTGTCACCTTGCCTGTGTAAAGTAGATACAGCTTTTCCTGAAATTTGACAGCATTAATGAAGCTTAGAGATCTCTATAGCTGGAAGGCATTTCCTGGTATCCTTCAGTCCACTCCCTAGTATTGACACAGAGCGAAGTATATCGAGCTATTCCTGACAGATGCTTATTTCATAACAGCTTCCAATGAAAGCAATTGCACAATTACCACAGACAGCATCCTCTCACAATATTTCACATCCAACTCTTCTAACTAGAAGTTTTTTTCTAATGGCTAATTGAAATCTCTCATTACGATTTCAGATCATTTGTTCTTAACTCCTTACCTGCACTGGGTACAGGCTACAGTTGAATCAGCTTCCTAACAACTGAAAACATATTTAGCAGTTTGCAACATTTCTTCTTCTCTCTTCTTCCTGTTTTTGGTTTGTGTTTTTCTTTTAGCTTCCTTCTTTTCTTCCTCAGAGTGCAGGTTTTCTGAACTGCCTGACAGTTCTACTGCTTGTCTCTCCACTTCTTAGTTTTCCACCCTTTCTGAAACACGGGACCCAAAACAGGACTCTGTATTCTACTAGTGGAAGAAAAATCCGACACCAAACAGACCAGAAAAATGGCCTCCTTTGGTTTAAGTGTGGCCCTGTTATTAGCATTTCCCAGAACATCATCTGTCTGTTTTGCAATCCTGTCACAGAACTGACTCAAATTCAGTTTATGATCCACATAACCCAGGTTTTCTTCTACAGAAAAGACTGCATGAGGATTGTGAGCTCACTCTGAAGGGCAGACTAGGATAGATCATGTTGTGTTGTGACAGCTGTGAAGAAAGAGAGCCTCAAGGCCTGTATTTGCCAGCCACAACCAGACTGGACACAGCTTTTAAAGGGTGCTATCAATTAATTTGCACCAAAAGCTGGGAGGTATCCCCAGAGAAAGCCTTGATCCTGCCCCCTGCTTTATAGGTAAATTCTTGCACTTATCAGACTACTTAATACTACAGAAAATGTGCTGAAACAAATGTAAATGGAGCCCATGGGCAGAGGGCAGTGAGGAACAGAGATGTCAAGCATATGCAAATCATTTTATCCACTTACAAGATGCCAGTCTAAGGACTGTCATGCCTATGACCTTAACCATGAGTATGATGAATAAAAAACAGCAAAGGGAGTCCATGCCACTAACTGTATGTTTTCCTTCAGGTCTATTCTCCTCACTTCACTTCTGCCTCCAACTTAGTACAGGTCTCATCCCATCTAACTGCTCTTAATCTAGCATAATCTCTTGCCTTGCGTAATCTAGCATAATCGCTTGCCTTTTAGGCCTCCTCTACCATCTAGGAGTGGAAGAAATACCTACCAAGCTCTAGATTCATTCCACTCCAAAATTAAAGTCTTAGACGCACAGAGTGAATCACCTTCTGAAAGCACTGTCTTTCTCCATTGACTAGCAAAGAGTGTAAAAACCAACCAGATGTCTAATTCTCTGACAGCCATAGAAAGGCAATCACAATTACTTCCTTAATGGTGGTGCAGGCTCTCTAATCCAGCTGATTGCTTTTCTAAGAAGGCACTTATAATCTGTTCTGTGCATAGCCAAAGTCAATATATGTATGAGGATCCACAAAGTTTAATTTAAATGCTGAATATCCTCTCTGTTCTCTGTCTTCCACACATCCTCTGCCTCTATCTCTAGTTAACTATGGCAGATTGTTTTTTCCCAGCCATCCCTGGCAATACATCAACAACCAGCAGCTGGGTTACATTCATGGGCTCACAAGAACAAGAAGAGCTATCAGTTAAAAATGATATTACCTCTCCCTGACTTTCATTTGGCCTGGCATAAACTGACAATGAGGTATATTTTTTTTCCCTGACTACATTTCTCATAGCACGTAGAAGGAAGTGTAATTTGCTATCACAGCATTATTTCCCCTTCACACTTGGCTAACCATACTGCACTTCACACAGATCTTTTCAGTCAGCTGCTGCAAGTCATGCTCTCAAGATATCAGAAATCAGAGACTATGCTGCCTCAGCTTTTTTAGAAGCCATAGCACTCTATGCTAAAACTACAAACCTGTCACTGATTTTATTAAAATAAAGTCTTCATAGCAAGCTATACTCATGAAATACACAATATTGACAGAAAATCTCTGCTGTTACATTTCTGAAGAGTAGCATTTCAGAGCTGATATAAGAGTTCCAGTGCAATACCATGAGAGAGACAAGGGACTGAAAGGCATAGAATCACAGAGTCATAGAATCACCACTATTGGAAAAGACCTGCAAGATCATCTAATCCAATTGTCCACCTAGCACCAATATTTCCCCACTAAATCATGTCCCTTAGTACAACATCTGAACATTTCTTGGATGCACCCAGGAGCAGTAACTCAACACTCTTTCAGAGAAGTTTTTCCTAATACCCAACCCAAACAACTCCTGGTGCAACTTGAGGCCATTCCTTCTAGTGCTAAATCAGAAGCATGTACAGGCTTTTGCATATCCTGCCCTTGTTTATTTCTATTCTGTAACTGGAAAAAAATTTAATTGCATTAAATTAATTAGATGATTATTCCCAGCACCAGTGTTGGGTTGGTGTTGTTTTTTTGCAGCTGAAACCTTTTCGTAGAGCTCAGTGGTCTAATGTCGGTGTACATTTTCAAACACTAGGTGGTGCCAAGGGACCACGCATAACAAAAAGCTGACTGAAGAAGCAAAAATATTTAATGTAATGGCAATACTGGTGTAATTGGTTGTTTGCCCAGTTCTGTGAATTAGTTCTGAGTCTACTCTTATAATGTCTTGTTGCCTAGGAAATGATAGGAAAAATTCTATATGAGTAGAGAGTAACTCAAGTAAGCTCACAGGAAATTTAGTGTTGGAGTACGTAGAGAGAACAGCAATTCAGAAGCAAAATTTCAATACAGTGATACTACCTGCATAGGCAGGTCCGGATTCATTTGGTCCAAAACCTTTTCTCTGGCAGTGTTCAGTACAAAGCTCTTCAGAGGAATCTCCAAGAGCCTCTGGCATGCCAATAGTGACGCTCCTAGCCTTGGTCTTAGCCTGGGCTCTAACACTTATGAATTGCTTTAAGTTTTAGCATATAAAACCGAACTTTCCAAAAGGGTGTTTGTGGTTCAAAAATTGGATATTCCTGATGGATATATAGATACTATATAGTCGATCTATTTTATGAGGTTAAAAAAACCCAAAACATTGCCAATTTATGCAGTCACAGATTCAAAAAATCTTCTGTGTTTCCCAGTTAGTACTTCCTTGAGTAAAAAAATGCTATTTTTGCTCATCTGTCAGTCTTACTGGTTTCAGGATATATGAACAAATTCTTTATCTAGTGAATGAGAAACAAATTTATAATAGTTTTAAATTAGAAACGCATAATGTCTGCCACCTACTGCTTTAGAACAGTATTTGGGAATATAGGTGCCACACTTTTCTGAAGGGCTTCCTAAGAAACTCCTGTCTGTGAGATAATCACATCAATGGCTTGCAGGAAGCCTGCTATTAAGCTACCGGCAGAAAAGGGCAGAGTGAAGGAATATCTGACACCTCATTAGGATTTCTATTCTGATATACTTTTGATTCAAGTTACCGATGCCTTTTTCTTTTCCCAATAGGTATCCTTCTGTCTGTACACTGTTAGATTTCTGTGGAAAGAGGAACTTATGCCTGCCAGGGATATGCAAGAAGGTGCAATTGCCTTTCTCTGTGTTTCTTCAGAAGGGTTCGGTTCATGGAGGTATTTGTCAATACGTGTGCTGGATCCTGTCCATGCAATCAGAAGGGTTGTCAAAAGGAACAGCTGGACAGAGTCTGTTTCATCAGTAAAGTGAGTACAATTTCTTAAATCGTTCTGACCCAGTTTCCTGGATCTACTTCTGATGTGTGATTATTATTCTTGGTGAGCCAGGTTGTGATATCTGCGCAGTGCTGTTTCTCGGTGTCTTGTGGAAGCAGCATATATGTAAATAAATCAGTTTGCTTTTAGAAGATTGGTCTTCTGCAAGACTACAGATCTCTCTTACAGATACCTCTAAAGCAGGTTCACAGAGAGCAAGGCCCAGTCCACAATTAACAGGAACAATGTGGTGTAGCCCATCTTAAAGGAGGAGAATGGGCAAACACAATGCACTGTGCCTCTCTTGCTTCCGTATCTTGCATTTACTAGAACTATGCTACCTCAATAAATGCATGTACTGGATCTTTATTGGGAAGGTGCACAGGCTAGACAAACGTACTGAGAGGAAAACAACAGAATATAAGCTGAAATCTCAGACTGCTTGTGTCCTTATTTCCAACAGCTGTATGTGTGGCTCATGCAGCAGACATCCAGCGCAGACCCAAGTACACATACAAGTGCTGCCAACCACAATTCATGCTATCTGAGAATGAGCACAAGTTGGAGTGTAGCACTGCCTTTGTGGACTAAATGCATCTTGTTGCCCAGACACTGCCTTAAGCAAACTTACAAAACCACCTACACAGCATCAACGCGAGCCCAAAAGCAGGAATCTGCAAACTAAACAATACTGCTGCAGAGCTCAGCAAGAAATATATCTTTCCCTTCTCCCCACCCAGGCAAGAAAAACATCAAACAAGCTGTTTTATTTACAGGTAACCCTATAGTTTAACCATGCCTAACTGGAGACAAGGGAAAATGAAAAATAACAGCACTGATTAGCCCGGAGGGCATATAATGACAACAATCACATCACTCCCAATTTAAGACCAGAAATATATTCATCCTAAATCTCAAAAAGCTGTTAGGGCTGACTGAGATAAGCAGCTACTGCTCACAGCTCAAAGTTCAGGCTGAAAAGTACTGAACTGATGATCTTCTGTATGAGCATCTTGTAAAGAGGATGTTCTTCTAGACGTGGCAATCAGCTTACTAAAACAAAGGAAGAACACATCATAATTTTTGACCTGCAAGACAGAGCTAATATGGAGCAGTGAAATGGCCCTGGGTGTCAGAACTGCATTTCCTAACTGCTTCTTTCTTTTTCCCAATGAAAACCAAATTTATAATCATGCCATCCTTTTTAGCTTTAACAACCTGAGCTTTATTATACATACCGACCTAAGAAAGGGTGATTAAGTGAAAATAAGTAGGAGTTAAGCTTAGAGTAAGGAATTGATTCAGATCACAGCTCATTTACCAGATTATGACCATTAATGAATTTTATAAGCTATATCTGACTTTGTCACTTGGGAAAAAAACCTCTTAGTACCCACCTGTTTCATAGTGGAGCTGTAGAGCCTAATCTTTTACACTTTGAAATGTGCTGAGAGCCCCAGAAGAGGTCAGGAACAAAGAAGATATATCTGAAAGTGAAGAAAATGATCTGAGCAAAAAACGGATTTGGGTAAATTAATGCGGGGAATATATACTTGGTTTCACTCTATTAGAATGAATGGCATTTTGCCTGGAATATGAGTCATAGTATAACTTTATATTCTAAGTGTAAGACATTGCTGGGCAAGATAGAATGGGGAAAAGTAATCTGGAGGATAAATTGCAGGAAGAAATAAGTAGAAATGTATCAAAATGGTGGCAATAGCGCATGAAGATCTACACTAAGACAAAAAGTAAATTGTATCTTATTACTTTGAAAGCCATTCAAACTCTATGATTCTGCTGAGAGATTTCCAAAGTACGGAATATAACATGTGAGAGTTTAAGACAGTGTGTCTCAGTCTGGGAGACCTGGCTCTGGAAAGAATTTTCAGTAGAGGTTGGATGAATCACAGCCTGAACTCTCATGAGTCACTGCAAAACCTTCATTAACTCCTGTAGACCCAAATAAACAGCTGCAGTTCGCAGAGAACGATGATGGAATAGCAGAAACAGTCTCGTCCAAACCAAAGCTTTGAAGGAAGTGAAATGTGAGAAAAAACAGAAACTCAAAATCCATGAGGAGACTCAGGCCAGCCAAGGCATTATACAAAAAAGGCATTCTGATCCTGCTCAAAGGCTGACAGCAGGTTAGTACTTTTAGTTGAAAAGTAATGATTGAAGAGAGAGAGCTGCAGGTGGAGACAGAAAGCCCAGGCATAGCGAAAGAGCCTTGCTGTGTTGTGAAATTCCTGTGATTTAAATCAAACATGAGGCTGTACTAAGAGAACTAACAGCAAAAAGAAGCTTGTGGCTTGTGAAGTCTTTGGTGCTGCAGGAGATGAAAAGGCCAGCACATTCAGCTGTGCTTTATACTGTGGAAAGGCACACAGAAGTCTCTGGTGCATTCCCTTGGGTGCTGCTCATCAGTACAGGTCTGCTGGCTGCATGACTCCAGCCCAGCTCCAGCTTTGATGAGCTGTGCACAGGCAGGAGCAGCGAGGCCAGCTGTAGTGAGGTTCCCTTCACTCAGCAGATCTCAAAGGCAAGGAGCCCAATATAATCTTAATATTACTATATAGCACATTTAACTAGAGCTCTGCAGAAGTGTTTCAAACATCCAAGAATATTAAGTCTCCACCAAACCTGATAGTTGCCACAGGGTTAAAGTGCTTCTGGACTGCTATCACATTTTTCTACACCATGGTAACTTGTTTGTGATCTAGGACTCAGCAAAGCTCCATGTATATCCCTTGGAGAGATATGAACATCTTTTTAAGCCCTGAATTTTACCTATTTGTCTTCTGGCATGCTAGCAGTGATGGCATTTATGGCAACATGTTGTCTTTTGTATTTGCTTGAAGCATTCAGCTTGTTTAGAGGTTGAAAATCCATTTGTTTGCTATTGAAACATTATTCATTGCTTCTATAAAGGATCTCACAGAACTGGGTTTGCCATTTCCATCTTCTTCTGTGAAACAACGTTTGCTCCTGTGGTGGCTGGAAGAGATCTCTGGCTAACAAGTAATGTGGCAGCTGAATCTATGCATGAATAAGGATGTAAAGGCTGAAAGAAAAGTAACCAGAGATGGGCTTGAATAGAAGACTCGTAAAGAAGAATCCCAAAAGCAAAATGGGTGGGCTGATTTCCCTGATGGCACAGGAGGCAGTCAGATGACTAAGCCTTAGGGGAGAACATTGCAGTCAGAAGGTAAGGGAACACATCTGAAGAAGTGGAGAGGGAAAGAAACTTGAAGATAAAGTGAGGCAGTGACACGTGGCCGTCAGGCTTTTGAAAACACAGCAGGAAACGTCTCAGTGGAAAATACTGGATCATGCTGGAGGGTACTCTGGGTAGAATCACAGATGTGTTGGAGGCAAGGACTGGGATTAAGAATTCCATGTTATCCAGATCTCATCTGCTCTGGAACCATACAGCATTATAATAATCTCCTCAACTAATTCTTCAAAATTAAGGACATTGGAAACACAGAAGTGTGTCAGCCTGAAATAAGGAAAGCTGTGAGTAACATATCTGAGTGACACTAGGACAAAGCAGATAGACTGCCAATGTACAACCACTACACTTTATCTTTACTGCTTGCCAAATGCATCCCTATGCAGTGTCATTAACAGAAGCCAGTCTTAATAAATGTCATTTATGTAGAGTATTCACAGACTGTTTCAATGCAGTTATTGCCAACATTACAGAAGTTCTGCTTTGAGTCATTTTTGATGGAACATGCTACAGACTGCCAGCAGAGCTGCAGATATTACTTCCGTGGGACTCATGGAGAATTACTTCTTGCAACAATAAGCTGGTCAAAAGTGATACCTACTACTTTTTGCACATTAAAGAGCCTAAAAATATGCTTGATGATTTAATCTAGGTTTGGCTTGCTGCTATATTTAAAATCTACCCACTTACGCTTGCAACAACAGAACAATTCCTCCACACACTTTGATGCTCTCTGCCTAGATTGTTTTTGAATGCAGCACACATGCCTTCTGAATTTGGGGTTGGCAATACATTAAGCTTATTACCCAGGATCTCACTCTAGGCTGTCAATTTTATTTAGATTCCATTCAGATTTTCAGCCTGATTTATCTGACTTGGTTCAATGCCCAGCAAAGTTAATGGAAATTTCCTATTGACCTGAAAGGAAGTTAAATTGAGGCATGTTGGTCTGTTTAGTTGTGACATTAAAATAGTTTTTCCCATTATGTTCTTCATATTTAAAATGAGTTAGCAAACTGTCACAGAGTCCTGAATTGCTTTGTGAATACAGAGTTGTGAGAGAAAGTACTGCTCAAGAAGTTCTGCTCCAGCTCTGGTTGAAATGAGCAGAAACTGTTTCATTTCAGCAGTGGAAAATGAGCTGAAGCTGAATATCACAGTTGCGTTTATTCCAGGATTTATTGCAAAAAGTGAAAATCTAATATGAAAAACAGATGTTTTTGCCCTTTCTGGGTTTTTATTGAGTTGAATAGACTCAGTGCTGTTCACAGGTAAGATCTCAGTGCTGTTCACAGATGCATGAATTTCCCGACATGCAATCTGGTGGCTTCATGGATCCAGAGATCTATGAAACTATCAGCTTTCATCTTAATAAAGGACAATGAACAAAAGGTTAAATGTCAGTTAACTGCTTTGAACGTCACAGAGCAAGGTGGAAAAATGTAAGTCCTAAGACCTCCGAAACAAGAAGACCAAATCCATCCCACAAAATGACTTGTGATGAAATGTTACGATTTTTAAATCAGCTTCGTACCTTGGCGGTCTGATTCACTTTGAACTCCTGGGTATTGCTAATGCCTTTGTCTCACTGTGCTGGATAATTTATGCTCTGTGCCACAACGTTTCTCAAAGACTCAACAGAATCAGTACTTCCTTTGTGCCAGAGGCTGTTCAAAAAGACCAGTCCCGATATTTAAAAGGGAGAAAGCCGTATAGAATGTCAGCAAAATTAAATTTACCATGAGATAACATGAAAATCGATTGAGAAATTCTGTTTAAACAAAAACATGACGATCTGCCTCGATTCTGGCATAAGTATCTTGGAACAGATAAGGGATGATTTTCTGCAAAAATGCATAAGAAGGAATCAGGATATGTTTGTTTTTTTCTAGAGGGAAACCTTTGTCATATACAAAATACAATGTAGTTTAAACAAGCATTTCTCTATGTGAATGTTTCTGCATATATGAATAGCTATTTGACATGCCAAAGCTCGGTAACTGGTACAGATGTGATTACTTATCACCTCATATAATTCTTTGTGTGATCCATTGCTCATCTGCTGTATCCAAATTTCTTCAACAGAAATTATTGGAAGAGCAGTTTCACAGTACACTGCTCATTAAAATGTCTAAATACTTTATTAGCTCTATATACCTGCATGTCTTATACTATTTTGCCATGCATAATAAAATAGCTCGCTGTTTTCACAGCAATGAACGTGTGGTGCTGCCTGGGCAGTTGCAGTGCACTCTGATCCTCAGTGGGCATGCAAACGGTCCCACCAAAGCAGGAGATCACAGCTAAAATGTCTAGGAACTTACTGCACGTTACTTCTCATTCTGATCACTCTGATTAACCCTTAAGTTCCACAAGTCAGGCTATAATATTTTATCTCATCCTTGCTAAGTAGACACGGATACAGTGTTAATAATAAAAAGAACTACTGTTGATGGTACCTGGCCTGTCTTGTGATTAAGTGATAATCATGAATATGTTTGGCTTCAGAGTTCAGAAGAGGTAACAGACAACATCCTAGCAATCCATTCCCAGAGCCTACTGCCAAATGATTTAATTGGCCAGCTGACAACAGAAACATGCACAAAGTGGGGCATTACTATCTAAATATCCATCCATTACATGCTTTCATTTTCTCTACATCTCTCCCTATCCCTTCCAAAAAGCACCTGTTTTTTTCATTTTTCAGGCCAGGTAGGGAATGAGAGGAAAATTCACAGAGGGTTTAAAAGTTCAGTATGAAGCCCTCCCTAAGATCCTCATTTAAACCTGTACTAGGTGCCTGCATGTCAACTATGGGGTAATTACAAAGTCATCTTCTGGGGCAGTTACAGAGGGTCGCTTACGTCACATGCTACCAGCCTGCAGGAGCCATTACAGGGGAAAAAGCATCACAGGCACATCTAATGTGAGATGAATCACACCCTGGAAATAGGTTTTTTCTCTCCACTGATATTCAGGGGACTGGATGATCTTTTAGGTCTTTTCCAACCTAACAAGGTTGGAATCAACAGATTCTGTGGTTCTATGATTTTGCTACTAACCATTCACGCATTGGAAAATTGTTAAACTCTCTATGTGTAATCTTTTTTTAAGAGAACAAACTCATTCCTCTAGCTTTGCTTTGCGTTCTCTAAAATCTGCCATCAGAATTTTCCATCTGAGTGTTTAAAAGGATCAAATAGCGCACAACAATTTCTTCCCCTGTTTAAAATATGACAGCTCTGTCCATTCAGCCTAGAATGATGCCATTTAATTGACTCAGATGTATTTGCTAAAATACTTTGTTCCCACAAACACTCTGTATTGCTGCATAGCTGGTTATTTGCTGTATATATGCTACTGTTTCTTCCTTTCTTGCCAAGCTAGTTATTCCCTTTAACAAGAAAATTAGACTGGTTCATCTAATGACAGATTACTGTGGGAGGCTTGTGGGTGGGCTGCTATCAGTGTCTTATCTCAGCACTCACAGATATTGGTTCTTCGGTGTTTTGTTCCAAAACTCTCCACGGCACAAAGTTAGGCTGATGAGTCTGTAGTATCTGACTTTTCTTTGCAGCTGGATGACTACCACTTCTTTTTTCCCAGACCTTGCAGGTATCCTTGCAGATACTAATTTCAGCTAATTGCTTGAGTAAAATGAAAGTCAGTAATAACACACGTAAGGTGTACAGCAAAATCAGCGAGCAATTGTAGATAATCTACTGCTGGCTACAGAACAGCCACCGCTCTCTACATAAAGGTAGTACCTCTATTCAGACAAACTTAATCCAAGTTTTACACTCACTGGATTAATCTTGAAATCCCTCCACAACTGAGACTCCCACAGCATTCATTTGTCAGAATTTCCTTTCTCTCCAGTAGAACTCTTCTATTTATAAGTAATCCAGTGTCCATTTGCAGCAGAACGTAGTCTCTACATCATCTTCTTTTTGCTAATCAGTGAGACAACTTTTCGATTTAGACAAGCCCTTATTCAACATATTTGACATTGCAGTTGGATTTTTCTCCCTTTGAGAACTGAAAATCTAGCAGATAGCTCTGCTGCGCCTCCTAAACTGCAGAAGAGCATGGCTGCCAAGTGTATAAATGAAGGTCCTTCTCTATCCCAAGTTCTGTGAGTGCTTTCTCCTACCCACAGCAGGCAAGGGTCTTTTATAGACAACAGGAACAGTGCGGATAATCTGTAGCTTGCTTATACCAGTATCAAAAACAATGACAGTGATGTTAAAATATATACATATTTCTGTAGAGCTTACATGATGGGATGCTGTTATACTTTATGTAGTTATTTGCAAAGGTTTCATAACTGTAGTTTTTCACACCATGGAAATGTTGTCTTTTCTAAACCTGTTTTCCCATCAGACTGTTTGAAAGAACACTTGCCATCGTCCACAGGCTGATATTGGCAGGAGGGTGTTCACTGTGAAAGGTGCTCAATTAAGGAGTTGGCACCTCAGCCTGAACTGAAATAGCCTCAGAAGCATGCTGCAAATATTTTCCTATTGCCCAGACTTCTCAGCAGGGACTTGGCAGAGAGCTAAGGTCTGTATGAAGGGTAGGTTCTGTGATCTGTGTAGTTAAGAGCTAACACCAAGCACACTTATTTTACTGGCAGCTGCTGATGGCCCTGCTGGTCACTTGCTACATTTGCCAGATTAGTTTTGTAAGCAAAGCAAGGAATACCTATGACTTTCAGACTAATTGGTCTTTTTGGATAGGAAAAAAAGATCCCTGCAAGTGAGTTAATCTCTTTTCTGCTAACAATTTAAGGTTATCAAATAATGAGCAAACACCCTACATCTGAAAGCAAAACAAAACAAACCAACAAAATCACATTACAGCTCCACATCATGAAGATAATAAAAATAAATGTAAACAATCTCCTATTGTATTCCTACTGTGCTCTGAACTGCAACTCATGGATATTAGAGACTGCTTTGTAATTGTGATAGCATGCCTGAGAATGCAGTAGAAATTGATCATACTAGTAAAATATGATCTCCTTGTTTTGGTTGACAGATGTCTCACAGACATAACTACATTTATAAAGTAGATGGATTAAAACAAATGAGTGCTGGCTTACCTCCAGGCTGGGCTAGTGAGAAAATGGGTTCAAGCACAGCTGAATCACATAATATGAGACATGCACTTCACTGTCTTACATTAACAGGCCCAGGTGTCCCTAATGCCTGCTTTAAACAGAGCATACCTGCAGTGCAGCAGGACCATCTCAGCACTACTTCACAAGTGCTGGCAGTATTAATGGGGTTTACAAGTTCCACTTTTTCTCCCTGTAGTTTAAGAGTTTACCAAGCAGTGCTCTTACAATTACTGAGGCTCTGAAATATACTGGAGCGCCCACGGGTTGTAGAATCACTCCACATACTTCCCAATATCTAATCACAGTGCTTGGTATCAATATCATGAATAGTTGCATAGTACTGGTGTTTTCCTGTTGTTTCCTTCTGAGACAGTTAGGTAACATTCTGAGTCAGCCCCTGAAGATAACTCTGCTTATGACATTGATATAATGACCTTGGTGAAGTCATTTGCAACTGGCTCTGCAAGAGACTTTAGTGCTCCAGTGCTTCCTTGTTAGGCTGAGTCATGTGCAGTGGTACTTGAGGTGGAGCACTACAGTTCTCCTGCACAAAAGTCCATGGGTTGTTGGGTGCTGAAGGATGAGATCCTCAAAAAGCAACAAGCTGTCTGAGAAGCTACCTAAGCAGGATAAAGGTCTTCCCCATTAAGG
This sequence comes from Excalfactoria chinensis, assembly GCF_039878825.1. NCBI lineage: Eukaryota > Metazoa > Chordata > Aves > Galliformes > Phasianidae > Excalfactoria > Excalfactoria chinensis. Next base: position 79,975,921 of record NC_092827.1, read on the forward strand.
GCTCCTAGGTATCTAAGGATAAAGGAAGGGAACTTGTCTTTAGTCAGACTTTCCCTGTGAATTCTGTTCTGGAGATATCTGGCAGACATTGTAGATTTGTTTGGCAGAAATGGAGTGCAAGATAAAAGTTCCTAAGTGGTATGGCAGAATATGTGCCACACTGCTACCACAAATATCCAAATATCCCTTTGGATCCCCTGGTGAGCTGCCCTTTGGAAGTCAGACAGCACTGAAAAAAGAGTAAGACAGTTACTTGCCCATTTCTAAAAGTCACTAGCAGAAATACACACAGTCATAGAATATCCTGAGCTGGAAGGGACCTTGATGGGCACATGTCCCCCGGAAGTGTTCTGGGTAGCTGTTATCAGCTGCTATAGCCAGTGAGGCATACGCAACAATGAATATATACACAGTCTTCTACAGTTGCTAGTATTACAGTTCCCTCCCTCAATCAAGCACTGATTGTTCATTACCAGCAGAAAGGCAGAATAAAGCAAGAGCATAGAGTAGTTGTTATAAAATTTCACTTCACACCTATACACGACAGTCAAGCTCGGGTAATCTATAGATTCACCTCCAAACAAGTCTCGCGGTTTTGCCATATACAGATTTATATAGGAAAGGATCTGAAAGCTTTATTAAATTGTTTAAATCTAACAGCCTTCCAAAAACTTTTCCCTGGCACCCAGCTGCTGTATTTCTGGAAATGAACAAACCAAACAAGAACAAAAACCAAGAACTGTTGCCTAGATGCCAGCTCCCTAGCAGCCATGAAAGCCTTTTATCACACTTGGCCCAGTGACAATGTGTTAGTGAACAGGAGTATATGCATCAGAACAATAAGTGTTTGGGACCATCTGGGATGTACAGGAACAAAATTCTCACCTTTATGTCAGCAATAGCGGTAACAGAAAACTAATGGCCAGGAGTGATTTTCTGTAAAACAGCCTCATAACCGCATTACAGTTACATGTGAAGAGATCCATTAGCCAGTAGAAAATTGCAATGATGAGTTCTGTGTTTGTATATGAACTGAAACAGTTAAACAATAGCTATATTGAATTGTAACTGCAACGAGGCACAAAAAAATATCTCCACACTTGTTTTCCCAATACCACCTGGCAGACAGGCATACGGTAAGTGCATTTGCTGGAAGCACTTACACTTTGCTCTGAAAAACAGCCTTAATGGATCGCTAACATTGCCAATCTCAGTCTGTGTCTTTCAGTGCAAAGAGAGGCTAAGGAAGGAAAAAGTTGCTTCTTGAGCCTTTCTACCATTTGACATCTAGTCTAGAAATGCCTGCTTAAATGGGTAGGTTGACCATCACTTCTGTGGCACCTGAAAACAGAACTTGCTATTTACTCCATTACAGAAAAGCCTTGACGAACCACGTCAGAAAACAATCTTCATCAGCAATATCCACATGGAGAAGACTGCCCTCAGCTTTTCCCTTCAGTTTTTTTTTGGCAGGATATCAAACAAATTCTTCCAGTCCCCTTCATCACATCCGCTCTCGTTGCCCTGATGTGGGTGAAATGAGCACTCGTTATCAGCAGAGAATTCAAGTCTTCTGCTGATGTTAGACAGAGATGATGAACACATGTATGCCTCATGCAAATTTTGTTAAGTGAGCTGCAGCTTCCATCCATAAAAGTTAATGAAAAACCAGTTTCTGATGAAGTTCAGATGATAACTGCTTCCATAAAAGCAGAAGTTCTGGGAGGAACAAAATTACTTTAAAGCCAACTGCTTTTCACAGCAACGCACATTTCTAATCCTCACTAACAGAAACATTTGGCCATTATTTATATATAAGGGCTATCCTCATGCCTAATCAGGTTGTCCATCCAATTCTGCCACTGGGGATAGCAAAAACACTTTTCCTTCGTAGCAAACCTCAGCTGCAGTGTGACAAGGGTGTTCATTCTCTGATGATATTCAAGGCCAGTTTCTCTGTTATCAGTATTCAGTTTGGCACTTCGCAACCTTCCTAAACCGGTGAACTGGTAAAACAGTAGGAGCAAAAGACACAACCATGATTCCATGCCAAACCACTGCTCACGGAGAATATAGATCTAGTAATATCTATTGAGCAACCAGTGGGCACAAAGGCACTGGAAACAAAACTTCTTCAAGTAAACAATAACCAAATCTCTTTCAACTAACCAAATGCTGCTTGCATACAGCAGGGGCACGAAAAAACTGTACTGACATTCAAAAGCATTATCACTGCTTAGTTTCAATAGCACTGTCTGAACAATTAGCACATCAATTAGAGGAAAAGAAGTTCACACTGTACATTTCACATCCACCATGAAAGCCTTTTTTATCCCTGACACTAAGAAACCTCACATTGGCTTTCTTGTCATCTACAGACAGTTAACTGCCCCTGGATGTAGACTTTTCTCCTCCTCTTAGGCTTAATGTCCTTCAGTGAATAATGAATTTCTCATACTGTGGTCTGTTGTTTCCATGGCTGAGAAATGTACAGCTCTGTTAGGAAAATACAGTAACATGGTTCATTGTGTTATTTCATGCAGCTGCTTAATTTAAGCTATTATTTTTTGCACATAACTCTTGTGTTTACTGATAATACAAAGGCAGCCCTAAGATACTCTTGAGTAGAACGATGTCCAGCCAGTACAGAACCAGGTAAGAATTAAAAGTCTTTATGCCTATGCACCCAGCCTAACCTGGGTGGTCCTTTCTCTAGCTGATGCAGCAGTAGGAGTAAATCAATCAGAGGAACAAATGGGAAGGATGGGAAGAATACAAAGGCACACAAAAAACCTCTTCAATGGTTTCTGTTCAATTTTCATCTGTTTGGCTGCACAGAAATGTCCTTATAGCTATTCCCTTCATTTCTCTCAGAAATCTGCATCAAAATGTTGCCTGTATATAGTAATACCTGTAGCCAATAAACATGCAGAAAGAGCAAGGCCAGTAGGAATTCAGCAGTACTGAGGAAAATCCTAATCCAAGTCAGTTTGGCAGCACAAATCTCTTACATAACCTGTGAACTAGAGGACAGTCTGACCATCTGGGAACGTTAATTTGTTCTTCTCAAGACATTAAACAAAAGTGGCAACTTTCCATAACAGATTTTTCTTTGCTTTTCAAGGCATAATGTTGCAAGAAAGGCATCACATGCTAATGAGACATTTCTAATATAATCAAATAATGCTTTTATATGACAATTCAATTATACCGGAACAATATACAAATTTAAGCCATAGAGCAGAGAGGCAGAACAGGGCCTGAGATACAAACTTATTGTAGTAGGTCTCCGAAACAAGGATTTCTGAAGGAAAAGGGCATTTCTGAAAGCTGATTGCTTACATCAGTACATCTTACACAGACCTCAGGAACTGAACCTCTCACGAGAGTAAAAAGGTCTGAGATGAGCACGTGCAAACCACTAGAACAGGCACCATCTGTAACCACTTTAAAATATAAAATAAACCCCTACTCTCTCCTTTTTCCACCTGAGACACACCGTAACAAGCAAAAGCAGCTGCCTGGTAATAGGGTATAAAAGCTCCATTCATAAACCAACTGTCAACAGAGAATCATATTATTTACATGTTACAAAACAAAGTACACGTTTACTCAATATGGTATTTACAGTGTAAAATAACCTTGAATCGATACAATGCATTCAAGAATTACAAACAGTCAGATTTTTGAAACAAAGATGCTGGAAAACATTAGGAAGGCAAGAAAAACTTTATATACAGAATGGCCAAACTAATCTTATAGAACAAATACACAAAGAATGAAGAGTTTGCAGAATATCAGAGGATCTTTCACTTGAAATCACCTTGAATAAGTCTGATCAAAAAGCTAAAGTTGAAGGCTAAGTTGGAAACAAGTTGATGAAAACTATCTAACCCAACTATGGGAGGATAAAACAATAGTAATTATATATATATATATCCATTTGATCTTCTAAAAAAACACAGGAACTCCTACCAATGACTTACAGAGTACCTTAAAAATCCCCAAACCACCTTACCTGTGATTTTTACATTTCTATAAACGTGGGATTTTTTGCATTTGTTTTAAAATACCATTTACTGCCACTAGAAATGACTTGCTCAGATGCCCAGTTACATTCCCCAGTTAATCCTTTCGCATGGTCAAAATCACTTGGTTTACAACCTTCACTTCTAATAGTCTTCATACATTTAATGCAATACGGCCAACGCAATAAGTGATACCACTTGCACAGAAAATACCCTACAGCTGTAGAGGACACAAAAGAGGCAGAAAACAAGTACATTCAAGTGAGACCCTTCAGCACAGCCGCCTTACATAAATCTGGCAGGCAGTAACCAAATTCAGTCACCTCACTACAAATTATTGTTTCCAGCATGACAGAAAAGATGTTCTTATGATGGTCTTATTTTGGCCTCTTGATGGTTGCCAGTGCATTGCTGTTACATAGGACAATGATCCATACGTAATACTAACTACTTGGTTTTCACAGCTACCTCATAATTTGTTTGTCACATGGTTGAAATGTTACTACAGCTGTACTGAGAAGCACTTGCTGCAAAACATGAGGTCCATTACAGATATTCTTTGAACTGCACAAGGAATGTGCCACAGTGAGGTACACTGACATTAGAATTGATGTTACTGTACATGAGCTATTCCATGCACTTTCTGTTCAGTTTTCCACATTAATACACAGAAAGAACAGTGACTGTTCAGTCTCCATCATACATACAGCTGTCTCTGTTGTAGATAACAGAACAAAAGGAAATTTCAACTAGAAAAATCAATTCACAGGGAAATTCGTATTGACATTTTCTTCATTATGGTTGAAAATAAGTTGCAAAACTGTAAGAATTTGCTAAGAATAGGTGGCAAGAGGGATAAACAAAAAGGCCTAGTTAAAATCCTATCATGAATTCAAGTTATTATTCTTTGTAAGAGAGAAACTGCTTTCTTATGTAGAAATGACAAAAGGATACAAGAAATGCAGTCCCACACGTTCACAGGTGCAGGCTTCAAGTCTTATCTCCAAACAGTGCTAAGGAGAAGGCAGCCTGTTTTGATCTTTCCATCTGACATTTATATAACTGATTACATCACAGAATTCAGGAGCCAGTTTCAAAACAAGTGTTTAGAAACCTCACTAACTAAGGAAATAAGGAGACTGAGACCTGGCATTAGAAATTGATGCTCGTTATTTTATTGCCTCGGGCCACCAGATGCTGTATGCAAAATCTGCTTAGGATCTGACATGGGAATAGCTAATCAGCCTTGCTGCAGAAGTAAGAAGCAGCAGAGTAACACATTTCAGTAGTTCAACAGCTTGTGACTCAACAAACCCTACTGTTGGATCAGAATAATGCAATTAAACTCTGAAAAGCAGCACTTCAAAGCACACGACATAACAGTTAGGGATGAGCATAAATATAAAGACCTATAAGCACAGAACTAATTAATGACAGTACTTTAATGAGGTGATATACGCTCTTATTTTATGTATCTGTTAAGTATTACCACCAGACAAGCAGAAGATTCAAGATAGGACAACTGAACAGTAAGTGCTAATCTCAAGGATCTGATATGATACTAACAGTTTCAACCTATGACTTTGAGCTGTATCAGCTGCTGCAAACCATTACCTTTAAATGTTAGTTAACATTAGTGCTAAAACAACAAAAATCAAATATGTTCATTTCTACAGAAACACCCAGGCTGTCTTCTCCCCTAAACTCATTCCAAGCAAGTCTATTATATTCCAGAAAGCAATATTCACAAACAATATTGGACAAAGGTAAATGTACAAAGACACAGAAGTCAGTTCTTCATGAAAAACTGATCAATGTAGTTAGACAGAAGTTTGCTTGTAGTTCTTTGTATCCAAGACCTTCTTGCCACACATTGAACAGATGCCTACAAACACACAAAAGGTGTGTAAGTCATTAAACAATCATTATCCTTTCTTCAAAAACAAACTGAATATGTTTTTGTAAGGATAATTTTCAATGAACTGTTAAAGACTTCTAATTGCCAATCTACCCGTGCACCTTCTCACCAGATACTGCACATTCAGAAGTAGTCATATGATTTTTAACACAAATTAATATTTGCAATGTACATGTAACACTTCCACTTAAAAAATAAACTCTATTTTAAGAGCGTTATGATTCACAGCAGCACCTGAAGCCTCTAATTTGCTGAACTACTGGAGGACAGCCAGGAAAGGATCCCAACTGGCAAATGGGTAAAAATAGCATGTTACTGAACTTTATAATTCCTGTAGCCTGAGATGGACAGAAAGTAGAGAGGTTAAGAAAATACAGGCGCCAAGAAACTGATTGCTAGATGAAAGATTACCTTGAAAGATTAACTGGCTACTGAGAAAGCTGAGAATACAATTTCACAGAATTAAGCTAATTACAGTGTACAAGGGAGAAATATAATGGACACCAAGAATAGCTAAGAGTTGAAGCAGAGAAGACTGATGACCCAGAGGCAGCCCTCCTTTAGCAGTCTTCTAAACCATGTACTCAGTGACACAGTGTGCAGTTGTAGAACAATTAACATTATTCCATAAACAAAAATCATTACTAGTTAGCTGTGACTCTACATCTAACAATTCATCCACCCCATGTCTGTGTGCTGAGTGAATTCTTCAATAGTAAGAACGTAACTGAGTTCATGTTGCACTATTTTCTCCCCATGGATTCCAAGTTTGAGCCATTTTGCTTGCCCTCTGAAACTCACAAGACTGATAAAATTTTATATTCTCCAGTAGAGATTTCATAAGGGTTCTGAGTCCCTGTTATTACCATGTTTGACCACCCTCATGGTGAAAATTGTTTTATTTATATGGAATTAAAGAATTTTGCACTCTTCTCCATCACTGTGCACTGTGATGGGGTCAGTGCACCTTCTCTACACCTTCCTATTATTAGCTGAAGATGGTAACTGAATCTCATCACAGCCTTCTTTTTCCTCACAGAACAAACTCAAGAGTTCTACTTGGCCTCTAATTCCAAATCAAAGTGGGGTAATAAAGTTCTCCGTAAAACTCACCTTTTTTATAGGCACATCCTTGGCAATAGTGAGACCCTGGCTGATGGACAGAACTCTTACAAATTCGACATATTGAAAATTTGTTCTTTCCATAAGGATCAAACCTGGAAAAACAGAGAAGTGCTTTGTTTATGCACAGTGAAATAAAGCACTTCCTTCACCTCATACTAAAAATGCTATACGAGAGGATATAGACAGAAACTCCAGAAAAAACTGCAATCAAAAAAAGGGACATAAAGAGGTCAACTCTAATAGACTACAGAATTTCTACAGAAAAACTCCCGCTTTCTCCATTAAGAGAGGTTTCTTGCATTCTGGAAATTAAATTAATAAGTGATGAACTAAAACCATGCATTGTTCTTAAGATACAAGCCTATTTTGAAGTCAAAATACATTTCAACAATGGCTTGCCCCTGGCATAACGGAACATCCTTTAGACATTAAGGAGACACTCAAGAGTTTGAACAGGCAATGTTAGCATGAAAGATCACAGAATCATGTGAGTTGGAAGGGACCTTTAAATGTCATCTAGTCCAACTCTCCTGCAACAAACAGGGACAGACAGCCTTTTCATCTCCTTTCTTAACACAAACAGCAATTCCTACCAATTTTAGGGATGCCCACAGCAATACAGCTGCCCATGCTCTGTAATCCCACAGAAAGTCCCCATGAAGTACATAAAGACACACTTCCACCAGGGAAAAGCGTGTTGTTAAAAAAAAAAAAGACAAACAAATTAAGGTGTATTTTGGACAAGTTTTGAGGAATTACCCTGCCTTGTGAGAAAGCAAGGTCTCAGTTACAGAAAATTGAATTATTTTTTTTAAGCCAAAACGAGGATTAAATACTAACCTTGCTTTCTTTGAGGTCAACGCCTTGTTTTCATTCAGCTTACGGCCACCACTTTCTATTAAAAAAAAATACAACCACAAGTCAATGCATTTCACAGTTTGTGGTATGCTGGAAAGAGTCCAGCTTCCAGCTGCCACACGTGGGCATGTGTGATCAGAACAAAGTGAAACATGTAGCACATAGCATGGGTAGGCCCTGCATATCATCCTTCCAAATGAGAGGAAGGATCATAACGGAAACATAGAATGCCTAGAATCACAAAATGGCTTGGGTTGGAAGGGATCCCCCAAGGATGGTTAAGTTCCAGCACCCTGCCACAGGCAGGGCCGCCAACCTCCAGATCTGGTACTAAACCAAGTTTCCTGGGGCTCCATCCAACCTGGTCTTCAGCACCTCCACAGCCTCTCTGGGCAGCCTGTTCCAGCACCTCACCACTCTGTGTGAAGAGCTGCCCCTGACATCCAATCTAAAACCTTCCCTCTTTGAGCTTAAAACTGTTACCCCTGATTCTATCATTACCTATTCAAGAAAAAAGTCGATTCTTCCCCCTCCCCCCCCCGGTTATGATCCCGTTTTAAATACTGTTAGGCTGCGATGAGGTGGACAAGTTCAACGCCAAAAAGCTCGAGGCAAACAGACCTTCACTGCACTCAAAGGAAACTACAGCAGTGAAGAGCCAACTCGGTAACTACAGCAGGCTTTGAGGCTGCGTGACAGACCGTGCGCCCGGACGACCCGCAGGGAACACCGTGCGACCGACACTACCTGTAGTGTTTCTCGCCCCATCCTTCCACGTATCAGGAGTGATCACGGTGCCCAGCTTCCTCTCACCTGCGGAAAGAAACAGCACGAAAGAAACGATTAGAATTGCGCCGCCCGCTGCCCTCAGATCCCGCTTAGTGCCGGGGATCCCCCCAAGCCCACCCTACTTACACTTCTCGCACACCATGGCTGCCCAGCACAACAACTGCCGCTTCCGGGCCCGCCCCGGAGCTGACGCCATCCCGTTGCCGGGCGGCCGGCGTCCCCGGTAAGGGCCAGGTGGGCCCTGCGCGTTGTTAGGCCGCCCCGCGGGGCGAGTCCGGCCCAGGACGTTGTGCGAGCGGGAGGGTCGTTATTCTGCCACGAAAAAGCCCTTTTCGCCCCCAGAACGCCCTCAGCGCCTTGCTGCTGCTGCTGAGTCCCTCTGACCGAGTGCCGCTCGCTGTCTTGCAGGTGTCTGGCGGCAGGGCGCGATGAAGGAGGCAGAGCTGAGGAGGCTGCTGGCTGCCAACCTGCTCTGCGTCGTCTCCGTCGTCCTGACGGCATTCGTGCCGGCTTTGTTCCTGGATGGGTTCTCGGTTTTGGGCACGCACCTCACGTGGCTGTGTGTTTGTTCTGTTTGTGTTAGCGTCCTTAACGTAACCTTGTGTTTAATCCTAAAGCCAAGTCCATCTTCTAAGAGAAGCTCGCTGTCTAACAAGGTAAGATTTGTTTTTTTCTTAGATTCCTACCGAGTGATGTGGAGAGGATGCTAAGTCTGTCAACTGGAATGATGCGATGAGAAAGAAGTTACAGCTTCTGGTGGTGAATTCTTGTTTTCCATGAGTTGCAGAGCTTAACTCTGTCTGCACCTGCCAGCAGCCCTCTGGAGCGAGCATCCCTGACACATCTTGCCCACGGGGTTGTGGTTTGTAGTCATAAGACTATCACTGACTGCATGCTGGCAGGAATTGGGGCACGCCAGAGTGGGCACGAAATTCACTTCACAGTCTAGGCCTGACCTTCGTTATTGCAGAGAGTATTGCTTTGCTCTTGTGTAGTTCCTCGTGTAGGATTCGAGGTGTAAAAGAGAGAACAGCTCATTACTACTAAAACTTGATGAGGCAGTGGCACAGCTGCCCAGAAAAGCTGTGGTGCCCCATTCCTGGAGGTGTCAAGGCCAGGTTGGATGGGGGCCTGGGCAGCCTGAGCTGGTGGTGGACAGCCCTGCTCATGGTAGGGGGTTGGAAATGGGTGGGCTTTGAGGCCCCCTCCAACCTAAGCTATTCTGTGATTCTCTGAAAGTTGGTAAACTTTAAAAAAGTGAAGTTGAAAAGTGTCAGAATGATTGCGTTTCCTTGAAATCTGCATGCAGAGGAATCCGAGAGATTTCTTTGTAGTTACAGTTTGTAACAGGACCATTGAGGGCATGGATCCTAATTTAACAGGTTAGAGGAGAGCACGTTTGGAGTAAAACATAGCTGGGTCTGGAGTGGTAGAATACAATCTGAAGTCAGCTTAGTCGTGCACCCCCACCAGCTGTCAGACAGTGCTCTTACAGTGATTCTTAAAGAGTTAAGCAGTCTCCATCCAAGAAAGTAGTATCTTTGTATGTAAAACTGTTAATTGCTGACAGAGGGGATATGAAATACATGAAAACATCATGGAAAACAAGTCTTTTAACCACCTGTGATTTGAAAATGAAGTAGGCTTATGTGTTCTAGGTGAGGTTTCATCCCAGCCTAGCATATATAATAAATATCAAAGAAGTGGTCAAGTGAGATATGGATTTCCATTTGTGACCTGATCAGAACAGGCCTAGCCAGATGTGCTTATCCAGTGTCCGTCCTTCTGTATGATATAGTGAGTACCCAGAAGCTGTCATTTAATTTTGTAGACAGTTCTATGTAGATCTACAAACATTTTAAAGGGATTTAGAATGTATAGTGCCAAGTTTCAAAACAGAGTGGCTTTAATTGCTTGTGGTTTTAAATACTACTTTTGATTCTGAACGTCTTTTTTTCATATTATGTACTTTCTTTGAATTTTTTTTAACTTTTCATTAAGAGACATCTTTCACAGAATGTGAAACCATTTCTGATTACATTGTCATTTCCAGTTATATATTTTATATTTGTTTTATTATAATAAGATGGATGAAGAAACGTTGGATGGAGCGTGTGTTGTCATTTTAATTCATTGTTTAAAGGGTACCTGTTTGAATGCATACTGTGCTAGAATTGAATATCTAAAGAGTAGTGTGTGATGTTGTTGATTAGATACATATAAGCTGAGTATGTTGTTTATATTCTCTTCACTTTTGAAACATTATTCTGATATTTTATTGCTCTTTTTTAGATATCCAGATTTCTAAAATGCTGTATATACTTTTTCATGTCTTGCATACTATTTCATGCGATTATTGTTCTTTATGGAGCACCTCTCATAGAGTAAGTCAGAAGACCCTATTTTTTTCTAAACGCTTTAAGGGGGAGTTCTCCTAGCAGATATTGGTATAAATTCTTCTATATTATTTGGTATATCGGAAATTAAAAAATAAGCTCCTGGCTGGAGGAAGCAGGGTGGCTTTCTTTGTAGAAGTTGGCTCTTATAGATTTTATGCATCTGGAGATCTGTTCTGTGAGACCTTAGGAAACAAGCTGTTTTACTTTGATATTTGTTCTGTGTAGGGGGACGAGTATTTTCCATGTTTCACTCAGTCTTTGTGCGGGTACAAATGTCTGCTAAGTTTTAATTATTTTTCTGCTAAGATTGTAAAATACACATCTTGTTTATCTTTCATCCTATTGATATAAGTAAATTTTTAGGCATAGTTACGTAAAGGAAGTAAGAGAATCAGAAAGCAACCCCATTTCTGAGAGAGTCAACAAATTACAGGTTAGCAATGGTGTTTGGTTTCATGGCTGCTTCCACAATGTCAAACTAGAAAAATAAGCTGAATAATGAAGTGAATATCCAAGTATTCAAAACCGTATGAGATAAACCTGTATTTAAAATGATACAAGTATCAGGGGCTAATAAACTACATTTCAGACTTTGCTGAGGCAGCAGATAATAGTGATTTTCCTCTACCTTTTTGAACTGTAATAGAATAATAAGAAAAAGCTTCATTCTTCTACATGAGACTTTAGAAAGCACATGTGCTTTCACAGGTTGATTGAGATATTTTTTTTTTCTTAGAGTTCCAAGATTTAGGAAAATTGGTATTTATAACATAATTTTGTTATATTGCTTCTTTGTAGGTCAGTGACTGAGACATTTTTGTTTGCAGTTCTCCTATCTACCTTTACCACTTTACAATGTTTATGTTTGCTGGGACCAAACATACAAGCTTGGATACGAGTATTTAGTAGAAATGGGTAAGTTCTGTTCCATTCTGATTTCTAACCGCAATAGAAACAGAGTGAATTGATGTGAATATCAGGGAATTTTTATTATCATTTTATTTTGGGGAAGGAAACTCTCTGAATTATGGATGTAGTTTCACTTTTGTAATGGCAGCTCTGCGAAAGCTTTTCTGATAAAGATTGTGTTATTTAGTTTGAAGACGCAGATTGGGAAAACTGGCCTTTTATTTCTGTTATCCAAAGAATAAGCCTTACTTTATATGTGTTTGGAGGAGGTAAAGTTTCAAATGAGCGTTTTAATGGTCTGTAAGCATCCTGCTGTCCAGTATGATGATTATAATAAAGAGGAGTGAGTGAGCTACCGTACTGTGAGTGAGGAAGAATTTGATCCACATTAGCTTTATAAAAACAGTTTTTAGAGTAGGAATAGCAGCTAAAAATCGGTAGTATTTTAACAGTATTATTAACTTAAATGTAATTGTGAAGATAACGTATAGTCTACTGTCATCTTACTTATGTAATCTTTGCCCTCGTTCCTTTTCACGTTTCAAAGAAAGCTTTCCTCAGTGTCAGAGGTTTCAAGTACTCTTTAAATATGCTCTTGGAAAAAAGAAATGAATGTAATTTATTTTTTTGCCTAGTAAAAGCCATTATATTAGCTTGGGTCAAGGATAACACGGTCTTCAGAAGCATTCCATCTCTTTCTCCTTTTTTCACACGCTAAATAACAGGACTGTTGAAAGATTCGGGCTGTGAAATATGAGCAGCTCCACATACACTTGAAGTTTAATAAGACATTAGCGTTTGTTCCCTTATAACAGTTTGTAAGGGTAAACTCTCGTCTCAAAAGAACACAAAAAGTTGTATCGTCCCACTGACTGAGGGGAGTTGCATTTAGTTACTCCGTGTGGAGAAGATTAGAAATAAGAAACTTTTTATAGTAGTTTATATGTTGGCTTTTGTTTTATATCAGTTCTCAGCTTACTGAAAAGTATCTAAATTCTTATCCATGTTGGTTATGTTTGGTTTTCATTTTCAGTGGAAGGAGTGAATAGAGTAACAAAAATGATAACTCACAAGAACTTAATAAAATCGTGGTGTTATTTAGCCAAAACGAATCATTGCTGATTCACTTGTTCTTGTGTGGAAGTTTTGCAACTGGAGAGAATAGGTGAAATCAAGTAACAGATGTTTGGCAACTGCCCGTCTTTGTGCCAGGTTAGATTTTAAACGCATGTCTTTTTCTTCCTAGTCCAGAACTTCATGTTACTTCAGCATAATTTTTGCACAGGAAACAGGATTGTCTTGCTATGATGTTTTTGTACATACTTGTTAATAGGGAGCCGTATGACGTTATCTGATTAAATGTGCATTTAGTAATGATGTTTGATTGCACAACCCTTTGAATGAAAATAAATTATGAAGAAATATTGTAGCAGGTTTTTTTTATGAGTTGTAGTAAGTTGCCCTTTTGAAAATAAGTCCGTGTTTTTTCATTTGACCTCCTGAATGAGTTGCAAGTACTTAGAAGTTAACAAAGTGTGGGAATGATTTATTCAAAGGTTATATCCTGCTTTAACCATGTGGGATGAGGTGAGGTTGGTTGAACATGGAAAAGGGCATTGAGGTAAGATCAGCATGGCTGTTTGCCTTGAAAGAAGCATTTAGAGAACTGAATTGCACTGGCACAATGAGCTGGAAAGTCTGAGTAGGAGTGTAGCATAGAATGAAAGAGGAATTGTTTAAAAAAATATGTGTACAACTTAAACTGAAGAAATCGTTGACATTTATGTTTGTTGCTCTTGCTTGCAATATTTATAAGATCGAGATCTGCTGTGCCTTTGTCTTTACAGAAACATAGGAGAGGGCATCTATTAAAAGAAATTTTATCTTAATAAATCAAATGTAAACAAGTGATAGATTTTAGTACTAATTAGCCAGCTGTTGCTTTGGATAGCCGTGAAATCTCTGCTATGTTAAGGTGGTGGTCTAGTGTGGAAATACTGTTAGACCTAATATTTTCTTGGAGGCCTTTTCATAAGGTTACATCCAAGTAACTTGCGCTACATAATCTATTGCATTGTAATAGCTATGGTACAATTGAGTCATTCAGCATAAATATCTTGGAGGCAATCTAGCCAAGTGCTTATTTTTTTCTGCAGAGGTGCTTAGCTTTCTCTGTTTGCAATTACAGCACTTCTAGCAAAGCAGTCACCTTGAGTAAAATCACTTTTAATTGGAACTCAAAAATTCAAGTCTTCTTGCCTGTAAGGGTCAGATTCTATGTGCCATTGCATGGTATGGTGTGATCTGTGGCACTGCAGGTTTGTTTGTTACATAAGGGATGGGGGATGTTGGTGGGTCAGGGACACGCTCCAGCGTGCAGAATACAGTTAGGTGCAGTACAATTGTAGCTCAGATAGCTTAAAAACATGAAGCATGTGAAATTTTCTAAGTGCACTTTTTGAGCAATTAAATGAAGCGAGTGCAATGAATTAAATGAAGTGAGATTAAATGAAGCACTTCACAGAAGTGCTTTGTCCAGTTTTCATTTCTCCGATTTCATCACTTGTCTATGTACTGTGCACTTTCACAGAGTTAGAAATGTCATTTGTAAAGGTGGGCATCACCAAAGGACTGTGCTGCTTTGTATTTCAGTCCTGCCATGGCGTAGAGTTCTCATTCTTGTCTATCCAGGATCTATCTTAATACATTATTTTATGTTAACTAACCTCTTAATTCAAATATTACTTAAAACAGCTCTCAACTTGTGGTATGAGTAAGGTTTGAAATGATTTGAGGTTTTAAAGTGTTATTATGCCACTAGTCATCATTTGCCATCTTAAATATTACTAGTTTTACCTGTAGAATCATTTCAGCTTAGTTTTATCAGTGGTTTAAAAATACAGAAATTATAAAACTTAGTTTTCATATGAGTACATATAGATGTTTGTACATGTATATTTAAAGCTCCTACCTGTTGCTCCTCATACTAATGAAGGATTTGTGTGGTGTGTTAATGACTATTTACAAAAATCCTGATGGCTGACACTCCATGCAGAGCAGTGAATGATCCGTGCATTGTTACTGCGGTAAACTGTTGGAGGACAAGTTGTGCCAGGTTTGAGAGGCCTATGTCCATGCTTTGTCTATGTGTATGAATTAGAAGTTCAAGTTGTTGCCAAACGACCGAGAACTGTTCTTCATTTGGGCACCGTGCCTTGCTCATCCTGTTATTCTGCTTTTGGACTCAATCTGGCATCTCCATATGGCACAGCAGTATGTGCATACGTTTACCAGATAGGATGTCTTGTGTGATACAAACGTACCTCAGTCTGTCCTTAGTGTATTCTGCTGCCTCTTTCACTGCTTTAGGGCCGTAGTGAATGGTTGCCTCTCCATATTGGCATTGGTTATTCAGCTTCTGGAAATAACGTACAATTTTTGGTGTGCAGACTAGCTTGGTATTTGTTTGGCTTTTTTTCCAAGTTACAAGAATATAGAATTGTGTGCTCAAATCTAGTGTTCTAAGTTACAGCAATGGGATTAGCGTAGAATAAATAGTGTTGTTTCTGCCCAAAATGTCAGCATTGCATTATAAATACTATAATCAGTATGAGTTATATTATGCAAGCAGTAGAGTTTGTTTGTCCTATGCTTATACATTGTTCCATCAATATTGAATGCAGCAGTGAGTTACATGTTTTAGACTTCTGTGTACTTTAGACTCTTCAAAATAAGGGTTAAAGGTTTAAAGCTTTGATGTGACACAAACTAAATGTCACTTGTGAAGCTTGGGGTTTGCAGTTCATCTAGACTTTTAGCTGTAAAATGCCCATTTTCTTTCCTTCATTGGCTAAGGCTAGATTTGTGTTTATAACCTGAGATGGAGCAAATTTAAGATTCTGATCTTGTACCTTACTGATTTGGAGTAGGGATTTGAATTCAATTCAACTCAGTACTATAGCCTGCAGCGTTATGAAATGCACAAAGAACTCAGAAGTCCATGGCTTGAGGAAAGCAAAAATGATCACTCAGTAAACAGATGATGGATAATAATAATTCACCAGCATGCAAAAAATTCTTCCTGCCTCCTGTGCAGTTGAACTTGAATGCAGTGTGGCTTAAGAGGTGTAACATGCAGTCTGTACTTACTTTGCAGTGTTGATTTTCATGTCATTTGCTGCTGTTGAAATCCTGTAACACGTTGTTTTTACAGAGCTATGTCCATCTGGGAAAAAAGCCTACAGATTACTACAACGTGCAGTATACTAGGAGGTTGGTTTGGAGCATTTCCTATTCCTCTTGATTGGGATCGGCCCTGGCAGGTTAGTATCGGCATCTTCATTGTTAATTAAAAAAAAAAACCTGTTTTCCAGATATACAAGCTACTCAAAGTAGCTCTGAAACTGAATAGATATATTGGATTTACTTGTAAGTTGTTTCTACAGGGTACTGCCAGACATTTGAAAGGTCATTGGAAGCACCTTTTCTTACAGTATAAGGATGCATGTTTTTTTTTACTTTTTAAGATTTTTTTATTACTTGTTAAGATTCTTTGTTGTAGTTTTATGAGTGTGTCTGCTGCATGCAAATTTTAATCACAAAATAGAGCTGTAAGAATAAGGTAGACAAGGGGAAAGAGAAATGTGAAATGGTAAAGATTGCTCTGGGTTTGTCTACCTTCAGTCTGGTATTTTTTTCTTTCTTATGGGCAGGGAAGAAATGATGCTCTCCCAGTGCTTTAGTTCCATACAAACACTTAACAGAATGCATTTGAAATAGATTTGGATTGATTTGTGGAAATGGTGTGGCCAAAGAACTGTACTACAATCTTGACTTCTGATTTCAAAGGAAGGCAAGGATGATTAACTTTGTAACTGCACAATAAAAAATGCTGGCACTGCAGATTCCGTCTTTATAAATTCAAATTGTCTGTGTTATTTTCTTCATATTTTGTTTGTCATGGAGAAATGATTATATAAAACAGTGAAAATCTGCATTTGCCATAAAATGATGATGTCGGTACCAATTTGCACTGAAGATCCTCAGTGGGTATTTTCATTCCTCCAGTGACCAACCTCAAAAACTCTCAGCTACACAATATCTTTGAGGCCTGTTTGTAAGCAGATGG
Organism: Excalfactoria chinensis; assembly: GCF_039878825.1. Classification (NCBI taxonomy): domain Eukaryota; kingdom Metazoa; phylum Chordata; class Aves; order Galliformes; family Phasianidae; genus Excalfactoria; species Excalfactoria chinensis. The sequence goes on from NC_092827.1 coordinate 79,993,075, forward strand.
TTTCAAAGGTGTATTTCAGAAATCAGTATAACAGGCAACATGCTTTTATTTCTGATACGGTGGAGACTTAGAGCTGCCATAGAAATTTGTCCTCCTGAAACAGCTAGCAGCTTTATGCCATCAGCCTTTCTTTATACCAGTGTAATGAGACGTTACAATTTCTATTTCAAAAGTAATAGTAGAGGAGCAGGGTAATACCTTGCATACAAAATGAAGTTTTCCTCTCTAAAATGGCTTGGATTTATTTTTTGCAAGGTACCTACGTGAGACTGATGGTAAAGTATGTGTTGGCAACCAGTTAATTGCTGGCTGACCTTCCCTGATACTGCCTAAAAGACAAGGGGTTCATTGAAGTGCAGTATTATGTCCTTCTGCGTTGAGAGACAAGCAGTTCTCTTCTTGCTCAGCTGTGTTTTTAAATGGCGTGTCACATCTGGCAGTTTTTATTTTACTCTTTTGCTTACACCCATGATTTGTCACAGTATCTTCACTTATTGGCATTTGTGTATTGAATCAATCTATGTAAGTGTTGATTAAAAACTTGGATTTATATGAGCATATAATGGCATGTTGTCCATCTCCCTACTCTATTGATATTTGTCAGAAAGAAGTACTGAATGCTCTCTGCCTCTTCTTTCTTTGGTGTCATTCACAAAAGTAAGACTAAGAGCTGCATTTCCTAGTATAGGACTTGATCTCGGGTGAAAACTGTGTGTATGAGTGTAGTACAGTTGGGCAGGTCAATGTGATGGTAGTATTGACACGATGGAAGGGTGCTATAAGGGAAGAAGATTGCTTACCTGTGTCAGAAAATTCCAGGTTTGCAGGGAAAAACTCCACCAGGGAGGAATCTCCAGAAAGAGCTTGTTCCCCAGTGGCAGTCAGCCCTTAAATGGGGTCTAGGAGAGGTGCAGCCAGCCTCCACCCATTGTAGTCAAACAACTGAATTGCCTTCACCTGTGCTCCCAGGGCTGACCAGGTCCTTTCCCCAGCTGGTCAATCAGTGGTTCAGGCCATGACTCAGCAGTTACCATACAAAGAGTAATAATTCTGACTAATGCTTTCTACAATTTAGAGCTGGAGTTAAGCCCACATGCGTGAGTTTTGGATGATCCTTAGTAGCCTAATCATAATATTGATTGCCATGCAGTGTATTAGAAACTCCTGTAGGGCTGATGTCAGAGGACATAGAGGAAAAACATCAACTTTCAAAGCAGCAGCTGGAGAGGAGTAAGAATGACACTGGACACCTCATGTTTAGACAAGTTGATACCATCAATATGCGTGCCTACTCATCTCTTTTATGTTGGTACAGATATATGTATGCATGTACACATGCACAAAATCTCAGAAGACACTAAGTTGCATTATATAAAAACTTTCTTTTATGCACCAGTGATACAAGAAAACCTTCATAAAAGTCAATAGGCTCTGATTAAAACAGATACCCATTTTAAATTTGTCCATTCCCACCGTCTCCCCACACTAAGACACACAAGTTTGCTAATGATCAGCTTTTTCTGCTTGAAAAGTCTTCAAAGTCATACAAGCTGAACGTAACAGACTTACTGAAGTTAAGATCTGGAATCTGTAAATCTAAAAACATATTATCTGACTCCTCAGAACAGCAAAGAATTGGCAGAAGCCTCAAATATTGTAACTTGTCACTAGTTGTTTCTGGGGGCATGAGTGCTCCCCGCTCCTCCACATTTTACCCTGTGGAATTTAAAATAATGGAGTGGGAGAAGTCCATTTTGAGTCTGAAGTGCGGGATCATTAGTTGAATCATCATCTGAGTAATTCAAGAGGTCAGATGAATGGAGAAGTTTGCTTATCGGTTCTGCAAGCTGATATTTCAACAGTCAGAAAATTTCAAATTTAGGTGCTTTTTTAAAATTATTATCATTTTTTTTAAGGATCCGCTTTATAGGGAAAAATGAAAGAAGCCCTTGTAAAATCCTTTATATTTTATAGCTGTATTGCAGTGAAGCACAAAAATGGTCACAAGTGTTGAAGGCAGGAGTGGAACTCCCTTAAGGTAGCTTCTTAGAGATCCTGTTCAAGACTCTCAGAGGTTTGCAGTTATTGATCTACTTATTTATTTATTTTAATGGTTTTATTTTTAGTGTTTGTTTCTTTTTTTGTTTTTCCTGAACGTGATGTCTTAAGTGTTGGTAAATAAAGGGACAGTAAAAGTGTAAGTGTCCTAGGCAGGTATTTTCAAGAGCTGCCCGGGAATCACATCTTTCCAGTTCAGCCAAGCTGGTTGATTCATATTTAAGAACCAGCTTCTCTAGAAACACTGTATTTTATGCAAGAGTTTACATAACTTCTTTGTCTTTCTGTCCCCACTTGGTATGGATCCATCATCACAGGTACTGACTTGCATGTAGCAGCTGTGCGTTGCTGTCTTAAAGAACCAAGAGACATTTCTGTCTGTCTTCAGAAATTATGTGTACTAGAAACAAAATCTCTTTTTGGAATAGTTTGCCTTTTGCTACCTGATGGCAGGTAATTACGGAAGCTCATAGTAGATCCTTTGTAGTAGCAATGAAAGAGGAGGGGTGCTGTAAGTGTTACCTTAGGCTAAAGGCAGAGAATGGTGAATGGGCCTAATAAAATATTATACTGTAGTTGTAAATTTACTTGCTTTAGGAAGAAGATATTTAGTGCAGGTTGACTTCCTGATCATACAAATATCTGTACAACACAGTTATGGAAAGTTCACCGAAGGAAGAACAAAGACACGAACTGGAGTGTTCTGTGTAGAATTTAATCCAACTGGTGTGCTTACAGAAACACCTACAGATTAAGTTCTAGGCAAGGTGTGGAAAAAATCATGTAGGTATTAACATAGGCTCAAAAGTACTGACAGCCCAGTCAAAACTCTCCTGGTGAGACCTCACTTGGAGTACTGTATGCAGATGTGGAGCCTTACTATGGGAGAAACATAAACCTGTTGGGAGTGTGTCCAGAAGGGGGTCACAAAAATGATCCAAGGGATGAGACACCCCACCCTATACAAGGACAGGCTGAGAGCTGGGGCTGGTCAGACTGGAGAAGAGAACGCTCTGGGGAGACCTGATAGCGACTTTTCAGTATCTAAAAGGGGGCTTTAGGAAGAAAGGGGCAGACTCTTTAGTAGGTTCTGTTGTGATAGGACAAGGGAAAATGGTTTCAAATTAAAAGAGGGGAAATTTAGACTGGAAATAAGAGTATTTTTCACAGTAAGGGTGGTGAGGCACTGGAACAGGCTACCCAGTGAGGCGGTGGAAGCTCCATCCTTGGAGACGTAATAGAACTGGAGTAGTTTATACTACCATTACCTATATCTTGCCAGAAAACAGATTTCAGTGTGTCTAGCACATCTTCCACTGGAATTCATTTTCAGTTCAAAAAGATTAAGATTTCAAGTGGAGCAAACTTAATAAAAAACTTAATAAAAATTCAAAATCAGGAATTGCAGTCCATGTCCTAACGGCTAAAACCAAAATGCTGCTTCATACTTAGTTACCAACAAAAACCATACTGGTCCTTTGTGCATACTTCTTGTGGCCCATAAAAAAAACAAGATGAATGCAGATGTCTCAGAAAATCTTTGCTTTATTTTCCATGTTCATATTGTGAAAAATATTGCATACAGGGGATATTGAGATTAGTGGCCCTACATTTAAATATAATGATGTAAAACGCTTCTTTTGGCATACAACTGACAACTGTTATTCTAAGTAAATGAAACTCAGCAGGAACGGAATATTATTCTGGAAATAAAATGACGTTCATTGTCTGAATAATGTTTCAGAATGGAAATGAAAAATGTATAAAGCATTTCTGTTAGAAGAGTATAACATATTGTGGAAAGTCATTTGGTATCCTGATTCATTGTTCTTCATTATTCTGTTGCTATTCATAAAGTAACCTTTTAAGGTAGAGTTTGGCCACGCCTGTTGTCTCTCTGCTACTTTTCAGTAAACGTTTATTTTCTAACTGTGTAAAACAGTTGGTCAGGGAGACATACCAGGTGATTCTTACTGGTTAGAGAAGAATTAAGAATGCTGCAGAATTAATCCAATCTCAGGCAAAGGTGAAGATGTAAGGACAGTTGTTATACAGGAAAGCAAGTCCCTACAGCAGTTACATTTCTGTATGGAAAAAGAAACAACACACTTTTCAAGGCATAATACACTAAAACATGTCAACATGTCTTGCAGAGAAAAAATGTCCTATTGGTAGAATGGGTATTTTTTCAGTGTCTTGAGCTTACTGTCAAATCTGTAAGAAGTTTTACAAATCATTGTGGGGCTTAATTGTGATTGCTTGACTATTCTAGAGGATGATCGGATGTTTTCAAGAGTATCCATAGCCAGTTGCCTCTAGCCATCTGATGCACAGTGCTTATGTGAGGATTGGGGTTGGTTAGAATAGTTTCAGCAAAGAAAAAGGAAATAACTTCCTTTGCTGCAGTTGCTTAGTTGTTGGGTTTTGTTTGTTTTCCCAGATTGACTGTTTCAGGTTGATGATGCAATAAGCACAAGCGATTAGGATCTGAGCTTTGTGTGTCATCTGAGAAGTGGCACCTCAAAGCACAACGCTGCTGAAACAGAGCGGGATAGTTCAGGTGGAATTAGACACAAAGTGACACATCCTTTCTTTGCACCATGTGAGGTAACTGAGTTGCAAAACAAGATGGTATAGTTAAAGATGAAAACCTTATCAGTATACTCTGTATGCTGTAGAACCAGTATTCCAGACATCCTGTACATCACTCAGAAACTTTATTTAGCAAAGAGTGAAGTTCCTGGCTTTATTGCATATTTTGACACTGGATTTTTAAAACTGTTTTCATGCCCATCCCTTTTTCTCATAACATAATATTGATGATAAAATGTGACTTCTAAACCGTATCTTGTCTACATTGTTTTTGTATCATGTGTGACAGTGACTTTGAAGAATGAGTTCCTACCTGATACCGAATGTCTGTAACATAACATGTAGTGCTGATAACAACTTGAGTTGTTCTATTAACTACAGCAGAATTTTTATTGTAAAACAAGTTGTTTCATAAGAGTTGCAGGGATAATATCCACCGAGGTGGGGGAAGTGTTTGGTTTTGGTTTTGGGGTGGTTTTGTTTGTTTGTTTGTTTTAAACAGAGGTAGAAGCTTGTTCCACTTCAGCTGGGTTATCATTGTTTATTTAAAGGTATGTTTTTTCTTAGTGTAAACCTTAATGTTGAAATCAAAGGCAGCCATGCTTGCTAGAACTTTAGAACACAAATCAACAAAACCAACTTGTGGTTACAAATGCCAGCCTGAAAAAGTCTTCACACTTTCCTCCCTGCAGCACATGCTTGTCAACGTACACGCTCTGTACAATGTGATAAGACACTTTTACTTAACATTCACACAACCAAAATGGGTTAAAAGTATGTTTTGAAAATGTTGAGACACTGCAGACTAAACAATCTGTAATTTAAGGCATGTTAAAAACAGAGGGAAAATCATTATGCTCATTTATTCGGTTCTTAAGTGAAATAAAAATCTTACACAGCTTTCTAATTGACAGCCAGAAACGGATCTTTGGAAATAATAATACAAAACAAATCCTAGTGTAGGCATATGAGAAAAGCACTTATCTGTAGAATGGGACCGGACTGTTTGTTTATTTATTTAAAGAATAAATGCAGTAGATTACCCCACTCTGTTTGTACCAGCAGTCATCTGCTTACTTTACCCCTTAAAACCTTTATTAGGCTTTTACTGCTCTGCTCTGTAAGAATTTGACCTTTCTGTCATTATCAGTGCTGACATGCTTCCTACTGCATGTTGCAGACTCATAGTAGAGGACAAAACTATCATGCAGCCAGAAATCTGCTTTAAGTAGCTACATGCGTAGTATAGCAGAGCAAGGACCTCTTTCCATGCAATACGTTAAGTATTCTCAAGTTGGCTCGTAGGTGTTCTAAAGAGCACTTAGGAAACTAGCTCATTTATTTCCTGAAAGGCTGGCAACTCCTTTTCTCATTCTTAGAATAAGTTCTTAGACTAAAAACCTCACAGTTCTGCAGTGTCTATTTGGCCAGCCTAAAAAAAACCTCCTGTTAAGTCCTATCAGCACTGCCAGGTTAAAAGAATAAGGCATGAAGAAAACTGAAAGCAGAAGTCAGGGTTGCTTTCTGTTAACCGCTGGCTTCTGCTCTATCCCTTAAAATTCATTTTCTGTACTTGCTAAGCATGCAGGTGGGATTTGTTGTTGCCGAACTGCTGTTCAGATTCTTAGCAATCAAATACACTGTTAGGACTGGTCTGTTTCCACATGCATTTGGTACATATGCTGACGGTTTTTGTATTAGGCTGTGAGGATGGTAGCAGATGCTTCCCAGCTGCTGGGATACACAAGGTATTTCACAACAGTTTCCTGAAGAATGTTCTGTCCTGCCTCCTACACTCTCCATACTTTTCTCTGCAGATCAACTTCCTCTCCTCTCCCTCAAAAAAGTGCAGTTAGGTAACATTGCCTAACGTCTTATTTTCCTGCTGCTGACCCACGTACTCCACCCCAAGCATGACATCAGTGCTGGAGTAGGTTGCGTCAGCTTCCTCATGGCAGAAAGGAGCACAAAGTACGGGAAACTGAGCTGAGCAGTTTTCAGAAAGTGAAAGGAATATAAGACAAGTTGGGTACTTTTAACAAGTGGGATGGATGGAATCTCTTACAATTGGTAGGTGTCTGTCAGCTGCTTAGATTTTTATCAATCAGTACGGAGTCAGGAACGCCAAACCAAGTTTAAGAGAAAATACGGAAGACAGGGCAAAAGTAGATTGATCAAGGAAGTCAATTTCATTTAAAAAGGTTCAGCAGAAAGTGACTGCACCTCAGAAACACAAGGCCAGCACCTAATGAAAAAGAAAGCGGTCTGCTTTCTTTGGTCAGTGCAATGCAGTACATTTACTACAGACTGTAAAGCATTCACAAGGCTTTTATTTCAGCAGCTGATGAGCTTAAGAACCACATATTAATATTTCTTTGATTTGTTTCTTGGGTGCATCTGGCTATATGGCAATGGTCAAGAATAAAAGTTACAGAGCTTGTACCATTACTTGTTTATTGTTTTGCCTTGCCTTGAGAGGTGACATAAGGACAGCTATTCTCTTATGTCCAAGCTTGTAGCTCCTGTGCTTAGGGACTTTTTGAAAGGCCAAAGTGACTTCACAACTGTTTTGGGCCATGTGACCAGCATAAGACACGTAGGCCAATAGCAATAATAAGGCATCTGGTAATGTTCTTTTTTTCTATGGTACTCTTCTTTTCTATGCCACTAGAGGTGTTTCTTTTTCTATCCCATTCACAGTCAGTGAGATGGAGTGTTGTATGGTTTCTCACTTTTGCCCCTTACCTTTGATGTCTGCCATGGGTGAGGGCTGGATTTCAGGTCATATGGTAAGACAGCCTGAATGCTCGCGAGATAACACTGATTTTTTTAAAAAATCAAAGCAAAAACTGAATGTCTTGGAGGGCAGACAGAGATATCATCAATATTAAGTTACATAGTTCAGGAACACTATTGAGAAACTGTGCTCCAAGTTGTGATTCAATCAGGCAAAAGAAGGTACAGCAATCAACAGAGATCATTTTAATCGTTTCAACAATTGCTCGCTATACACACAATACCAAAAAATACAGAGTGAATGTGTCAGCAGAGATATTGACCTTACTGGTTAAGGGAACATGAAAAATTCAGAGTCTGACATCTGCTCATGCTTCTGAAAAGCAATTTGGCTACAATAGATTCACCTAATGTAGGTAAAATTTAATGAAGGATCATTGATGCAAAAGAAGACCGCAGAGTTATGAAGCTTCTCTCGTTAGTTTTGTTAGAATGGTATTTGACTTTACCAGTGGATAAGAAAGTTTGACTGCTGTTTCCACTGAACGTTACCAAGTAGCTGCGGTCTCGGGGACTTTTTTTGCTTTTGTCCTTTAGACACTTAAAATAGCCTGCAAAACGTTAGAAGGAACTTGATTACATCTCTTTTAAAAGTCCAAAAGATCTACCTGAAGCAGAAGTTCAGCCAAGGCCACAAAGTCATGTGAGTTTTAAATATACATAATATCCTACTGTGCCAAAGCATCTCAAGGCTTTATATAGAAGATCTACGACGCCACTGTTAACTGAATAGAAACAAACAAGTCTTTGGTTTGAGAGGCAACAGCCAAAACATTCTAGCAACAAAACCAAGTAGCAGAGATACAACGTTTGGAAATGGAAGAATGAAACAAGGTCAATAAAGAGTACCTAAGGCACCTTGTTTATTTATAGTCATCTTTGCTACACTCCTTAAGACCTCCAAATAATATATAAAACTGCAAATGCCAAGGAATGTGAAGATGAAACAGCAGAGGTCAAAAATAAGTTACTCTTATTCCTGGTTAAAATTCCCATGATTGAAGGATGTGAATAAATCTATTTCTCCCTGTGATAAATGAAGAATCAGATCTAGGAAAATGAAAGGAGAAACCAGTACCGTTAAGAGTAGGTTCATTTGATTCTCATGAATTGCCAGTCAAAATGAAGTAGGAAAAAAGGCTGGACACTGAGATGTGGATATTTTCTTTAATGTCTAGTGCATTTCTCAGTCTCAAGTACCGTAGAAGGGGGAATATCCCCTTTAATTTAAAAAACAAATAGGACAGTGCAGTCTGTACTAGCTTAAGGACTGTACAGCAGGATGTGCAAAATTGTCCCTGCAATATACAAAGGAGAATTGTGAAGAGAGGTGGGAATTCAGTTTATTCTACAATAAATATTTTTAATCACCAACTTAGTTGGGACCTTCATCAAATGCAACTCGCAATTGACGTTAAAATATGCTACATCTGAGTACAGAATGGTTAAAGTTTTGCTTTGGACCATCCTCCCTGAAAATCAATACCAGTTTGACTGTGGTGGGGGAAGGATTCCTTTAGTTCTTTGCCTTAATACTAGATGCTTTGTGTAAGTGAGTCAGCTGTATTGAGTCAGTTCCCTGTTCTTATGTTAGGAAATAGGGCCTATAATGAAAGCTCTCTTGGAGTCTTCAAAATAACTGGCTTATTATATTTTTCCTGAACTGGGTGCAAGATGTTCAGTCAGTTTCCAGACTTAAGTTTGCTTCTTTCTTCTAGCCAGAAGGGAATTCATCCCTCTGCCTACTTTTCAAGCCTTAAAAAAAAAAACAAACAAAAAACAGCCCCTCTATTAATCTCAGTCTCTGGCCTTATTGGATTATTAGGTTACTTAGACACACCTCTGGAAGTTTCAGAATGCCATGAAAGACTGGAAGGAAAAATGGGAAAAGGCAGACTTAGAATAGTTTCAGTTGGAAGGGACCTACAAAGACCTTCAAGTCTAATTGTCACAAAAAATAACACCTGTAGGTTTCAAGATGTGTGAGGAGGACACTACGTTAGCTGAACATCTCAGGGGATATAAATGCTATTAAGTTTTCCACGTAGTTTTGGGAATATCAAACTAAGTTCTGCAACAGCCAGAAGCCCGGTTACATTTTAATACATATTAATATAAAAAATAACAAAACTGTACCACAGCATTTAGTGTTCATGAAGATGCACGTATGATTGTTATACTTGTGGCATTTTTAGGAAAGCACGTCAAGCTTTAAAGTAGAATAAGACTCCACTGTCTTTCAGTACCTAGATTACACTGGGAATTTGTGCTCACAAAGTACAAAAACACAAACCTTTTTCTCATTGTCTGCTTTTCCCTTGTGTGCTCCCCTCAGGTGTGGCCCATTTCATGTTCCCTCGGAGCTACCTTTGGCTATATGGCTGGTCTGATTATTGCACCTCTGTGGATACACTGGAACCGGAAACAGCTTACATACAAGAGCAGATAACTGGCGCAAAGAGAGACAAGGTATTTCTTTGTGCAGATTCCATACAGACTGTGCAGAAGTTTTTTTTTTTTCTTTTTTGTCGTTGTTTTTTGTTTTGTTTGTTTTTTTCCTTTAGATATATATGTATATGTGTAGTCAAAGCAGACGACTATCCAAATGCATTTAAAGCATTACAGGCCAAGCACCTCCACTCAATAGCATCATACAGATGCTGTTTCAACATGGTGCAGTTTTTGCTTCCTCTAGACTATGTAACCCTGAGAGATTGTACCTTCCAGTCTGAATAAAATATTTGTAACAGATGTGGTGGCTTCTCATTACAAAGTTCGTTGATTTTGATTGTATTCCTCTGGATTTCACTGGTTGTAGAAGGCAGAATCGTTATTTTAGCTTTCAAACAAGTTTGCTGTGTACTTAACGCGTTGTATTTCAGTTCAGTAGAATTTCACAGTAAGCCTGGCCATTGTCAAATGTGTCTCACGTGATCAAACAGCAGTTTATGCATCTCGAGCCTATTCTCTTCTTCACCGTGTGTTTCTTTGGAGTTAGAATGGCTATAATAGCTTCATCAAAAACAGTCTTCAGTCCTTTCTGTGTTAAAGCAGAACACTCCACATAGCAGTAGGCTCCTATCTGTCAAGAAAATAAGTTAATTCAATAGCAATGTATTTCAGCTGTTCAGAACTGTGAACTTGAGCAATTTGTTTCTATAATGAAAACCACAAAGTTTGGCTGCGATCTCAAAAATGTATCTGAATGTGCTTCCCCCTGCAGAAGAAGATTTGTATTCTGGCCAAAGACAGGGCACTTCTTTAATTTGGTTCATCTTATAAAGGAAGCATATTAAATAAACTCTGTAGTCAGGCAGTGAGGTCCTCCAGGCATTTTCAATAACTGAACAGCAAAAAAGAATAACATGACCAATTTATGTTTCAAAAGGAAGTCTCAATAGAAACGTTCACAGCATCCACACAGGGTGTTAAAATGGTAGTACAGCATTCAGAAATAATTCCCTACAAATGGTTCCAGCATCTTGCTTCAGCATAGGGATTGGACAAGATGACCTCCTTCCTAACCCCAGTCATTCCACGATTTCAACTATCTCTTATTAATGCTTACATAAATTTTACTGAGTTTCTATTCAGAAAGCTACAACAACTACTAATAAGGAAGTGCTATTCCATAGGTCTGCTTCTTAGCTGTATTCAGTGATATAAAGAAATATTGCTAATTGCTGGCTACCAGTTCTGAGGTTTCCTATGTTAACTGGTAAAAGAAATGGACAAAGCTGTAGAGGAAGAAAAACTGGATTGAAAATAGATATTTCTTGCTTCTTTGCATTTCATTTAGGAGTTTCTAATTTACCTCTTTTGCTAACTTCTGTCCTTGTTCCACAGATAAAGGCTTCTCTTTCATATCATTCAGTCTTGCCAGAGTTTTCGGGTCATCACGAAGATCAATCTAACAAGAAAGATTGCAATCATGTTGGAATAACTTTTTTTCTTAAGCAAAAGACAACTGGTTATGTGAATACCTTCTTTTTAAAGCATAACAAAAAATGGAGTCGCTGCTTAGATCTTGAATCCTTACTGATCCAAAAGCCCTTGTAAATGTAAGCTACTAACTGCTTTCAGTCCAGAAGTTCAAAACATTTACTCCCTAATTCAGCTCTTCAATTAAAATACTAGAATATATATCTAGCAGTGGCAGCACAGCTAACTCGAACATAAACGCAACAAGTGGATCGCTTCATAACTGGAGTCCAGTGCACTACCTACAAGATGCAGGAGGAAACTGTCTCACTTCTCTGCTTGTTCCTTAGCTTCCATAAGCAATGGATACGACTGGTAGTTGCAGACCAGTGCTTTTATTTCAACAAAACACAAGTTGTTTATTAGAGAAAAACGCAGACCTAAAGTTTTCTGCCAACTGTTAGGATAGTTCTGCATTTAAATCCATAAGGAGGTGCTGCTCAGATCCAGCTGGACTTGAACTCTGCGCCCAAAGAAAGGGCATAAACAATCAACTGATTTAAACAAACTAAAACAGAAACAGATACCTGTGTTCCTACTAGTAAAAAAGGAACATTAGGTGCATATTCCTTCAACTCCGGTACCCATTCTTCCTTCACGTTTTGAAATGAAGCAGGGTTTACCACTGAGAAGCAGATAAGGAAGACATCGGTCATAGGATAAGATAAAGGTCTCAGACGGTCATAGTCTTCCTGAGAAAGAAAAATGCCGTTATCTTCAATGCTAAGTTATTGCTTGTATTTCATTAATTTCATATTCAGGAACTATACTTGTATTGCAGGAAGTACATTGAGGCAAACGTTCTCAATGTTTACAGCTGTTCCTGGTCAGCCAGTGTGGTACAAAATCTCGATATCAGAGTAATTATATGTGAATTTAAACAGAAACACAATCTCTGTGTTAGTACCGATAGACACTTACCTCTGTAATAGAATATATGGAAGAGTATCTTTAAAAAAAGAACAAGATGTGACCAATATAGAGTCATCCAGGTTATACAAAGCTAGGTTAGATTAAGGCTATTTAATACACTTAAATGTTCCCTTTGGATCATATGTAGAAATGCTATTTAAGTTCTTCCTGAAAATTTTCTTTCAGCCAAAGAAACTGTGCTGTCCTGTTGCTAATGATCAAGGCAGGGGAAGGAGGGATCAGAAGGGAGCTCCTTTGTCCAGACTCTGCTTTCCACAAACAAGCTCAGCAAACAGCAGCAAGGAACAGAAATTAAAGATTAAGAACCCTCTCAGGGAAACATTAATGTCCTTTTAGGGGCATGTGTCTTAAAAAGATTACTGTTTGGGTCATTTAGAGCCATAGCATTTGAAGCCACCAGTCCTATTGCCAATGCATACAGGCACAGAGGTACTTAGAAACATTATCCCCACTGTGAAACAGACATAATCCCTCTAGCAAGAGGAAGAAAGTAGACTTTGCCATACTTTCCAGCTAATGCCAAGACGGAAGACTCCCCAGCTTATTCTGCCAGGGTTCTTTTGGTCTGTGTCCTACTATTCTTACCTTGGTTAGTTATTTGTTTGTTAGCATAGATAACTAAGACTGATCCCTGCTGTTGCCAAGACAGTGAAAAATGACTGTTTGGTGCCTTTTCCTCCACAATAAACAACACCGCGTGGTTAATCTGTGGGCTATAGCAGCCTCCCTCTTCCGCACATAAGCTCCCCATCTTCATTAAATCTCAAAGATACTGAAATAATTAGTTCATTAAATATAAACAGAAATGTGATTCAACTCCATGTTTGAAACAAACCAGAAAATTCAATTTCTGTTTCCTTGGCAGCTGCACCAGATTATTAACCTATAGCTGCACCCTCAAAAAAGTGCTTCATTGACGAACTGTTAAGTTCTTAAGATGCATCACTAGAATTTCAGATATCGCATGAGAACTTCCTCAGCACAGTTTCTGCTAGACCTCTCTGGTCATCTGAAAGTCAGCAGCTGCAGGAAGAAGACTGCTGTCTTCATCATGAAGCAGAGAAAAGACGTGGCAACAAGTAAGCACTGGAGGAGATTCTGCACTAGTGAGGAGGCAACCATTGGCCAGGCTCTTCTGTGTTCATGTGCCATTTTGGTTACACGTACTTTAATGCCAGCCCTATTTAACTCTACAGCTTTGTCAATAAGCCAGAGTAAGCTGAGCCATAAACATGCGCACACAGTTTCACAACCACGGTAGCTGAAACTACTGTGAAACATTTGACAGGCCATTTGAAGGTCTGCTCTTTCTCTGCTAGCATCAGGGTCCTATCTTGTTGCAGAAGAAAGACCCAGTAAGCAAGTCTTTTCAACCGCCGTGGCTATTCATCATAGAAGGCAGAAATAACTTTCAAAGCAAACAAAAATATCACAATAGCAACATGATTTTGTTGTCGTTTGGGTTTAAGCGTACACTTTACGATTCTCTTTTATTACTGAATGTAATTAGAGCCTGCTCAGAGTTACCACACTGTTTTTTAGGGTGGAGAACGAAATCCTAAAAGAAGGTTCCCAACTGCAAATTAAACTGGTCCCTGGAGTTCAGAAATCTGCGTGCAAGAACACTCGTGTGGATCCATCAGTGAGATCCATCTCCAAATCAGCTCTGCTAAATCATATGCAAGATATTCTTGGAAAGGTTTTGCTTTGTTTGTTTTTTTACAAAAATAAATCTAGCTTATAGTCGTAATTTCTACCGCTGGAGAGCTGCCTTTACTGAACTCTTAAGTTTTATGAAAGCCTCACACCCGGGTTACAGTAATTAAGAGTATTATATGCATTAAATATTGCAATGGAGAAAAGTGTCAGCAGAAATTACTGCAAGTCCACTGACACTAAAATATGTACGACTTAACCCATTTCAAATTACAGACAGACCTTTAACTCATGGCAAATACTCATCTGCTCATCCCAAAGACAAGTTACATTTGTTTGATTTACTTCCATACTGTTCAGGTTCTCTTTTTAAATCCCACTGGACACAAATCTCTGTACTTTCAGCCACATTTTGGTGTGGCATCTTTCTTCTTCACCATCTCCCAGTAGTCATCCAGGAGTGAGGGATTTCACTGCTCTTTAAAGAGCGTGAAGAGCTGATCTTCTTCTCTCTGCCTTCATCTATTTATATGCCTTTTGATTTATACCCTGCTCCATCTGGGCAAGCTGTGGGTCCACCCCATTTAAGATGTTAAACAAGTACAGTGTGATCGGATACTTTATGTACCACAGCCAAATGTATGTGGTATTCACTATAGTGACTTCACCGACATAAATTAACAGAGAGTTTGGCTATACTCACCAGTCCTACTGTTTGAAACAAGTCAATGCTGCCAGACTGTCCTTTAGATCTCACCTGCACTATGAAAATTATGTTCATATTGATAGCAATAATGGCCCACCACCACTTGTTTTAGTAAGACACATAGTTAGACTGGTACTGGGTTCTCCTCAGGGAGAGCCTGGCTTAAACACTGTGAGCACTGTGTAGGCTGCCCATGTATGAAGGCTCCTTCTGCTCCCCAACAACCCCCTCTGAAATAATAAAATCAAATCTGAAAACTTTCTGTGATGTCTCAGGTCTCAGTAACTGCTTGCACTCGGTTGGAGAAGCTGAAATACCATATGAATTCAGACTGAATATTAGAGAAGCCTGGAAAAAAATCTGATTGCTTCAATTATAGTTTATTTCCTGAATCTAGAGTAAGGGAAATAAGTGTGATTTATTCTAAAATTAAATGCGACGGCAAAATCTAATTATACAGGTCAGTCAACATAAATTCCAATTGGAGTGCACGTGCACACCATGCTGTACGGCAATTAAACTTCCAACCCAAATGGGGGAGGCAGTGCTTGTATGTTTAGGCATTACAATATGTAAAGAATGAAACTGGAATATTTATGAGTATAAATAGGATGGGTAAGAAAGCCACTAACGGGGGTTGTTTTTAAGAAGGGAAAAAGAAAATTCATAGTAAATTTTCATTTCCCTCTAGTTTTGGTCTTTTGCAAACAAATCTAGCATTATCTGTCTCCTTAAGATCTCTCCTTTAGGTCTCTTCTTCTATCTGCTGTAGTACATAACAATCTCCCCCTCTCAGGTTTCCTGCTGCTTTGGCTGGCACCAAAATCACTGATTTTCGCTGTATTTTGGATGATTAGCTGGATATGTTCTAATCTACGATCCAAAACTTGGCTACTCCTTTTCCTCACCTTTAGATACTTCAAAACAGAGGTCTCAAAGAACTCCTTGCGTGAAGTGATCTTGCAATTCTACAACAGCGTATTGTTCTTCATTTCAAGGTTTTGCTCAGACTAAAAGAAGCCCGTGCTGTATTTCAAGTTGCCTAATTCCATGGATATCAGCTGGAAGACATAGTTAAAAACACACAAACTGCATTCCTAACTCTGCTGCTGACACAATTTGTTGCCCTGAGCAAGTTATTATCCTCTCTCTCCTTGCATCTTCCCATCTGTTAGGGTGTCCCACAGGGGTTTGCTAGCTTAATAATGCATTAGTCTTTGCAAAGCTTTCCGAAAGCTTTTGGTGTACACAGCTTGCAGTGCAATGGGTTATTTAAAAAACAAAAAAACAAAAGACCTGAAAAACAGCTGAGACAAACTGCAAATTCAATTTCTTGACCCACAGAAGCATCATTTCCCTTTATCTATTAGAAAACTTAAGTCAGATGAGTAGACATAGCTGAGAACCCATATCCACCTTAGCTTCCCTGTTTTATGGTATCGGTGGCCAAGAGCAGTGGGGACAGAGGTCCTTACCCTCCTCACCACAGTGAGAAGGAAGCCGCTGGCTTCCTTCTCCTCTGGAATGGAACTAGGCTCTCTCTATTCCATTTGGAGGCATGAAGGATAATTAGAGGAGCCTGCTTTGCAGCAAGCACCTCCCCACACCTTGACCAAAAGGTCCAGAGAAATTCACACCTCTGAGATCTGCTGTTACAGGTACTGAAAAAGACATGAACCCTGTTTGTTTTCCTTGCAGATATCTCCATACTCTTATAAACAAAAAGATAAGCCTGTTTTATATTCTGAGAAGATATGAAGTGGACAGAGGGGAACAAAATATGGCTCACACCACGCTGCAAGAAAAACTGGAACTTAACAACTCTAGGTTTGCGCTCTCTGCATTGGCAACCATCTGTTGCTTTCACAGCTTACAACAGCAATCATAAGAGGAGGTTCTCACTCCCAACCATCTGTTTTTAGACGAGAAGCCAAAAATAGATCTCAGGCGGAGTTGCTAGAGGAATCCAGCTTTCATGTAGCGCAGGGTAATGACAACTGCTGCTCGCAGGCTCTCAGTGCGGCACACACAGATCACTGGAGGTGGTAAGTCAACCCCAGCTGTATGTGAGTTGTAACCTATTACGTGGTAGGACAGTTTTCACTCCGTAGAAACTGCCACGCTTCAATTTTACCATTTTTGGAGCATGTTTCAATGCTATCCTTCAATATTGCATCGTTCGTAGTTTTCCTCCCTGAAATTCCCATTTCGGAAGGCCCTGCAATATTTTGTAAAGCATAAAAAGAACCTGAATAACTGCTGTAATGAGAACACACCTCAGGGACTCGTCACAGCACTGGGCAAATCCTGCTGTCTCCCCCAGACCGAGTTAAAAGTCAATCTGCAGCTTTGCCATACGCACCAAGCAGAGCCTCAGCAAGCAACAGCCTCCCTCAGAAGCACACCAGGAAGCAGATTTGTGCTGAGGGGCTGAATCACGCTGTGGTTTCTGATTGTGCTAGAAGCCCAGGGGGGAGGGAAGGGAGAGGGAAGTGGGCTGTACTGCTCAATACAAAGCACGTCTCTGGCTTTAAAAACTGAGCCATTTCAGTCTGGGCTGCACGTACTCTGTAACACTTTGCAGGGGCACAGAGTGAAGTGTCCCCAGCATGGTGCCCGTGATGCAGCATCGCCAAAAAGCAACTGCCTGCCCAGCTCTGCAATCAAAGCCTGTCACGTGCATCGCTGTGTTCGATTTCTCTGCTGCCTACATCTGTAGCCCCTGGCTTCTGAACATGCACAACAAAGTCAGCTGATTGTTCCCTGCCTGAAGGGAAAAAGTACAGCACAGCCCCTCTATCTCTTTGCTGGCTGCTGGGGTTCCAGTGAGCGCTGCCAAAGAAGACCGAGCTGTCCTGCTGTGGCTTCTAACACAGGTTTCCCAGGGAATGCAGAAAGTGGCTGATTTGGGTCCAGCACCTATTTTTTATTTATAGAAAAGGCTGCAAGAATACAGGCTAAGTGCTCTCCCATTGTATTCTAAAAATGAAGTGAGCTAATCTAAATCCATCTCTGAATTCCTGCGAGAACTGTTTGAAGAAGTATGAATTATACATTGAACAAGACCAGGGTTTGTGAATTATGGTTTTTCTTCTGACAAAACTTCTGGCATATCTGAGAACTGTGCTGCTGCTTACATGTCTGAAAAGCTTTTCTGCATATCGAGCAATAACCAGCTGAAAGATGAAGCCTAATAAGAGGATCTTAGAGTAGAGATAAGAAGGACAGAATATGCCCTTTATTATCTATAAAATTGCTCTTAAGAGATCAAAATTGATCCCAGTCTTCATGTGGGATTAAACACTGTCCAAATCCCACATCTTGGCATGAGGTGATGCTCTCTATTTCCCTAGACAGTCACAACAGAGCACTTCTCTCCATTACCACAGTAACTTCAGCTTCCCAACTTCTCTCTGGCTTTCTAAAAGAAGCCATCCCTGGATTTTCTCTCTAAGACATATTATTTAGCATCTTCCACAATGGAACATGGATTCCACTGACCACATGCACATTTTCACTTCAACACACCTTTACCAGTTGCCCCCCCCTTACGGATCTGCAAGGAAGCAGTGCAGTGACTGCCTGGGAAGCCCTTTCACTCATTATCCATGGGAAATCACCGGGTTGCTGTGCCGGTTTCCTCCTCACGCTCAGTGACCTTACAGACAGCACTCTTCCTACCACAGGTTTTCACTTTTTCCTCATAAGGAACTCATTCCATTTTGGTGACTAAAAAAGTGATTAAAAAAGATGAGGGTGGCAGCACCTAACGCTTGGAGGTTGAAATAAGAACCGAAGCTCTGTCCCAAAGCATCCATTCTCATAATACTGCTTTGTATAATTCATAGTAAAACCGCAGGATTTCCAGTCAGTGTGTTTTATATTATCTCTTAAAGCCCAGGCTCCCGTAGACTGCTGATTACATAAAAGAAAAACCTCATCCTTCTCCCTTTGAAATGAAAGGTGAATTTCTACTCATCCATAAATACAGAGAAAACTTGAATTCACAGAACCCAAAGGCTTCAAGGAAAATCACTCCCAGCACGGGGCAGAAGTCTCAAACCATCTTCATTTCCTGTGTTTTCAGGTGCTCCATACCAGCGTGTGAGGATAGGATTGGCTGACTCAGCATTTTGAACACAGCTGTTTTATGTCCTCTTAGTCCACGTGTTCTAACTGAAGGAATTGGAACAAAGCACACTGAAATCAGCAGTGAGCGCCTGCTGACGTGAAGCTGTGGATCACACCTTAACTTACACTGTATGTCCCTTTGCACCAAGGATTCCGACCAGCCAAAGGAGGTCATTGCTGCGGAAGCTGTCCTCTGGTCTGAATTATACTTAACTTGTTTGAAAGCATATTTTAGAGGCTGACTCAGGAGTCGGAGTATAAGAGAAAAAACAGGGCATTTCTAAGATTCTTCCTATTTGGCAAAATATGAAAAACTCTTCGCAAATGAAATGTTTCAATCAAGAAACGCGACAGCAGAACTTCCAAAAAGTCCCATGGTCTTGTACAGCAAATTCTGACATCAGAAAGCCCCGCCAGCTCAGGCCGCTCACCCAGCTGTCCCCTTCCATCACTCCTGCTGCCTACAGGACAGTTGCAGATTACATGACAATTTGCTGAGCGCAGGTGCACACCGTCTTAAAGTGAAGTCAGGAAGCAAGAGGACAGGCGGTAACATTATGCTAGAACAGTGATAATTCAGGGTTTCTCTTGTAGATTGTGGTGTTTCTATAGCACTGAAACATGCCACTGTACCTCAGAAAAGCGAGCAAAATTCAGAGAGAACCTCCTCACAAACTAATGGATATCTACTGACTCCTAACCCAGAAAAAGAGATGGTTTTACTTGACAACACAATTGGTGCTTAGCAATAGTTTCTCTATGCCAGCAGACTTCATAAAAACATGGTTGTAACATACCATAAGCTGATGTTTTGAAGAACCTCTCGTGCATGGTTTACTTTGGATTCTTCCCTTTGGCCTGCCATTAACTCAGTGTTCATATGACCAAGACGTCACAGGTCTTCATTCTCAAAGGCAACCTTTAATTTAATTAAGTTAACTCAGTCCCGATTTTCAGAAATGCTGCAGGCCTTATTTGGGACATTCTGAAAATTAAACACTGGGTTTGCTACAGCAGATGCTTTTGGAAGCTCTGAGCAATACTCCTCATCCTGTGACTCTTCGCCTGCTGATAACTTCCCTGTCTTTCTAGGGAAGATGTGATGCTTGCGAAGTGTGACTCACAGACAGCAATGAGGTGTTTGGATGTAAGTAAGCTTTGCGCTGTAAGGAAGATCATTTGGCCATTCTAAAGGTAACAGTCTATTACCTTTCAAAGGGAAGTGTGTCCTTGCTGAAGTATCTGCTGCTGACCTCCCATCACAGCGACCATCTGCTCACTCATACTACCTCCTTCAAATCTTCCAACTTCAGAGAAGGGATCTGGGCATATTTCTACTTTAAGTTACCTACACACATCCAGTTGTTGCTGCAGAGCTGTTAAACCTGCGTGGCTCTGCATCCTCAGACACAGCAGCTTCAGCTGAGCTATTCATAGGGCTGCAGCCAGCCAGGCTGCAGTGAGCTCACAGCCTGCCGACAGCAGCTGCAGCCTGCCTGCAACAGCGCAAAGGGAGCGAGGCAAAATGCACGTGGGAGGAGGGAGGTGCAGGGACACGATGGGGGTGGCTCACATTTAATTTTTAGATTTGCCAACATCACGTTGGAGGTTTCAGCATTTGTAACTCAGCAGTGAAGGCTTAGAGGGTTTGCTTTGTGGAAGCGTGCTGGCTTGCTCTGGGTTTGCATTTGGCGCTCTGACTGCGTGGTATGTGCAGATCAGAAGGAATAATGCAATCTAAGGAGGGAAATTCCTATTCCACAACAGACCACCCCAACAGTCAGCAGCTGCCTCTCCTCCCTGGATGCTGAAGCGCTACCTGCGAAACTGAGGCTACCTTCCAGAGCCAAGGCAAACAGTCGGCCAGGATTACAGAGATGACTGCTATTTCTTGTTTTATTTATAGCAACCACTACAAGTTGTGTGTCCATCCACTCTAAAAGCCCTGCCTCCATCCCTCTCTTTCCCACAGGCTCATTCACAGCTAGAATTATTTGTTTTTACATCTGGCCTTCGGGGAGGCGCTGATCTCGCCAGTATTCGAGTTAGCTTTACACACTTCAGCTTGACCAACTGTAACATAAAATTGCTTTTGACTTCAGTTTTAACTCAGTTACAACACCAAAAAAATATATATAGCACCGTGTCTGAATTAAGGTGGCTGTAGCTGCAACAAGAGCAGCCATCAGAGTATGCAAGTTGAAAGACACCGGGCAGAGGCTGTTCTCATACTGTGCCTTGCATTTTTGCAGCTTCTGCTTTAGTCACAGCTGAGGAGCCACCAAGGATTTTACTCTGGCCAGCTGCTGCAACCTTCCTGTCCACCCTCTGATTCCTGACAGCCCTTCACAGCAAAACATATGAGAAGAGCAAGGCTTCTGCATGTACATGCTCAGGACATGCTGGATGAAACTGACCACACCACAAATGGAAACCCCACATCAAAAGGGAAGGAAAGGAGGATTAATCCTGGCTGCCATGTTAAGTAGCACCACCTCAAAGAGGCAAACACTACATATCCTCCCACTTCCATCACTTGGGACGTGGCAAGGAGGCACACAGCCTACCTCTCTGTTAATGCTCTCAGAAATTTCTCTGAGAATTTCAATCTTGTGAGTTAGCTGTATTATGAAAGACCAAAATGATCAGCACTGTTCATAGTTCCAAAGCACTCTGCCAGGGTGAAGTCAGCAGGCTCCCGCTGGAGCCCCAGTTTCCTTCCCAGGCTTGTTTTGCCACGTACCCCTGTTCCATAAAGAACAGTACTGACATGCAGTTGCTCTCAGAGCAAGCATCACCACTGAGTGCGCTTCATGTTCATAAGCTTTGGCATGTTTCTGTTCCCAGCTCCAGGCTATGCAAGTAGGCTCCACCATTCTCATCCGAGGGACAACAAGGAGGAGTAAGGGGACAAAGAAACTCAGACCAAGTGGAGGGCTGTGCAGGGCAGTGAGGCCCAAAGGAGCTGCAGCTCCACCTCGGAGAGGAATTGCCTGTGGAATGCACTCCCCATGGCGGCATGGCCACACCGGGACCAGGAGTTGGCCACTGCAGCTGCAAAACCAAGTGGGCTCCAGGAACCTCCCAGCTGCCGTACTGGTTGCTTTCTGCTGAACTGGGGCATTTTCAGATGAAGTCTGCTTGGACATGCACATAGTGGGGAAGGTTTGTCTGTGTATAGACTGAAACTTATGAACTGTGTCATTTTCCCCTGCTAAATATAACCTGGAAAAAATGGGATCTTAATAGATTTATTCACAACCTACTTTAAACTCACAAAAACGCAAGGCATTATGTGATTGGTGCAGTTACTATGTGCAATTCTGCCTACATAGTGAAGCAGCTCACTAGAAAAGCAAACTGGATGTCATGAACTCAGCTCACAGCCCCCCGCCAAACAGAAGTCTGTCACACATTGCTAAATACATAACCATGCAAGCTAACAACACCCACAGACCGCTAAGTCAGTACTTCAGGCTGATGGGCCTGCTGCACACCAGCTAGAAATCAAAAGGCTTCAGCTCCTTGCTCTGCCGTGGGCTTCCTGCAGGGATGCAGAGCAGGTCACAGGCCAAACCTCTGTTTGCACTCTCACCCCTCTTCCCCCAGAAGATGAGATCTGGACTCTACCCAGGGCTGGAACTGTATGCACTCAGAAGGCTGCGAGTAGCTCAGATACCACAATAATCACATGCTGCCAAGCTTTGATAAAATGATACTATCAGGCTACTGTTTTGCAGTAAAACTATTTGGGGGTGACAGGATTAGAAATAACAACACTGCTGTATGCTGGCACAGAAATCCTGACTTCAAGCTGCAATGAATCCGAGCTGAACAGAAGTCTGTACAACCAGCAGGCACGTACCAGATGCAGCGTGCTGCTTCCTCAACACAGAGAAGACACCGGCAACTCCTGTCTTTTCTGCTCTTAAATGCATATAATTGTTAAAATTCATTGAAGGCTTTCATCTACGCCATGGCTCTCTCAGCATGGCTCATCAGCAAACTCTGATGAAGGAGCAAAAAGAACAGAACTGTCAGACTGGAGGCTCTATACAGGTTCCCATCAGAACCTCCTCAGCTGTGCTGGGTGCTGGAATGGGGCTTCCACAGGCAGCCCCGGATGTCCACTGCTCCCCTTCAACTGGAGTGAGGGAAATGGTCAAGATTTTATGATTGCCGCAGGTCTGAGTTTTGCCAAGAGCAGCTCTATTTGTGACAGCAGTCTCACTGAAACAACCTACAAGTCCAGACATACAATACATTTGCTTGCTGTTTGCTGCAAATTGGCCAGCCTACCATTAGTGTCAGAGGAAGCCAAAGGTTTCTCTGTGCAGCTACCCAGATGGACACCACAAAGCCACTTGAGGTAAGGTTGCACAGAGCTCCTGTTAATAGCAACAAGCCAGCACGGGCTGTTCGAGACAGCATCCACAAATAAGCTCTGCATACGTACACAAGTGCAAGGTGGTTTGGTTTTGGTTTTTTTGTCTTTTCCAATGCCTGTTATAGAAACTGGATGCATGTTAACCGATGCTTTATTTACCTGAGCACTAGATCCTCATACTGCAGCACACCTGAGCGGTATGTTAAAGCCAGCTGGGTTGTGAAGCATTTACTACTAAAAAACAAAGCTATGATGGAAATAGCAAGTGAACTCAGTTTGCATCACTGGGACCAGTTTGTGTTTGTATCAGTGAGATCTCAGTGATGAAGTCAGTCTGTTGGTAAGAACCTCACCCTCCAGCTACCGGCTTTCTGGAAGCAAAGCTGTTCCCTGGAATTCTCCCTGAATGGATTCTGTTGCTGCTTTCAGGCCTTAAATACTCAGGACTGGCTGAGTATTGCCTCCCTTCAGACACATGCACACCTAGAGAGGCACGCTAATTTAGATAGCAATTGTTCAGTTAAGAGCAGGAATTACTGGGTTACAAAGTATGGTTTCAGCGTGTGCCAGTGCAGAGAGATTATCTTCCTCGCTGCTCCTTACCAGAGGGAAGCACGTCTGAGGTCATGTGAGACCCAAACACATGCTCACGCTGCAAGAAGTTTTAGTATAAGGAATATACAACTTTGCAAAAGACCACGCAGCATTTCTGCAGAGGCTCCACACCCTCTTAGCACCTCCTGCCCCCCACAGTCAGGCCCTTTACATGTTGTTTTGGTTCAGATATACCACCTCCCAAGTACTTTAACTGTAAGACTGTGCTCAGCCGGCAGCTGCTGGCTGCAAATCGGGATAACTGAGCAGGGCTGTAGATAATGGAGCCCTGTGCTGTTTGCTACGGCAGAGAGCCCTCTGAATATCCAGCATTAAAACTGCCTCAGTCACATGCTGACATAGCATCTTCTACAGTGGGCTGTAATAACCTTAGCAAGAGAGGATCACTTGGACTGTCTAGAATAGGTTAAAAGAAAAAAAAAAAAAAAAAAAAAAAAAGAAAGAAGAAGAAGAAGAGAAAGAAGAAGAAAAGAAAATTAAGAAAGAAAGAAACAAGGCAGTGAAGCCAAAAACGCAAGCCTGAACAACTCCCTGAGCCACAAGCGCAGACACGGGTCCTGCAGCAGCCCACCGCCGGCCGTGCCGTGCCTCCCCGCTGCCGAGCCGGCTCCCCGCCGCCCAGCCAGCAGCCCCGCTCCGGGCTGTCCCCGCTGCGGCAGCGGGCGATGCGAGGAGCCCCGCTGAGTAATGCCGCCGGGGCGCGCAGCCGCCACAGCAACTTCGGCGCCGGACAGCGCCGGCTGCTCGGCGGCCGGGGTCTGGGGTCGCTCACTCACCTGCCCGGCGGTGTCGTAGAGCCCCAGCAGGTACTGCTTGCCCTCCACGGTGACGCTGACTGCGAGGAGGGAGAAACAAACCGGGTGAGGCCGCGGCGGGGCAAGGAGATCGGGGGGGTTGGGGGGTGGGGGTAGCGCAGCCGAGCCGAAGCGATCCGCTCCGCGCCGCCGCCCCCCGCCCCGCTCACCTGCGTAGTGGTCGAAGACGGTGGGCACGTACTCCTCGGGGAAGGCGTCGTTGGCGTAGCTCATCAGCAGGCACGTCTTGCCCACGGCGCCGTCCCCCACCACCACGCACTTGAGCATGACCGCGGCGCTGCCATGGGCCATGGCCGGGAGCCCGCCCTCATGGCCCCGCGGGCGCGCCCCGCCGCGCCGGGCCCCCCGGCATCGCTCCGCCGCCGCCGCTCAACGGGCGCCCCCGCCGGCCCCCGCCGGGCGCGGCCCCCCCGCCATCCGCCGCCGCGCTGGGCCCGGCGGGAGCCGCCTTCCCCCGGCCGCGGCCGCGCAGGGGAAGTGCCCGCGGGAGGCGGGGAGGCCGGCCCGAGCGTGGGCGAGGCGGCCCGCGGGACCGGGGAGCTGCCGCCTGCCCTCCTTCTCGCGGCCGCCGGCGGAACCCGGGAGCGCGAGCTCGGCTCGGCCAGACGGGCCCCCCTCGCCGCGAGGAGCGGCCCCGGCCGGGCTACTGAGCCGAGGCGATCGGCGGGATGAGAGGCGGTCTGCCGAGCCGTGAATTTCGGATGCTGGGGAACCTGAACGTGTGCGCTTGGAGCGCGTTGAGCTCGCACCTGAAAGGCTGAGGAGCGGGGGGCAGGTCTGGCGAGGGGGTACCGCGCGGAAAGGAATGAAGTCATGCTTCCACGCGTGGTCGCGGCGAGCAGCGCCACGTCTAGCGGCACAAGGGTGTCATTCCAGCAATCCGCTTTGAGCTGGAGCGCTATGACTGCTTACAGGGAGAACAGTGTCTTTTCTGGTTTGTGATTACTTTTGGAGACTCGCGATTAAGCCCCATCTGACCACGACAAAATGCACCACAAAGACCCTTTGTTGTGATCTGATGCACTTAAGGGTGAAAATGAATGCAAATCCCAACGTTGCACAAGGCTTATCCGAATATCCAGTAGGACGTGGTTTTGGATCAGAACAAAGTATGACCCTTACTACTTGACAAGTCTTTCCCTCAGCCTTGAGAGCCCTGAGAGGAAACGCGCAGGGTCACAGGACCACGGGTTGGAAGGAACCACTGAGGTCACCGAGTCCAACTCCACTGCTAAAGCAGCTCCCTACAGCAGCCTACCAAGGTGGGTGCCCAAGCAGCTCTTGAATACCTCCAGAGAAGGAGACTTCACCACCTCTCAGCAGCCTGTTCTGGTGCTCTTGTCACCCTCACAGGGAAGACTTTCTTCCTCATGTTCATATGGAACTTCCCGTGTTCTTCACTGTGCCCCTTGTCCTGTCACTGCACCACTGAAAAGAGCCCATCCTCATCCACAAGAACTCCTACCCTTCGGGTATATTTATAAGCATTGATGAGATCCCTTCTCAGCCTTCTCCATGCTGAGCAGTCCCAGGAATCTCAGCCTTTCCTCATAAGGGAGATGCTCCAGGTTTCTTCATCATCTTTGTGTCCCTCCACTGGACTCTCTAGAAGTTCCCCATCTTGAACTGGGGAGCCCAGAACTGAACACAGTACTCCAGATGTGGCCTCACCAGGGCAGAGTAGAGGGAAACGATCACCTCCCTCCACCTGCTGGCCATGCTCTTTTTAATGCACCTTGATTTCCAGATGCACTCAGAGAGCATTAACCCAACCCCTTGAGCAGACAGAAAATGGTGGTATGTCGTCAGCCTTCCAGAGCATGTCAGTTGTATTTGGAAACGACCATCTGGAGAACCCAGCGGGCAGCCAGCACAGGGCTTGGGGCACGGGTGCAGTGGCCTCCTAAAGTGCATCAGTGCTTCATAGCAATCTGGTGCATGCTACCCCTCAGTACCTGTCAGAGGTTCTCCAAGTACCCACAAGGGAGCTGACAGCATGCACACACACAGTGGCCTTGGTAACATCACTTCCTTATCACTATGCTTGCTGAGGTACGGGCTCAGGAGCCAGCTCCCCAGCCTGCCACTACACAGGCAATGGGAAGCGTGCTTCTTCCCTTCTGGCACTTGCATAATTGCCAGCATTGCTTCACAAATCCCATAATCATCATTTTGCACTTGCACAATCTCAGCCAAATTAGTCTCCTCCATTCCTCCATCTCTCGCAGACAATGGGCGGCCAATCAGCTTGCACTAAATATTTAGGGCAAATGAAGACTCAGAGCTGGTAAACTAAAATGTTTGCTTGGATCTGCTCACCACATGGCATGGCTACAGGGAGTAGGAGCAGGACCTCATAGAATCTCCCAGGAGCCCCTTGGCCTACACGTTTCTAGGACTAGGACTGCGATGTTCAGCCTGTGTCACCCACTGAGTATTCTGGGAGGAAGGAATACAGCTAGGCTACCTTTTCAAATAGGGTCTATTGCAAGCGTTCAGGTCAGTAGTGGAGGAAGATGTTCAGAGAAGATCTGATAAACTACGTGAAGTAATAGGTGAGTTTCAGTAACATTAGTTGTACATAAGTCAGTCTCAGGATTCACTCCTTATGCGTGCATGTATTTGCAAGATTGGAGCTATTTTACAATACTTACAGACTCAGAAGAAATAAAGTCTTCACAAAAGTCAGTAAAAAGGACAGTGCCCTCCGAATGCCCTGTTTGCAGCATATTGTCTTTCAGACCACTCGGTCTCTCATTTTCAAACAGAGCTCCCCGTCACTGCTGTAAGCAGCAGAAGGTAATGCCAGCACAGATGTAATGCAAGCTGGTATTTCAGTCTGAATGATTCATTGTCAGCATCAGCGGTGAGAACACTACTTCTGCAGTTTATGAATCAGATCATTACGTATTGCTTGTCTTTCCAAGATTAGGTAATGCAGAGAATGTTTGTGTATATATACATGGAGCTCATACAGAGGAAACAAATGACGTGTATCTAATGTGCCAAAAATGGATAGGGAATTCAATAGCTGCAGATATGATTCCTTCTGAATGTCAGCATCTACTTCATCTCAAACATTTTTTTCATCATTTACAAGAGCAGAGGTATCGTTTTATCTCAATATAAAGTGTCCCATCTGTATTCTTGCTTCCTCCGTAACGCTTTTCATAAACACAGTGATGGTCTCCATGCAAAAGGTGACACGTCTTAGATCATCAGCTGTAATTATCCAGTTGTCCAAGCACACTTACCTGTGGCAGTCACCTTACTGAAATGGAACTGGCTATCACAAACAAACTAACATTATATATATATATATACACATATATATACACCACTTCCTCCCTCCAATAAACCCGAATTAGTCTGCTCCATTATAGGGAGACCTCATGCACAGGTCTCTTCAAGTAGCCGGTTTTATGCTATTATGCTATTACAGCTTGTGCTAGCATAGTTTTAGAATACCATGCAATACTAAAGAAAAGATGATCTCATTCAACATTTGAATCATTCCTCCCCTCTCTCTCTCTCTTTTTTCCCTATGAGTTCTTTTTTGAAGGAATTTGTTAAAATTTCAGGTTGCTTTCCTAATCATTGCTCAAACCATTCTGCTGCAGATCACAGGAGGTGGTCCCTATCAGGGAGAAAGACACTGCAGAGATCTCATCCGTAGATTGATACAATTGATTTCCCTTCGGTTTGGGAATCATTAGTGATGTTTACCTCTCATTTTCTTCCATGAAAAGGTATTTATGAGATGCTCTGCTCCACGGATTTATTTGTAGCTTCCAACTGTGACATTTGAATGCACTGTCTATCTAACAGAAGCAGTGAAGATAATAGGTCTCCTGTCAAAGGGAGCACCTGCCTCTTGACTAAAATCAAGGACAACTCCACAGCAACACTAATGAATTGGTTCCTATGTAAAAAAAAAGAGATAAAAGTGATTTTAAGGGGAATGTTACATCACTGTAAGTAGCTTTCTTAGGAGAGAGTTTGAAACAACATGGATGTTCTGGACAGGGTGTGAAAAGCAATGAGCTAGAGGCTGAGGTGCCTCTTCAGACACTTATTTCATCCTCTGAAAGGAAGCACTTTGCTGGCTTCCAGTGACATTTACTTAGGCATCTGTGATACCTATTTAAGTGTATCCTATACCATTCCTGGTGTCACAGAGGTCACTTGCATCTCTGCACTCCTATCTCAGCAGCATCTAGGGGCCACGTTTCACTGAGCTCTGCAACTACGATGCTGCCAAGACTTAGGCAGAGCAGTGAGTGCTTTATCCTACCTGATGTGTCCAACCATGGCATCTCTTTCTCTCAGTGCATCCCTAGCACATGAGCTGGGGCAGCCACTCAGTCTCCATATTATTGCCACCCAATCTCATTTCCAGGTGAGTACCCCCTGTGTTATGTTCGCACTCAGCCAGTTAGGATGGTTTTTGCTGCCTTAGGTATCTCAAAATACCTAGTTACTACTGTTCAGAGTTGAGTTCTTTTGGTGCTATGTTCAGGAAAGGAGTCTGAACAGAATAAATCACTACAGAGTTACTTGGAGCTGGGCTAAGTGTCTAAAGGAAGCAATTCTCTTCCTCACACCAACTTGGTGATAATTGCTTGCAGTTCACCAAACATTTTGTTGGAAATAAAATCTGCCTCACAGTGGAGTTTTTTGTACAGCTACAGTTACCAGCATTGCCAGGAACAGAAGAGAGGATTAAGCAAGCAAGGCCTTCATCTAAGCACTTAACATTATCTTTTCAGGCTACCTGTGTGAATGGAAAGGCAGGGAATCTTGGGGCCCTCCTGCTCAGTCCTGTGCTAGGACTGCAATCCTCTTGCACAGCTTGTCATGTAAATTGGCACACCAAGAGTGTTGAAGGGAGCTCAGATACAGACCCAAGGACAGAAAACCAGAGCTGGGGAAATCTTATGTATGCAATGTATAAGCTGCTCACTGTGAAGCATGCCTGCAGCTCCAGAGGATCAGCATTGATAGTTTCTAAGATGCTAGTGGTTTAATAAGGCTGAAAAGAAGAGCACACTGGAAACTTTCTCAGAAAGGGTCATGTTTATTGGGATAGGAAATGGAGGGGAGGTAGGAGACACGCATTATGTACTTCTTTGGTATTTATTCAATGGTTCTTTGGTGTAATTAACAGGAAACCATAATTTCTGGTCATACTATCAGTAATTTCACCTTCTGAGTTTTTCAGTAAGTGGTAATAACACCTAGTCCAATGTCACAACAGAGAGAGTAGGGGTTGACAATCACAGTGTTAGTTCCCTTTATTTCATCTCAGTAGTGCCATTGTTGCACCCGATGGACTCCTAAGGTCTACAGGAAATATGCCTCTGTTAGAAACATTACTTTGCAGAAAATATTCAATATTTGATGGTTGAGATTGCTCACTTGCTTCCATAAAGTCAAGTTCAGCATAATTCAAGTCTCCAAGAAACCAGAAAATATGGAGCATAATAGATCGGTATGAATGCCAGTCTTTATAGCAGTGCCTCAGTGTATCTGTAATGGAAATAATTCACCACTACTGTGAGCGCCTTTCAGAGAACACTGTATATAACTACTACTGCACAGGCAGACCCATTTGGAAAAGCGTGCTGTATTTACAGTGACACTTTCTTTACATGCATACACTGATCCAATTTCCTAAAACCAATTCCATAGTAATTACATTTTCTCTTTCCTTCTAGGTGCCGTGTGACAATAGTTGGTCACATATGTATTATTAAACCCACATTTATTTCCCTTACTTTAGTTTGCCCAAGTGCTAGTGGCTAAAACATTCCTGTGTCCCAGTGCTGACTCAGTGTATGCAGCTCATCAGTGAGAAGAGGCATATGGTTATCAAGAGGTGCATATAGACATTGTTCTTCTGTTCCCCTCCACAGAAGTGATGAGCTCCATCTGCCTAACATATTTCCTGCTATCACAGTTTAACCAGTCTGCCACTGTTTGATACGGTAGTACTCAACTGGGTAAATATTGCCACTTCCCATCTGAAGAAGGAACAATAAAATAAAGGTTGCCTGAATGTTGACCTAAGCTTTGTATTACCTGGTTTCCAAAAGTCTGAATTCTGCTGAAGGTGATGTATTATAAGTGCTCTAGCTTCTGCCAGGATGTCCTAATTCTGCATTAATTACAGGTTTGCAACAGTCACTAAGAAAGGAAGATGCTTTAAGGGCCAGACATAAAATCTTTCCTTGATCCTCAAAATGTGGCTTGCATGAGTATCTTTGCAATGTCTTGGTCCATAGTTCAGGATGAGAAAGATAGGCTTTAGCTTCTACAGTCCTGAGGCTTCTAGTGAAAACCGGTGCATGAGGCAGAAAGTATGGCAGGATGGGTGTGGGTTTTTTTGGTGTGTGGGTCTGCCTGGTTGGTTTTATAACATTTCCTTGCCGATCAGCTCTTTTATATCAGGTGAAGTTCACCATTTTCTTATTTTCTTTATTGCTGTTATGGGTTCTATTTCCATTGGCGGTTAAAAATACTGAGGTAAGGACAAGCAGGTTTCTTTAGCAGGTGCATAGGAAGACAGTAGCTTGCTTTTTAAAAAGGCTTAAACTCAGTGTCAGCTCCTATTTACCCTGCTAGGAGAAAAAAAACAAAGAGGGGGGGGAGGGGAAGTTGCTCTTCCAAAACATGATGGCTGCTCCAAAAGTAATGCCTCCTATTTTATTATGTTGGCTCACGACATCAGAAGAGGATGGTGGTGGTATGGCAGTAGAAGCTGAATATTACGTTACACACTGTTGCTGTGTGACATATGGCAGCAGAGGGGCAGTCTGACAGAATGGCGTCTGACATGAAGCGCGTATGGAGCAAAGGCATGGAACTAACTGAATTCCTCCATGCAGAAAAAATGGCCCCCACTGACGTTCATCTACAGTTGCTGAATGTTTATGGAGACCAAACAGTGTGTGTGAGCACAGTGAGGCAGTGGGTGGTACATTTCAATAGTGGCCTCTATGACAGCGGATCGCCTCTGCTGGTACAGACTGTTATGAGTGCAGCATACAGGCTCTTATTCACTGCTGGTGAAAATGCATATCTTATGGTGGTGACTGTGTTGAAGAATTATGTTTCATAGCTGAGAATTTGCTTTATCAAATAATAGAGTTACTGCGTTGTTTGTATCCGTTGTAGTTTGCATGGAAATAAATATGTGGCATTACTTTTGGAGCAGTCTACATAACTACCACAGCTGTCACTCATGGTGGTTGTAACCTTCTTAACCTTCCATTTCTATCACCTGATAATCTCTCCCAGGGTGCCTGAAAAATGAGGGCAATGAAGGGTAATGAGGGCAAAGAAAAAGTTGACCCCAAGATCAGTTCAAGCATTTCAAGTGACATTTTTAAAAAGCAATACAAATCAATGTTGTCCATTGGAAAACCAGCATTATCGTGCCAAGGTAGGAGTGACAAAATTCCTCAGCAGTTCATGTATTCATGAATATGGAGGAGTGCATTGCTACCAGGTCCACTGCTCCTTCCACCCATTAAACCATCACCAGAAGGTGACAGTTGATGCTGGGCATTTAGAAGAGAGATAAAACAGATGTAGATTTTACCTTACAGCAATAGTTTGAGGGGGAAAAAAAACAGCAGTGGTGGCATGAGTCAACCATTTGCATCAGCGTCAGCGGTGTCTGAGTTTGGACAGTGAAGGAATCCAAACAAAGCAGGTATTGCCTTAGAAATAAACCTTGCATGGCCTTTGTACTATTGAGCAGTGCAAGAGAGGGATAAAAGGATTTCAGGCACCGTTCCAACACCCCCAAAGGAAGCTGTCTGTGGCAACCTGTGATTAAGTGTGATTGGAACCAGGCAGAAATAGGTTTCTTTTAAAATCAGCACATTCTTAAGTGAAACCAAGTGTCTTTACAAATGTCCCGACTTGTGCTCCATTCCTCTCCCAAAAATAAGTAGCACGAATGTTCATTTGCAATAATAAATGCCAAAAGAAAAAAGAAAAAAAAGAAAAAGAGAAAAGAAAAAAAGTAAGCTGGGATTAATGGCTATAAGTCTTTTGAATTTCAAGCTTGATGAGTTGTTTTAGATCTGTCTGCTGGCTCCAGGCAAATCTCAGTTCCCTTACCGACTGTCCTGCTTCATGCAATCTGAAAAACAGCAGAAAAACCAGCTTAATGTTTTCAGACAGAGGAACTGCACTGTGTGTGCCGCCCTTTAGCTGGAAAGGATACAGAAGTTGCTGCTTCCTTCTGCGTGGATCTCTGTTGTCTTAATGCCCATGAGAAACCCAGAGAGACAGACAGGAACTTCAGGACGTTAGAATCTACAGAAATAACAGCCCATGCAGTGAGGACATCAGAGAAAATAGGCCATCCAACCCCTAAAATAGTTAACACTGCCGAATTATGAATTACCTTACAAAGTAGTCCAAACTCGTGGATAACTTTGTGTTCAAACTCAATTTCTTTCGTATCAGTAGAACTGCTTATGGCATAGTTAGGTGGAAGTCAGTTTTGTGAGTTTATGAGCAGCGATGTTACATTAACTGAAGGACATCAAAATGATTGGTACTGTCAATAATGTACTTCTTTTGTAGCCACAGTGAACCAGTCCTGTTTGCCACATTGTGCGTTCCTTGGTAGATAATCTATAGTAGCAAAAACACCTTCGGTCTCATTTGCATCACCTGTACTTGCCTCCCAGATAAATCCCATGCCAGG
Organism: Excalfactoria chinensis; assembly: GCF_039878825.1. Lineage (NCBI taxonomy): Eukaryota > Metazoa > Chordata > Aves > Galliformes > Phasianidae > Excalfactoria > Excalfactoria chinensis. The sequence continues at coordinate 80,026,470 of NC_092827.1, forward strand.
GTATGATCCACAAGTACTTTCAAAAGAGGTCAGAAAAGAGTTAAGTGCAAAAGGCACTGAAGGAACCAGAAAAGGGAGTGCGAGTGCTAATGACAGCTTTTATGTAAGTGCCCTGCCACCTGTCTGACTGCCTGCAGGATGCCATCCTTTGTGCTCTGCTAGGGTATGCTTAGAACATTTTAATGGGACGTGGTCTTGTATTTAAAGAGCCATCATTACTGAGAAAACTTTGTTGAAAAAATTGAAACTCTGCTAGAGAATATCAGTGCAAATTGAACAAAGCATTTCCAAACCTGACTCGGTCTGTATGTCCCATTTTACTTTGATTTTTTTTCCCCCTCCTCCTGATTGTGAAGAAAAAGTAGAAAGGGAAATTGTAAAGCTTCAATCACTAGTAGAATTTCAAGCAGGTCTGAGGATGGCATCTGGGGATCCAACTTTCAGTTTGGGCTTAGCAGCAAGGACAGCCTGAAGACAGAAAGGCTTGAAAAAACTGGCTTTATGCTCACATGAAGGTCTGAGCAAGATATTTCCTACAAGTCTCCCTTCCCCACCCCTAGGTTAGTACCAAACCACATATATTGCTTCAGATTTTCAACATTTCCCAATCTGGATTAATTTACATTCGGAGAGAGGGTGTGAATTAAACTGTTATAAAATTCTTAGATGCAGTGCCAGCTTGTTACTATGCTTTTTCAAGCATTAAATGCTTTTTCTGTTAAGGAAGCCCTCAGAATTTCTTCTGTCTGGAAATCTCTCTCATTGTGCAGCTGATGTATAAATGCAAAAGAAGACATACACAAACGAACGCATTTGTGGTACTACAACAACTCCTTTTGACTTTGCTGTAGTTTGAGGCTCTATTGTATTATGGTCTATAGTAACGTGTTCCCTTCTTCATGGAGCTTTTCATCTGAATAAAAGACAGCTGCTGCAGGGATGCAGAAATCAAGAGAAAAGTTAGAAGCAACACAGAAAAACAGAGCACAGAAAGGCACACGCCAAACTGTACAGCCCATGCAGTGAGAACTCGTAGCTTGCAGCCTGAATTGCACTTACAGTCCAGTGTGAGAAGATGGGCTTGACACCATTTCTTGATTCATTAGATACCGACTTCAGCTTGCATGCTTCATTTCACATGCCACAGACAGTATACATAGCCATGAATATGAAACAGCTCCTGGTTTTCTGCTGTCATTTTCTCCTGAATTATCTTGTAGTCTAACTTCCTGCATACATACAATTCCATATTCTGCCAAGGGATGTGATTTAATTCCATTGCTCTGTTTCTTGCAAACACATTTATATCACGTGTTCTAATTAAAATAGAAAAGCTTTGGATGAGGCTTTATTTGAGTCAAATTTAGCTATGTAAAGGATAGTCTCATTCTTGCTGTTGTTGATACCTTTATGAGAACTATGTTAGTCACTAAGGATTTTGCTAGCAAATCATATTCAAGCCTGTTCAACTCATCCCTTGGCAGCATTCGCAGAAACCTCTCCTTTATATATTAATTTAATCAATTAACCTCTTCCAATGTTTATAGGCTCTGTAACAATTTCTCTGGGATCCCAAATTTCTCAGTGATTAATTTCCATCCTGAACTATTACCACCCAAAACATCCTCCAGGCACTTCAGTATGTTCATCTACTTGTGACTTATAGTCTGCTCTAACACCCAGCTAACTGTGTAAGCATCTTCTTTCCAACTAGAGAATATGGGAAGGAGCTTAGAGCAGAGTCTCCACTGGGGCCACAGAAGCAGAAGGGACTCAGAGATTTGAGAGGAGACTGTGGTGATTTTCTTCTTTGTTCACCCTTTTGAATTAAGAAGAGCCTTAGAGATTCTATCTTCCCTTTCTTCAGTCCACTGGGAGTAAGTGATGGATACTGTGAGGTAGTTACAGACCACAGCTCATCTCTCACATCACCAGTACTAATATCAGAGACAGCCTAAATGCTGGCAGTGAAAACCATCATCAGTTTAACAGCTCGGTTACTTTTCTCCCTAACTCCTTGCTGAATAAGGAGACAGTAAGTATGTGCATTAGCATATCATTCTTCAAATGTGACTAATAGTTGTATGGTGCCTAATACATGAGATAAATGTGAACTCAAATGTAAAGAAATGACCAGGCAGCAGTATTAAATAAACAGAAAACAACTGCTTAAACACAGTGCATCCTACTGTTGTGGAGCTCATAGCTGTCAGAAAAAATTGTGGCACCAAAAAATGCATAAACAGGCTTTAAAAAGATTAGAAAGATTTCCCTATGGTAGTTCCATCCATGGCCATTAAATATGCTGGTCCAAATGCATATTCCAGCTCAGGAAACTATTAGACTTTGCCATGAAGTTCCAAAAGAAGAAACACTCTGCAGAGATGAGTTTCTTCAAAGTGGTAGAAAATAGTGATGCCCTTCTGTATACCTTGACATAACCTGCAGCAGATCTGGCTGTTCTTGTCATTGTAAAATAACTGGAAAGAAGGAAAGAAGGAAAGAAGCTACAAAAACTACTCTATCCAGTGATATTCACCTAGGAAGCAGCTGAGGTGAAAATCATGCAGCCACAGTTTGGAATAAGAGTCTCAGACTGCAGTGTTCAGTCCTTCTCAGATCAGCAAGCTGCTCTCAAGAAGCAGTGTGTTTAAATCCACCACTCCAAGCATTTCCACCCAAGAGGCTGCTCTGAAGCTTTCTACAGAGAAAGGATTTAATTAACCAAAGTCTCCAAATGTGATTTTCCTGGTATAGTGCAATTTTCAATATAATAAACTGCCAAAATGTATGCTTTGTGATTCACGATGCTCGTTTGCTTAGACAGCTTTTAAGCTGATCCCTAAGTACCAAAAAAGCTCAAGCATTGGAGGAGGAGAGGCTACGCTGGGCAGGTTTGAATGTCATAAATGCACTGTTGTGGGTTAGTAATTGTATCACAGTTGACAGATGCTGCAGCAATCATGTGACTAAAACATGACCTCATATTTCTGCTTTCTCTTCTCCTCCCCCAGAAGTGAGGGCAGTGCTATCAGCCCTTAAATAAGCAAAAAGCCTGTACTAGAAGGCTAGTTGATGAGTTACTTAAAGAAGCAGCCTGAATTTGGACACATGGATGTACTTTGTATGAACTATTAAGCAGCTTCTCAAACAGTGACAGTTATGCAAAACAATTTTTTTTTCCACTTGGGAAGTGCACTACATTTGCTATTAGGGTAAAAATACTGAATCACAAGTCACACGGGCTTAGATCATCCCTTCCCAATGAAAAAGCCGCAGAAGGGGCCTTAGAGGGAAGAAAATGCCTCAATGATCTGTTCACAGGATTACTATGCAGACAATTGGGCTGCTGCAGGCTCTGATGTCCTCCAGGGATATGTGGGAGGATACTGCAGCACGGAGGGGGCTGTCTCTGCCCTGCCTCCTCCCCAGGAGCCACTCTGGATGCTCTGTCAGGATGATTTTGCAGAAGGCATGCCGGAACTTCTGCTCCTTTCACTGGAGTTCCATCCAAGGGCACTACGTGTCCCCATAAGCCTGCCCTTTTTTTCTTTTTGGCTTAGATTTTGGATCATACAAGTCCCCAAAAGGGCCCTGTAAGAAGAAAACAATATTCTCAGCAGATGAACACCGCTTCAACATGAAGGGGATCCCACCTTGGAAATTTCCAAAGATTCAGTCTGCTCTGTGGGGATAATTTGCTATTGAACTGTTATATAGGGATCAAAGCTGAGGCTGGGTGAGGGTTAGAGGTTCTAAATTAAAATCTCAGCTTTGCACTGACCTCCTGGCCCCTTATGCCATGCATGAAATGACAACAGCAATTACTTGCTCAGTGATCCTAACAGAAAGCGTTCTAAAAGTGCCAAGACTTTTGTGTTTTTGTGTTTTGTTTTTTTTTTTTTTTTTGAGTTTTCTCACTAACATACCTCCAATTTGCAACGATCCCTAGAAAACAGACCAGATTTTTTTCATAACAGTTACAGTGCTATCAAATAGATGGAAAAAAAGGCTTTTTTTCCATACAACTACTTATCCCTTATCCACCTTTCCTTTTGCACTCTATTGCTGATCTTCTCACAGGATCCAGATGTGTCACAGGTATTCTAATCTGCCCAACTGCCATAGCAGTGCTTTGGATCAGAAATATCCTAGTTGGTCTTCTTTATGTTGACAGCATATTGGAAAGGGATGGGATTTCTCTGCCTTAGATAAACAGGGTTTCAGTCATATTTTGGCTTCAGATCCAGGAAAGCCTTTCCTGGAGACCTACACTCCATGGCCATGGCACTGCCTCCTCGCCCAAGCCTTCATGAGATGCTTTCAGCCAGCAGTTTCACTCAGAAAGACATTCCATGGCAGAATGAAGCTCTACCGGTGTTAAAAACGAGCACACTCGTCAATACCGCAGGGAGCATCCCCGGCTTCTCTGCCCGCGATCCCCCCCTGGCGCGGCCGCCATCTCGGGAGCCGCGTCCCGTGCAGGGCGCCATCTTGTGGTGCCTGAGGGCTGGTGCCGGCAGGCGGGCCGTCGCCGGGGCCGGCTGTTGGGGACATTGCCCTGCTGCTTCTCAGCACACCGGGAAGTGCTTTCCCAGGGAAAGACACCTCAGCAGCACAGGATTGCCTTACACTCGTTGCTGAGCAGGTAGAACAGTGTGGTGTTGAATAAGCATTTGCCCTGTTTAGGATGAGCCTAAACTTAACCCCCATGTAGATGACTGTATATGTAGATGACTGATATATTTTCCACATTTCACCAGGAATTAAAATCATCAGTCACCTCTTTTCACCTGTAGCCCAGCTTGTGATAATGCGTTTTCCTGTGAACACTGAGCTGCGAGTGAGTACTAGGAAAAGAATCTTTCAACTTCCTCCATCATTCCTAAAATGGTGGTGATGGTGGTAATGGTGTGGCTCTGAGAGAGGTGGGGAAAACTTAACTCATCCCTAGTTCTGAACTGGCCTCCCCTGCTGCTGGGCAGCATCAGCAGGCACCAGGCACAGAGCAGCTCAGGTAAGCACTGTGTGAAAAGCCCATGCCCCTTCTGAAAGCTGACATACTTATCAAAGCTGGAACTGGATGAGATTTGTAACAACATGGCAAGAGTCAAGTTTCAGGTTTGTCATGCACCTTCCATTAGGGAGTCTCTCTTTAGATGTCTTCTCACTACAGCCTTATAAAAAGTGTTACTTAGGCCTCAAGTATCTCATATCATTGGGTGAGAAGTTTTCAGAGAAGCACTCTGTATTCACAGTGTTAGGAACATTGTGCAAAATATCTACACTTCAGCAGGTATGTGCTGTATATTTTGATGCCTATAATCATTTCAAAATCAACTTCTTGGTGTTTAGCTTAATTTTTCTTATTTCTATTAGTACTGGTAAATTAAGTTGTTATCAAATAACGACTATTATTTATTAGAAAGTGCTAAGGTGAAAACATCAAATAATCTAACATACATTCTGCTGTATTGACTTATTTGATGAGACAAAGAAGACCTCTGTGTGAGCCCCACTTAAGCCATGGACCTTCTGGAGGGACAGAAGCTCATTTTTACAAGTTTCCAATAAGGCCAGTCATATTTTTATGTCTTATACACTAGACCCTCCCTGGCCAGACTAGGAGGGGAAATTTATTATAGAAGAGCCTCAGGATATGCCCCCTTGTACATGATATGTGTTGCTATAGATGAAGTTTTATTTGTGGTGTAGATTAGATGACAATATCCATAGCAGTTTGTCTAGGTCTTTAAAATTTTCTCTTTTAACCTGAACTGGGAATTAAATTAAGCAGATGATCTTTGCTTTTCTACTCACAATCTGCCTAATCAAAGCAGGAGATCCTCCTGAATACCCAAATGACCAATGTGCTGGAAGGAGTCCCTGATAGATTTCTCTTTTAAATTTAGCAGAGCCCAGAATAGTAACTCTTACATAACATATACACAGCAAATATGGGAGTTGCTATAATTTCAGTGATAGACTGCAGATTTCCTGCCTTGCATAGTAACCAAAGCAGACAGCGTTCCAGTCATCCCTCATTTAAGAAGCTTGAGCAAATAAGACTGTTCTTATGAAGCACAGAGTAGTGTTTCCTTTAGGTATCAGAATATTGTTGACAACCAAATGGACTGTGACAAATCCCTTGTTATGTATCCATGAGTGTTACTGTGGCCTCTGTTTACTTCAAAACCTACAGGTGCACTGTACCTCCTGTTTCTGAGGAAAAAGAAAGACAGGAGGCAAGAATTTGTACTCTGCTGGTGACAGGCTACTGGAGTTACTCAAGGAAGTGCAGCGCTTAGATAAATATGATCCCTGCTTATTCACAGCTAATTATGTCTGGAGTATATGCCCTTCCGTGTAGCCTGTGCCTCAGGTGGGAGATTCTAAACAAGGAAGGAACAGGAATTAGACCTTTCTGGAATAGTGTGTCTAGTGACACACAGTAGTGATATTGAAGGAATGAAATGGGCATTCCACCTATTTTCACCCTCTCCTGCTTTCTACTTTCCGTAGCTTGATACTTCTTATAACAGTGAACCCCAAACCAATTGCAGAGCCTGTACTACATATAGATTCATCTCAGCCAAATTCCTATTGTGTTTCAAGCCCATGAAATACTGCATTCACTGAGTGATCTGTCTCTACTAAGCTGACAACTCCTGGAGACTGTAGCTTACCAAGCTGGGTAGGATTCAAGTACTCCAGTAGGTAGAACACCAGGGTACCCTGGCCTCCCAGAGTTGCTTCAGTGAGGAAGCAGCAAGGAACTCCACAGTACTTAGTCAGATGGTAGTAGTCATAAAGATTGTTGGTCATGATTTCTATTTCACTGGGATCCACAGATAAAATGTCCTAGAACTGCTGGCACCTTGCACATGGAGTTCAGGCTGGATGAATATTTAGCCCCGTGTCACCTGATGAGATTCATTTACACAGAGGAATTTGTTTATCTAGGAAACCTGGATAGAAACAGGAACGTGTCAAATAAGCAGCTACCTCCATAGTCAGAAGCTGAGATGAATCATACTGACCTATGGCCTTTGCCAGTTCCCAAATTCTTTTAAAAATATAAATCTGCCACAGAAAGCACGGAGGATTTAGTCAGGTTAACCTTGGTTTTGCAAAATCATCTTTGTAATTTTTGATCTGATAGGAAGTATCCCTTCTGCTGATTTGATAGGGTATCCTTTCTCAGGTAGGTGTAAATGAGGATGCAGACAAAGCAATGCTGTCTCAAAACCAGCTCATTACACAGAGGAAATGTGTCAGTTTCATTAGAAGGTTGATGACAAATCTAACTTCGCTTATGCTGGTGGTCCCCTCCACTAGCACAGAATATGCACATACACATGTCTCTGCACTGGTTGAATTAATTGATGTGACGCTGTATTTTTAGCTAAATCATTTAACTCTTTAATGAATATTTTGGTGTGACATTTTACTACCACTCAGACCTGCAGCAGTGCTCTGATCCTGCTATCTTGCTTCTGTTAATCCATGACTGTTTTCTGTGCTGATGCAAAAGGTTGGGGACTGGACATGTGCAGAGTCTTCTTTTTGTCTTGATTTCCTGCAGACCCTGTGTGTTCTTGGCCCACAAAAGCAGAGGGCAATGCTAACTGAAAGGTAGCTTGAATGCCAGGCATTGCTATTCATAGCAATGAATATAACTCCTTCTGCTCCAACAGTATGAGGAGTCATAGACCATCCAGGGCTCTCAGATTCTGTGTCTTTGTTTGGTGTCATGATTGCTGGATAAAATAAAATTTGCCTAAGGGGTAAAAATCAATAAAATTCCTTGGTCATTTTGTTTGGTCAGTCCTACAGAATAAACTGTACTAGAATATTGTAATTAATACAGTTGAATCTAATAAATTTGAGGTAGCTTGTTAATAAAAGTGAACAATTTTGACCTCAGTGAGGGTTTAACCTGAACTGTAGGTGTAAGCAGCCACTGTGAAGCAGTGTGTGTGCAGCAGTTTGCTGTACATCTGGTGGTATACAGGTTTCAGCAACAACTCCAGCCTTCCTGCAGCCTGGGTCATATTTGGGAGCACTGTGGAAAGACAGGGATTTTGGATATAAAAACAGCATTGAAGTATATAATCCTGATGTAAAGGTTTAAAAGAAAAACGAAAACTTGATTAAAAGGGTTAGACGAGAAGAAAGATTTATTCATACCCCTGTAGAAGACATTTAAATAATGCAAATACCTTTTATAAAGCACAGTACTGGAGTTTATGAAATACTTAGATAAAATATTTGGACTGAAGGTTTTATCTAGAGACCTTGGAGAATTCTTGGTGAATTTAATCAGGTCCTTGCTGGTGCTATAAATCTCTGCTTAGAATCATTTCAATTCTCTTGCATGTCTTAATAGCAGCAATATTAAATGTCTCGGTACTCCTTCTATGTTAAAGTCACCTTTATGCAGACAGCCACTGCGAGGCTCTACTTAACAAAACTGGGCTTAAATAATGCATAAATTTCAGCTTTCCAGGTGTTATTTTTGCCATCTCTGTATGAGAAAAGTAAATTTTCCCTTTAATCCTATGTGGCTTCTATACTATAATAAGCCTTAATACTTACCCCCAGCTATCTGGTTTTCAACTGACATACATCCTACTGCTTCGATTATCTGAACATCTGAGTTACCAATATGCTCTTAAACCCAGAGTGTGTACGTATTGCATATGCATGTGTATTAATCACATCAAAGAACAGAAAAGACAATACACTCCCAGTGTTTCCCTAATCCTGCAGTGGGTTTCTCCATAAACCTAGGCAGTTTTACTCACACTATTTATTTTTGATACTGTACGTTCACCGTTCCCCATTGCGAAGTGAAAGAACATGAGTGAATATCACAAAGCAACACATCAGGGCTGACTTAGCAACTTGTATAACACCAACTATGCAAATTACCAATTGGAGTTTGCACTTAAATTTCACAAAAGGCAGATGGCTTCTCACGTGTATAAGCAGAATTTCCTTGGTCAGGGAAACATACAGCTTCCTACTCCATGCTTTATAGGCCTCGCAAATGAACTTCATTGCAGTCAAGCAGTGAGGAAAAGAACGGTGCAGAGGTTGCTGAACTGATGACCACAGGTCAAGGACTAGGGTCCACAAATAACCAAAGTGGTACCAATAGGATTGTGTAAATAGTGTTTTCCAAGTCAGGAATCCCTTAGTTGAGCAGTCCTCATAATTATCAGCTCCCTTTTTAGGCATCACACAAGGTTTCAGCCCTGCATTTTTTAGTCGAAGGCAAAGTCATGCTAACTGTATGGGATAGAGCGCTTCATGTATTTGCCGCTCCATGCTTTATCACGAGGGGAAGCGGCT